>NC_086449.1:236072276-236417276 GCF_028390025.1 Pseudophryne corroboree | reverse complement strand
TGAAGACTCCACTCTCCAGTGTGCACGTCCTGAAGGCTGAGGAAATCACCTTCCCAGTTGAGGACTCCCAGAATGAACACTGCCGATATTGCCGGCAGAAGGCTTTCCGCCCAACAAAGGATTTTTGACACTTCCATCATTGCCATGCGGTTTCAAGTGTCACCCTGATGGTTTATGTACACTACAGTGATGGCATGGTCTGACCGTACTTGAACAGGCCTGTTCTGTATCAGAGGCAGGGCGAGAGACAAAGTATTGAACACTGCCCGCAATTCCAGTATGTTTATCGGGAGGAGTGATTCCTCCATGGTCCACCGACCCTGGAAAGAGTGTTGCTCCAACACCGTGCCTCCAACCCTTCAGACTGGCATCTGTAGTCAATAGGACCCAGTTGGGGGTCCAGAAGGGATGGCCCCTGCTCAACTGTTTGTCCTGTAGCCACCAGGTCAGCAACAGGCGTACCTCTGGAGTCAAGGAGATCATGTGAGACCTGATCCAATGAGGCAGGCCACCCCACTTGGAAAGGATTAACCACTGTAGTTGGCGGGAATGGAATTGAGCGTACTCTATCATGTCAAAAGCCGACACCATGAGGCCTAGAACTTGCATTACTGAGTGTGCCGACACTCTTGGGTGAGAGAGGAAATATCTAATCCTGTCCTGAAGTTTCAGGACCTTCTCTGGAGACAGAAAAAGCCATTGACTGTGTATGTCCGGTAGTGCCCCCAGGTGCACCATGCTCCGATCAGGGACCAGCGAGGACTTCTTCCAGTTGATGAGCCACCCGTGAGCTTGGAGGAAGTTTACTGTCAGTTGTAGATGACTGAGGAGCACAACGTGGGAGTTTGCCAGAATCAGCAAGTCGTCCAGATACGGCAGGAACCTGACTCCCTGGCGACGGAGATGAGCCATCTTTACGGCCATGACCTTGGTGAAGACCCGAGGGGCCATGGCCAGTCCAAACGGTAGAGCCTGGAATTGATAGTGAAGGTTGCCAATAGCAAACCACAGACATTGATGATGTGATATGGCAATAGGCAGGTAAGCATCTTGTATAACCAGGGATACCATGGCCAGTATAATTGAGCGCAGTGTTTCCATACGGAACTTGGACACTCTCACAAACTTGTTCATTGATTTGAGGTTGAGAATAAGATGGAAAGACCCATCAAGTTTCGGGACTAGAAACATAGTCGAGTAGTATCCTCTGCCTCTCTGGGACAGAGGTACCGGCACTACCACTCCTGTATCCAGGAGGGAACGCACAACCATCAGTAGAGCCTTTAACGGATCCGAAGGGATAACCAATGTGCAGAACTGGCGAGGGGGATGTCTCTGGGAAGAGACTGCGTAACCGTGAGAAACAACTTCTCGCACCCATGCGTCTGAAGTGGTCATTAACCAGACCTGGATGAATCGTAGAAATCGCCCCCCCCCCACCCTGGGATCCCCCAGGGGAGGCCATCATGCAGCAGGCTTGTCATGAGAATCAGGCTGAGGAGCAGCCCTGGAATGTTAGGCCTTGGGCTTAGTGGTTGTTGGGAGCATGAGACAATCTCGGCTTTCCTTTAAGGCCGAAAGCAGAAAAAAGTGGTGTCTTTTGCCTTCTGTGCAGAAGAAGTAGCATTTGGGAGAAATGCAGTCATAGTAGCCGCCAATTCAGACGCTATTTTTAATTAGGTCTTCCCCAAATAAGATGTCCCCAGTAAAAGGGGAATACCTACAAGCACTTTTGGAGTCCAGGTCCACCATCCACGACCTCGACCACAGAATACGGCGAGCCAGGTCAGACGTATTCGACGAATTGGCAGTGTCACTGACCTAGGTTGGGGGTGTTGTGAACTCGGGGGTTCTACGATGGTAGGGGAGAGGAACCACAGTTGGGTCGGAACAGGGATGGCTTGATATAGGTCTTCCTCATACAGGACTCTGACAGTAGAACTTGGTGAAAATATTAAAGGACTTTATTGCAGGAAGGGGGCAACACAATGTCACATAACAGAGAAGGAGCAAATGGAGAAATGTCCAGAAAGTACTTGTGAGTGATGGTGAAAGATACTGGTGACTGAAGAACTTGAGAGCAGTGGTTAAAAGACACTGATGATTTGAAGAACTTGAGAGCGGTGGTTAAGACTCTGATAATTTAAAGAACTTGAGAGCGGTGGTTAAAGACACTGATGATTTAAAGAACTTGAGAGCGGTGGTTAAAGACACTGATGATTTGAAGAACTTGAGAGCGGTGGTTAAAGACACTAATGATTTGAAGAAATTGAGAGTGGTGGTTAAAGACACTAACGATTTGAAGAACTTGAAAGCGGTGGTTAAAGACACTGATGATTTTAAGAAGTAGAGAGCGGTGGTTAAAGACACTGATGATTTGAAGAACTTGAGAGCGGTGGTTAAAGACACTGAGGATTTGTATAACTTGGGAGCGAGGGTTAAAGACACTGAGGACTTGTATAACTTGAGAGAGAGGGTTAAAGACACTGAGGACTAGTATAACTTGAGAGTGACGTTTAACCTGCAGCCCACGCTGACTCCAAGAAGCACTGGTGACTGGAGCGCAGTGGAACCCAGCAGCGGCTGGGAACGCTGGAAGCTGTGCAACAACTGACACCTGGAAATGCCGGAGACACTGGGGTATGCTGCAGAGAGATCCGCCGAGAACAGAAGCACTGGCATCCACTTCAGAGGAAAAGACGATACTCAGGCGCCGAGGCTCTGCCCGGCGTCTGCCTTTGAATCTCCCGCCTCCGCTGGATTGGCGGAACAGTCCGATGACGTCACCCGCTCCCCGCCCAAGTGATGCCGGGTGTCATGGCGGCGCCCCAGCCCCGGGGAACCGCCGGGAGCCGCGCCAGCCAGACGCCGGAGCCCGTGGACCACCGAAGGCGGAGGCCACAACATAGACCAGCAGGCACGCAGGGGTAAGCGCAGCGTACGCCGCCCATGGCGTGTGACAGTACCCCCTCCTCCAGGAGTGGCCCCCGGATACTTTCCAGGTTTTGTTGGATGTCTGGAATGGAAAATCCGCACCAGTCGGGGAGCCATAACTTCAGTAGCCTTGACCCAGCTCCTCTCCTCGGGGCCAAAACCCTTCCACTCCACCAAATACCGTAGATTCTTGTGAAGATAATGAGAATCAAGAATAGCTTTGATTTCAAAGTCCGTTCCAGCTTCAGACTCAGCAGAGGTTGGACTCGGGGATTTTAAATGGAACCGGTTTAAAATAAGGGGGTGAATGAGAGAGACATGAAAGGAGTTTGGTATCCGGAGGTGGTAAGCCAATCCCAATTTGCAGACAACCGGGTTCAGGACTTGTAACACAGGGTAAGGACCAATAAACTTTGGGGCGAACTTCATAGTGGGCACCCTTAACCGGAGGTTGCGGGTGGAGAGCCATACCCTGTCACCAACCTTGTATTGGGGAGCTGCCCGTCGCTTCCTATCCGCAAAGAACCTATAGAGGCCAGAGACTCTCTTGAGATTAGCATGAACTCGACTCCAAATTTGGCTGAAGTGTCGAAGAGTAGAGGCTGCAGCAGGAATATCCTCCGGAGGACAAATGGGTAATTCAGGAACTTGAGGATGGAACCCATAATTAATAAAAAATGGGGACTCACCAGTCGAAGAGTGGTACAGATGATTGTGGGCAAACTCGGCCCATGGCAACAGTTCCACCCAATCATCTTGCGAGGGAGAGAGATAAACATGGAGAAAAGTCTCTAAATCTTGATTGACGCGTTCAGTTTGCCCATTGGTTTGTGGATGGTAAGCGGATGAAAACTTGAGTTTTATTTGTAAGGCCGCACAGTGAGCTCTCCAGAATCTTGCAGTGAATTGTACCCCCCGGTCAGAGACGATTTCTTGAGGTAAGCCGTGCAGGTGGAAATGTTCTCGGATAAATAACAAAGCAAACTTGGGAGCTGATGGTAACCCGGTCAAAGGTACGAAATGTGCCATCTTAGAGAAACGATCGATAATTACCCAGACAGTATTGTGACCCTTGGAGAGGGGCAATTCGGTGACAAAGTCCATAGAGATATGGGTCCAAGGCCTCTGAGGAATGGACAGTGGATGCAACAACCCCGCAGGGGGCAAACGAAGAATTTTGTGCTGAGCACACTGAGGACATGAGTTGACATAATCTTGAATATCCTTCTTCATAGTGTCCCACCAGTAAGACCTTCGTAGAAACTCCCACATCTTTTGAACTCCAGGGTGACCGGAAAACTTGGAAATATGAGCCCACTGCAACAACCTTGGTCGAAATTTAGCTGGCACAGACATTCTCCCAGGAGGAGGGCCCAGAGCGGTAGGAGCCGCTGACATAGAAACTGGACTGAGAATCAAAGCCTTCTCAACGGAATTCTCCTCATCCGAAGCTGTTAAGGAACGGGATAAAGCATCAGCCTTGGTGTTAAAAGTCCCGGCCCGGTACTTAATAACAAACGAAAACCGAGTAAAGAAGAGCGCCCATCTAGCTTGACGGGGATTCAAGCACTGGGCCGTCTTGAGGTACAGCAAATTCTTATGATCAGTGAACACTGTAATTAGGTGTTTAGCACCTTCCAAAAGATATCTCCATTCCTCCAAGGCAGATTTTATTGCCAAAAGCTCTTTGTCTCCAATGTTGTAATTCTGTTCCGCAGGAGAGAATTTGCGAGAATGGAAACCACATGGATGTAACTTCCCATCTGGAGCGTACTGTGAAAGCATGGCACCTATGCCTACTGTGGAGCATCAACTTCCAAATAGAATGGTTTTGAAAAATTTGGTTGTTGAAGTACTGGATCAGACATAAAGGCTGCCTTTAACTGAGCGAATGCTGCTACAGCTTCGGAGGACCAATGACTTGGTCAGGGCAGTAATAGGTGCCACAATGGTAGAAAATCCCTTTATGAATTTACGGTAGTAATTTGCAAAACCCAGAAATCGTTGTACCGCTTTCAAGTCCAGTCCCGGATGGCAGTGAGTTTCTCTGGATCCATTCGAAGCTCCGTGCCCGAAATGATGTAACCAAGAAATGGAATAGAAGGAACCTCAAAAGTACATTTGGAAATCTTGCCATAAAGATAATTCTCTCGCAATCAAAGAAGTACCACCTTGACCTGTATTCTGTGCTCTGTGAGATTTTTAGAAAATATCAAAATGTCATCCAAATATACCACTACACTTAGGTATAGCATATCCCGAAAGACTTCATTAATGAATCCCTGGAAGACGGCAGGGGCGTTGCTGAGGCCAAACGGCATTACCAGATACTCGTAATGCCCGTCCCTGGTATTGAAGGCCGTCTTCCATTCGTCCCTCTGTCGAATATGTATCAAATTATAAGTTCCCCTTAAATCAAGCTTGGTGAAAACTCGGGCTCCACGAACTCTATCAAAAAGCTCCGTAATGAGTGGCAAAGGATACTTATTCTTAATAGTGACGTCATTTAGACCACGATAGTCAATACATGGTCTCAGCCCTCCGTCCTTCTTCTTCACAAAAAAGAAACCCGCCCCCGCCGGGGAGGTAGAGGGGCGGATGAATCCTTTCTGCAGATTAGACTTGATATAGTCCAACATAGCTTGGGTCTCGGGTAATGATAAGGGATAAGTGCGACCCCGAGGTGGCATTTTCCCCGGAATGAGCTCAATGGGGCAGTCCCAGGGTCTATGCGGTGATAACTGATTGGCCGCTTGCTCCGAGAACACGTCAGAAAACTCCCGATAGGCCTCCGGAATGAGCCCTTCATCTGACTTGGAAAATACACGGAGTGGATAGACAGGGGTGAGACAATTCGAATGACAAAAAGGACTCCAAGATGTTATCTGTGTCGAACTCCAGTCGACGTGAGGGTTGTGAAGTTTGAGCCAAGGAAGTCCAAGAACCAGATCATGGGGCATCTCCCGAATCACTAGAAATTCCATGTGTTCTTGATGCAGAGCTCCCACTTGCAGTTTGATTGGTACTGTACAACTTGAAATCAGACCGTTAGAAATTTGGGTACCATTGATAGAAGTCAACGTAATAGGTCGTTCGACCGACCGTAACTGAAAACCCAGATCCTGGGCACAGGAAAGTGAAATAAAATTCCCTGCAGCCCCTGAGTCCAGCAGAGCCTTAACGGGTTTGGCTACTGACCCGGAAAACAAAGACACAGAGAGTAAACAGTCCACTGGCGGAGAAGGTTTAGAAGAAACCCTTAGCTCGACTCCTCCGGAACAAGCTAGGACTGCCCGTTTCCCGGGCGAGACTTGCAAAACTTGAGAAAATTATTCCGCGGCTCCACAGTAGAGGCAGAGTCTACCCTCACAACGACGCTGACGTTCCTCTGGGGACAGCCGAGATCGATTAATCTACATGGGTTCATCAGGACTTTGAATAACCGTCTGCTTAGACGGAAGAGATCGGACCCTTGATCGATCTGACAGACTACGTTCGCCACCTCGTTCCTGCATGCGAAGATCCACCTTTACACAGAGCGAGATCAACTGTTCTAAAGAATCCGGCAAATCTCTAGTGACCAACTCGTCCTTTAGACGATCGGAGAGCCCGTTCCAAAAAGGCAGCCCGAAGAGCATCATTATTCCAGCGCAGTTCTGAGGCTATGGTCTGAAAATTAATCACATACTGTCCCACTGAACGAGAGCCTTGTCGGACACGAATCAAGTCTGCAGAGGCAGCGGTCGTCCTGCCGGGCTCATCAAAGATCCTCCGGAATGACGTAATGAAATTGGTGTAACTGGAAACCAATGGATCAGATCGCTCCCATAATGGAGACACCCAATCCAACGCTGAACCCTCGAGCAAAGAAATAATGTATGCCACCTTGGACCGATCAGTAGGGAAGTTATGTGAAAGCAGTTCAAAATGTACCTCGCACTGATTGAGAAAACCACGGAAATTATTTGGATTCCCATTATAGCGAGAAGGAGTAGGGAGCTGAAGGCGAGACCTGGTTCCAGAGGAGGATGGAACATTACTAGAGACAACCACTGGAACGGGTACTGGAGCTGGGGCCGGTACTACTGAAGCCAGAGAAGTCTGAATTTGATCCAGCCGACCAGATAATTCCTGGAGATAATGCATCACCTGGCCCTGTGCTGCTTCCTGACTTTGTACTCGAGAAATCAAGTCCTGGATGGTACTTGCCTCTGGGCTCCGATCCCCCGGGTCCATGAGGCCTGAGTATACTGTCACTGACCTAGGTTGGGGGTGTTGTGAACTCGGGGGTTCTCCCGATGGTAGGGGAGAGGAACCACAGTTGGGTCGGAACAGGGATGGCTTGATATAGGTCTTCCTCATACAGGACTCTGACAGTAGAACTTGGTGAAAATATTAAAGGACTTTATTGCAGGAAGGGGGCAACACAATGTCACATAACAGAGAAGGAGCGTATGGAGAAATGTCCAGAAAGTACTTGTGAGTGATGGTGAAAGATACTGGTGACTGAAGAACTTGAGAGCGGTGGTTAAAAGACACTGATGATTTGAAGAACTTGAGAGCGGTGGTTAAGACTCTGATAATTTGAAGAACTTGAGAGCGGTGGTTAAAGACACTGATGATTTAAAGAACTTGAGAGCGGTGGTTAAAGACACTGATGATTTGAAGAACTTGAGAGCGGTGGTTAAAGACACTAATGATTTGAAGAACTTGAGAGCGGTGGTTAAAGACACTGACAATTTGAAGAACTTGAGAGCGGTTGTTAAAGACACTGAAGATTTGAAGAACTTGAGAGCGTTGGTTAAAGACAATGATGATTTGAAGAACTTGAGAGCGGTGGTTAAAGACACTGATGATTTGAAGAACTTGAAAGCGGTGGTTAAAGACACTGAGGATTTGTATAACTTGGGAGCGAGGGTTAAAGACACTGAGGACTTGTATAACTTGAGAGCGAGGGTTAAAGACACTGAGGACTTGTATAACTTGAGAGCGAGGGTTAAAGACACTGAGGACTAGTATAACTTGAGAGCGATGTTTAACCTGCAGCCCACGGTGACTCCAAGAAGCACTGGTGACTGGAGCGCAGTTGAACCCAGCAGCGGCTGGGAACGCTGGAAGCTGTGCAACAACTGACACCTGGAAATGCCGGAGACACTGGGGTATGCTGCAGAGAGATCCGCCGAGAACAGAAGCACTGGCATCCACTTCAGAGGAAAAGACGATACTCAGGCGCCGAGGCTCTGCCCGGCGTCTGCCTTTGAATCTCCCGCCTCCGCTGGATTGGCGGAACAGTCCGATGACGTCACCCGCTCCCCGCCCACGTGATGCCGGGTGTCATGGCGGCGCCCCTGCCCCAGGGAACCGCCGGGAGCCGCGCCAGCCAGACGCCGGAGCCCGTGGACCACCGAAGGCGGAGGCCGCAACACAGACCAGCAGGCACGCAAGGGTAAGCGCGGCGAACGCCGCCCATGGCGTGTGACAGGCAGCCAACACACCCGCCTCAGGGGATGCCTCCTGGTGAAGAAAAAGGTGGCGGTGGCATTGTGAGACAGGGAGTGTCTGGCATTGTCAGATATATCCTCAGGCAGGTCTTCCTCTAATGCCTGATACAGTCATCAATCTATTTTGCAGCCCCAAAAGGACGCAATTATGGTCTATGTACAACACCCGTAAGGGAGTAATAGACTTCTGGCATCCCTCCACACACTTACCTGTCGGTTCCTACAGTGAGGGGACAGTGGTGAGAGGCTGAGTGGACAACGCCCGATGGGTGACAAATGAATTCACTAGCAGTGAATTACCTACTAGTTATATAACTCTGCAGGGGGAAGATATTGAGCCCGTTGTAGACAGGGGAAATGTCTTTCCTGGATTATACCTGGAATCTTGTCTGATGTACACTTAATGGTCTGATTGTGGTAACAGAGTTTTAATTACCCTCTGACGTGTGAACGTATCAGTTTGCTTAACCACAGTAGGGGAATCCTCTTATCATCAGTGATTTGTAGGATTTGTTACCCAGTAACCACAAGGGTAGTGGTATCAGTTAGCAGTGGAAAATCCTTGTCGAGAACTCCTTATATAGGGATTGACAGGACAGCATAAACCCGACTCTTCAGATAAAATATCAAAGGAATTATTGGATAGGGAGGAAGAAGCAGCCCGCTCAGATGACCCTGAGATATGAGAGTGACCTGGAATAGGGTTTTGCCTGACCAGGTAATGAGTCATACGCTACAATCCGTGAGGCAAAATTTTCCCGCCCAAAGCGGAGTAACTATGGGGACATCAGAGACTGTAATGTTACAGGTGGTCCCATAAAGCGTTCAACTAGAGAACCCAGTAGGTTTGAGAACGCAGCTCAGGTTGGCTCCTGATTGATTACAGGAGCTGCGGACTGACAGGGAGATGTACAGATGTGTCCACTTACATCTTTGCTATTTTGTTCAATTTGGCACAAGCTGCTAAGCGGCTAAGCTGTTTTTCACGAGTAGCGAGTGGATGGATTTTAAAATTTGTTTCCCATAATAGAATATGTATAAAGTAACATATAAAAGAAGCAAATTAAGAAAAATCACAAGTCTATGGCATGCAAAACCGTGCCATACATGGCGGGATATAGCAAAGAAGTATGTAGACACATCTGTATGAGACATAGCACACAGACCATCACACAAAACTTCCCCCTCAGGTAAATCCATTGCGCATGCTCTGCAGGATGCAGGAGCCTCCCCAGATTTACTGCCCTACATGTTAAACATTATACACAAATGCAACAGAGAGTGGTTTAGTACGACAAAGCCAGACAAAGTACAATATCTGCAAATAAATCCGTTAGCATGTGACTGAGTACCCAGTACACAACACCTGCGAATCAATCCGGTATTATTTGACTGAGTACATAATAGAATACACGTAATAGGTAAATACTGTGCCGCACTATATATGGACCAAAATGCACCTAGTCTTCAGGGTACAGTATACAGTGATAGATATATCTGGGATACACCTCAGTGAAATCACATAGCAGATACAGGCACACACAGTCACGTTTGCATTTCAGCTAATTATTTTCATGACAATAAAATTGCATTGGATTATTATATGAACACATATAAATATATATATATATAATATATATATATATATATATATAGAGAGAGAGAGAGAGAGTGAGAGAGAGAGAGAGAGAGAGAGAGAGAGATCAATAAGCAGGTGGCACTCACGGGTCTTTTCAATAATCAATGGTCATGTCATCAACGTTTCAATTTTATTCCAAAATCGTCATCAGGATCATACACAATAAACACAGAACAACAGACAACATTTATAGCTCACCCAAAGTGCGTTACACCTCCTCCGTTTTCCCGCCGCCAGCCTCCGGGCGCCGGGCGCCAGACACCTCCCGATGACGTCATCATCGGCAACGCACACTAAGCAGCGCCTCGCGTCCCGTCCAGGGTCCCGTTGCCTGGAAGCACCACGGAGTATAATCACGTGACACACCTCCACCAATAAAAACAGCAGGAACACGTAAACACTGGCCACATGATAGATATAAACAATTGCATAGCGCTTACCACTATTATAACAATCCAATATCATCTCGGCTAGAGATTCTGTATATTACAAAACGTCAAAATATTTGGATAGTTTCTTTCAACCAGTAGTCCAGGCTCAGGCTACGTATTTGAAAGATACTACCTTGTTATTACAGAAACTAAGACAAGTACCAAACCCATTGCCTCCATGTTTTCTCTGTACTCTTGATGTTATTAATCTGTACACCAGCATTCCACACGAGGGTGGTCTGCGGGCGGCAGAGATTCTGCTCTCGCAGAGTGAGGAATACTGTGGTCCAGATGTGAAATTCTTTGTGAAATTGTTAGAGCTAACGTTGAAAAGAAACTACTTTCTGTTTGATAATCGTTGGTATATCCAACTGCAAGGTTGTGCCATGGGGTCCTCTGTGGCCCCGGCATTCACGAATGGGTATATGTTTGGGGTGGAACAGGATATCTTCTTTACTGATGTGAACATCAGGGGGAAGATTCTCATGTTTTACCGATACATAGACGACCTGTTTATGATTTGGTTGGGTGAGGAACAGGAATTCCATGATCTTATGAGAAAGGCTAATCAAAGCAATGAACATATTAAGTTTACTTACACTATCAGTAGGAATTGTGTCAACTATTTGGATGTGTTGATATCGTTGGGCCCTGATGGGATACATACCTCTCTTTTTAAGAAACCGACAGATAGAAACAATGTGTTACATCATTCTAGTCAGCATCCGGTGAGCACTAAGAAGGGCCTGCCGTTCTCACAGTTCCTTTGGGTACATCGCATTTCTGATAACTTGGATAATACCATAAAAGATATAGATAAGATGGTCGAACAGTTTGTAGCTAGAGGCTATGATTATGCAGAACTACAGAATATCAAAAGCAGGGTCTTGTCTCTTCCTAGAGACCAGGTGTTGTATGAGAATAAGAAACAGACAACCTTAGACAGTAAAATTCCATTTGTACAGAGGTTTAACAGCCAGAGTCGTAGTGTGGTTAGACGTACCAAGCAGTTATGGCCCTTGGTAACCTCAGACCCTGATCTGAAAGTGTTCCATAAGAAGGAAATCATGCCTAGCTTCTCTCGTAATAAAAACCATAAGGATTGGTTGGTCAGAAATGATATATCGGGTTTCGATAAAAAAAACTACCAATGTAAAGAATTTCTTAAGACGTAAACCAGGTTGCTATCGTTGTACAGGATGTACGACGTGTAGTTTTTTGGAAACTGGTGACTCCTTCTCCCACCCCAACACTGGTAAACGTATCCCAATAATACAAGTACTTACGTGTTCCAGTACACATATAATTTACTGTATACGCTGCCCTTGTGGTCTTTTCTATGTTGGAAAGACCACAAGGCAGTTTAAAGAACACATGAACCAGCACAGGTCGTCCATACGGAAATCGTTGGAAAACCATGCGATTTCCCCTGAGCAACCTGTGGCACGTCATTTTCGGTAGTTTAAACATGGGCTTTCAACTCTCCGGTACAAAATAATTGACCAGGTGCCCAATCATATCAGAGGTGGTAATAGAGATAAGATCTTACTACAGAGAAAGGCTCGCTGGATCCACAGTTTAAACACTGTGGCTCCCGGTGGTCTCAATGAATCCTTTGGCCTTGGCTGTTTTCTGTGAGTACTGCCTATTGTTTGAGAAAGGTGGTTACATAAATTAGCTTGTAGATAGACTCCATGACCTAACTGCAATCTCAAGAAGTGTACAATAGATCCTGACTGTTCTGATTGCTTAGAGTATGTATACAACTACAATGTGTATCTTGGATTGGGATTCTATTTCATTGTGTCACTGAAATATTTTAGATACCTTATTGGATTGTTATAATAGCGGTCGGCGCTATGCAATTGTTTATATCTATCATGTGGCCAGTGTTTACATGTTCCTGCTGTTTTTATTGGTGGAGGTGTGTCACGTGATTATGCTCCGTGGTGCTGTCAGGCAACGGGACGCTGGATGGGACGCGAGGCGCTGCTTAGCGTGCGTCGCCGATGATGATGTCATCGGGAGGCGTCCGGCGCCCCGCACCCGGAGGCTGGCGGCGGGAAAACAGAGGAGGTGTAACGCACTTTGGGTGAGCTATAAATGTTGTCTGTTGTTCTGTGTTTATTGTGTATGATCCTGATGACGATTTTGGAATAAAATCGAAACGTTGATGACATGACCATTGATTATTGAAAAGACCCGTGAGTGCCACCTGCTTATTGATCTCTATTTGTTGTTTGCTTGCCTGGGGGAGCACCGGGGCCATACGTTTTCGACTGGCAGTGCCGACCAAAAAGGAGTGAATATATATATATATATATATATATATGCAGGTAAAAGACTGGCACTCCACTTTCCCGAAGTCAACTGCCGCAGGTGCTCAGCTCCAGAGAAGATGTAAGGAACGAGATGAGAGGCACTCAGCGGTCTTGTATAAACGAAGAAGCAGACACCACAAGTGGCAATGCAACGTTTCGGATTTTACTCCTTTTTCAAGCAACAAACATACAACAAGGCATACACAGTGTTCTTACCTAAATACCCTCTGAAGAAACATCTCCACACGTGCATCTCCCGTTCCTGGATCTGGGCAGCCCGCACTTCCGGTGAATGTCACTTCCGGACAGCGTCTCCGCAAGCGTTCCAGTGACGTCACGCAGCGTCCTTCCACTCTCCGGCGGTATGTAACTAAGCAACCAAGCACCAAGAAGTGATGGGGCATGTCGCCACCTACCTTTTCCGGAAAGTGTTATCCGCTGCTTGTCGGGGCGTTGACATGGTAACCAGAATACACAGGAAGTAGGATGCACTGTAGGAGATGAAAAAACAGACTACATATAAGTGTTATATAAAAAACATATAATTGCAGCACAAACCGGAGTCACAAGAAAAAACCAAGTTAATAAAGATCTGTAATATAACTAATACCTAAGTTTTCATGGTTATTCAATTTAACTTTCGTTCAAATGACAGATAGGGCTAAATGGTATAATGATTTACAGGAAAGAACTGAATGTTAAATGTTCATTAAGACCACTAGGTTTGACAGTGTCCAGTTTAAATATCCACTGTGCTTCAAGACACAACAAACGTTTCCCTCTATCTCCACCACGGAGATCGTCCGGAACGTGATCAATGATCACATATCTTAATGTAGATAAGTTGTGTTTTTCTTGAGCAAAGTGTCTTGCTACCGGTTGGTCATTATCTTTTCCAGAAATAGCGGCCCTGATAGCAGAGCGGTGCTGGGCAATTCTCTCTCTGAATGTTCTAATAGTCTTGCCTATATAATACAGGCCGCAGGGACATTTTATAACATAGATGACATAGGTACTGAGGCATGTGAGAGGATGATGAATTAGAAATTTACGTCCATTATGTGGATGTGTAATATATTTGGAGGCAATCATAAAACTGCAAGTTGTACATCCCACACATCTATAACAACCATTAGGTCTTTTTTGTACATTAGGGGTGGTTCTTTTAGATATATCAGTACGTACTAACCAATCCCGAATGTTACGACCTCTTTTGTAACATGACATGATGCTCGTGTGTTTCAACACTTTCAGTTCCTTGTCTTGTTGAATTATAGGCCATAATGACTTGGAAGTTTGTTTAATGCTTTTGTCAGCCGTATTGTATGTATGAACCCAGTGTAGTCTGTCTTCTTTTTTGATTGGAGATTTTCTACTAAGTGTTTCTTCTCGACTTAGTGTGTTTACACGATCCCTTGCTTTGGCTAATATATTAGAGGAATAACCTCTAGCTATAAACTTTTTCTCCATTTGATCCATTTTTAATTCACATTCTATGGGATCACTAGTAATTCTTTTTACCCTCAAGAATTGTGAAAAGGGTAAACCTCTCTTCAGAGACGGAGGATGGTGACTCTGGGCAGCCAAAAGTGTGTTGCGATCCGTAGGTTTCGTGTAAATAGCAGTAGATAATTTATTGTTCTGCAATGAAATTAATACATCTAGATAGTGAATAGATGTTTGACTCATCTCATACGTAAATTTAATAGGGCTGTCTTGAAGATTGATGTTCTCCATGAAATTAGAGAATTCTTCCTGTTCGCCTGTCCAAAACAGGAGCACGTCGTCTATATATCTCGTATAAAACGAGATTTTCGAGGCCATAGTTGATGTCAGAAACATTTTTCTTTCCACTGCAAACATGTAAGAATTGGCGAACGCCGGGGCCACAGGGGACCCCATAGCACAACCTGTTAGTTGTACATAGAACCGTCCATTAAAGATGAAGAAATTTCTGGTTAATGTAAGTTCCAATAATTTGCCAAACAATTCAACTGGAGGACCCGAGTAATTGACATTATCTTGAATCAGATCTATCGTGGCCTGTATCCCGTCTTGATGCGGAATGCTTGTATATAGACTTGTAATGTCCAATGAACAGAGCCATGTATTAGAAGGAATTTCTCCCAGGTCCCCAAGTTTGATGAGTAAAGATGTCGTATCTTGTAGATATGATTGCTCTGCTTTTACACAGGGCTGCAAATGGTAATCCAAATATTTGGATACATTGCTGTATAGGGATTCTTTGGCCGAAATAATCGGTCTCCCCGGAGGATTCACCATATTTTTATGGATCTTAGGGAGACAATACAGGAGCGGTACACGTGGTTGTGGAATAATCAGAAATTCTGCCGTCTCCTGTGTTATGATGTTATCTTCTACAGCTTTTTTGATGACCAACTCGAGTTCTTTTTTGTATGTTAGTGTCGGATCATGCGTTAATCTTTTGTATACCATTTCGTTAGAAAGTTGTGTATATACTTCCTTTTTGTAGTCTTCAATGCCCCACACCACAATGCCACCTCCCTTATCAGCCGGCAAGATCATGATGTTATCATCCTTTCTCAAAGATTCTAAGGCTGTATATTCATCTTTTCCTAAATTTGGGAAAATCTTGTTATTTTTTTCAGATTCCCTCATGACTTGGGTATCAAGAACTTTCATGAAGCTAGAGATAGAAGTATTGTTTGAAAAGGGTTCAAACTTAGATTTATTTTTGAATTTGCTAGTTGCTTGATCCTCTAGCGAAGACCTTCTGGGTTCATTTTTGAAGAATTCCCTCAGTTTGAGTTGTCTATTGAGATAGGCTTGATCCACTTTCCATTCGAATCCCTTGAATCTATTTGTCGGAACGAATGACAAACCCCTATTTAACACTTTTAGTTCTGAAGTTGAGAGAACTTTTTCTGTCAGATTAAATACTAGGTTGTTTTCTTGGGACGTCCACGGCTCTTCTTTTCTTTTTCTGTAGCACTGTCCACCCCTTCTGATCGGTCTGTGCTTTTTCCGTGACCCGCGCGGGTTTTGACCCCTAAAGGGGGTTTACCGCGGACATTTTCACTGGGTCCTCTTACTCTTCCTGAGAGACAGCTGATGGTTTTATTATACACCTGCATCACGCCGGAAAGCTTACGATGGATCAAACCAGAAGCTTACCCGATGACATGCCATTTGGACGATTAATGATTCCTCCAGGAGAAAGATTGCACTTCTCTGAAGATGAGAGCATGGCAGTCCTTTTCTCAGAGAGATTGGTTGAATCGGGGGGAGCTCCAACGTTGGAGGAAATATATGACATTTTATTTAAAATGAATAAAAAAGAAATAGAATTTCTTATGCATGGCGTTACACTCTCTGAGTATTATAGAGAGAGAAAAATTCCAAGAGGATTCCGTGTGAAGAATATGCCGACGATAGGCAGATTTAATCATGAATTCTGTAGAAGATGGGTCGCTGTCTTAAATAATTGTTCATTTGATCTCATGACGCTGGTCATTGAGGAATCAGCAAGAGAACTAAAAGTCATTAGAGAAAAATTTGTGACTTTGAACGTTTACATATGGAAAATCTACGGAAGGATGACACCTCTAATTGGCTGGAAAAATTGGAACAAGTCACTAAATTTAAGTCTGAGTTGGTAACTTTCAAGAAAAACAAATTTGAGAAAGTTAACAGAGACTATACAGAATACAACGTATATCCGTGGTTGTCGGGTACTAAGAGTCAAAGGAACAAACCCTATAGGGCACGTAGACCCTTTCAGAGAACCAACAGGGATGAAGCAACTACTAGTGACTCTAATTCTTCTGCTGGAGATTCAGGAAGAGTAAGAGGACCCAGTGAAAATGTCCGCGGTAAACCCCCTTTAGGGGTCAAAACCCGCGCGGGTCGCGGAAAAAGCACAGACCGATCAGAAGGGGTGGACAGTGCTACAGAAAAAGAAAAGAAGAGCCGTGGACGTTCCAAGAAAACAACCTAGTATTTAATCTGACAGAAAAAGTTCTTTCAACTTCAGAACTAAAAGTGTTAAATAGGGGTTTGTCATTCGTTCCGACAAATAGGTTCACGGGATTCGAATGGAAAGTGGATCAAGCCTATCTCAATAGACAACTCAAACTGAGGGAATTCTTCAAAAATGAACCCAGAAGGTCTTCGCTAGAGGATCAAGCAACTAGCAAATTCAAAAATAAATCTAAGTTTGAACCCTTTTCAAACAATACTTCTATCTCTAGCTTCATGAAAGTTCTTGATACCCAAGTCATGAGGGAATCTGAAAAAAATAACAAGATTTTCCCAAATTTAGGAAAAGATGAATATACAGCCTTAGAATCTTTGAGAAAGGATGATAACATCATGATCTTGCCGGCTGATAAGGGAGGTGGCATTGTGGTGTGGGGCATTGAAGACTACAAAAAGGAAGTATATACACAACTTTCTAACGAAATGGTATACAAAAGATTAACGCATGATCCGACACTAACATACAAAAAAGAACTCGAGTTGGTCATCAAAAAAGCTGTAGAAGATAACATCATAACACAGGAGACGGCAGAATTTCTGATTATTCCACAACCACGTGTACCGCTCCTGTATTGTCTCCCTAAGATCCATAAAAATATGGTGAATCCTCCGGGGAGACCGATTATTTCGGCCAAAGAATCCCTATACAGCAATGTATCCAAATATTTGGATTACCATTTGCAGCCCTGTGTAAAAGCAGAGCAATCATATCTACAAGATACGACATCTTTACTCATCAAACTTGGGGACCTGGGAGAAATTCCTTCTAATACATGGCTCTGTTCATTGGACATTACAAGTTTATATACAAGCATTCCGCATCAAGACGGGATATAGGCCACGATAGATCTGATTCAAGAAATGTCAATTACTCGGGTCCTCCAGTTGAATTGTTTGGCAAATTATTGGAACTTACATTGACCAGAAATTTCTTCATCTCTAATGGACGGTTCTATGTACAACTAACAGGTTGTGCTATGGGGTCCCCTGTGGCCCCGGCGTTCGCCAATTCTTACATGTTTGCAGTGGAAAGAAAAAATTTTCTGACATCAACTATGGCCTCGAAAATCTCGTTTTATACGAGATATATAGACGACGTGCTCCTGTTTTGGACAGGCGAACAGGAACAATTCTCTAATTTCATGCAGAACATCAATCTTCAAGACAGCCCTATTAAATTTACGTATGAGATGAGTCAAACATCTATTCACTATCTAGATGTATTAATTTCATTGCAGAACAATAAATTATCTACTGCTATTTACACGAAACCTACGGATCGCAACACACTTTTGGCTGCCCAGAGTCACCATCCTCCGTCTCTGAAGAGAGGTTTACCCTTTTCACAATTCTTGAGGGTAAAAAGAATTACTAGTGATCCCATAGAATGTGAATTAAAAATGGATCAAATGGAGAAAAAGTTTATAGCTAGAGGCTATTCCTCTAATATATTAGCCAAAGCAAGGGATCGTGTAAACACACTAAGTCGAGAAGAAACACTTAGTAGAAAATCTCCAATCAAAAAAGAAGACAGACTACACTGGGTTCATACATACAATACGGCTGACAAAAGCATCAAACAAACTTCCAAGTCATTATGGCCTATAATTCAACAAGACAAGGAACTGAAAGTGTTGAAACACACGAGCATCATGTCATGTTACAAAAGAGGTCGAAACATTCGGGATTGGTTAGTACGTACTGATATATCGAAAAGAACTGCCCCTAATGTACAAAAAAGACCTAATGGTTGTTATAGATGTGTGGGATGTACAACTTGCAGTTTTATGATTGCCTCCAAATATATTACACATCCACATAATGGACGTAAATTTCTAATTCACCATCCTCTCACATGCCTCAGTACCTATGTCATCTATGTTATAAAATGTCCCTGCGGCCTGTATTATATAGGCAAGACTATTAGAACATTCAGAGAGAGAATTGCCCAGCACCGCTCTGCTATCAGGGCCGCTATTTCTGGAAAAGATAATGACCAACCGGTAGCAAGACACTTTGCTCAAGAAAAACACAACTTATCTACATTAAGATATGTGATCATTGATCACGTTCCGGACGATCTCCGTGGTGGAGATAGAGGGAAACGTTTGTTGTGTCTTGAAGCACAGTGGATATTTAAACTGGACACTGTCAAACCTAGTGGTCTTAATGAACATTTAACATTCAGTTCTTGTCTGTAAATCATTATACCATTTAGCTCTATCTGTCATTTGAACGAAAGTTAAATTGAATAACCATGAAAACTTAGGTATTAGTTATATTACAGATCTTTATTAACTTGGTTTTTTCTTGTGACTCCGGTTTGTGCTGCAATTATATGTTTTTTATATAACACTTATATGTAGTTTGTTTTTTCATCTCCTACAGTGCATCCTACTTCCTGTGTATTCTGGTTACCATGTCAACGCCCCGACAAGCAGCGGATAACACTTTCCGGAAAAGGTAGGTGGCGACATGCCCCATCACTTCTTGGTGCTTGGTTGCTTAGTTACATACCGCCGGAGAGTGGAAGGACGCTGCGTGACGTCACTGGAACGCTTGCGGAGACGCTGTCCGGAAGTGACATTCACCGGAAGTGCGGGCGGCCCAGATCCAGGAACGGGAGACGCACGTGTGGAGATGTTTCTTCAGAGGGTATTTAGGTAAGAACACTGTGTATGCCTTGTTGTATGTTTGTTGCTTGAAAAAGGAGTAAAATCCGAAACGTTGCATTGCCACTTGTGGTGTCTGCTTCTTCGTTTATACAAGACCACTGAGTGCCTCTCATCTCGTTCCTTATATATATATATATATATATATATATATATATAAAACAATGTGCGGTCTGAGACCAGATGTATATATCAGAATACTCATACAATCTATTCTGGCACAGGTACACTTGTTCTTAACTAACGCTGTCTTATTATCGACACATAGAATACTTAAGTGTTTGTAAAACCACAGCGCTGATGTACAGGCGGGTTTACAAAGGAGACCTTGCCCTGCAGTCCCGGAGACCAGTCGCATCTATTTTAGAAAATGGCGCCCAGCGTTTCAGTCAGGGAGTGAAGGAGAGTGTAAGGCAGCTCCAGGGCGGGAACAGCAGCAGTAGATGGCGCCCGGAGCTGGAGGAAGGGTTACAGGTCAAGCGCCTTTTCCCCTATGCTGGTCCTCACCACCGGGTACTCTGGAGCCTTATTAAAGTGGATAAAAGTGGATAAAACTGAGCTCACAGTGCCTGGAGGCGTGGTTATAGAGGAGGCCCCGCAATGCATAAAGCTTTAGCCTGTTGGTGCCTCTGGATCAAGATCCATCTCTACACCACCATGTATTCCCTGTGGAACACAGTGTACCCCGCTGCAGAAATATATACTGAATGTGAATGAAGTTCCAGTTCAAGTTCAGTAAGAAACTAAAATGTGAGCACTGCACACTCATCCAAATGTTGAGATATTCTATGGAACTACAAGTCCCATAATAGAGTAGATACTGTACCTGCATGAGCTCAATGCAGTTTACCATTGTGGATTCCTTACTTCAGCACTCTGGCTGCGTGTAGTTGATCACCCCGATCAGGGCCGAAACTAGGATTTTCATCACCTGGGGCAAGGCAGTAATTTGCATACCCTATATGGTACACTACATCACTACACTACATCCCCCTATAAACTACACCAAATCCCCCCATCTGAGAGGAAAAGCGGAGGTTGATACTGCTAACTGGGAGCACAGTGTGCTTCTATGGCTTGTACAGTGCACTGCACGCTAGTCGCAGTACTGCATGGCAAAGAAGAGAGTTTAAGACAGTAGCCGACATAGGAGAGATCCCAGGTACTGGAGCTCACTCGCACAGCGTCGGAGCCACCTGCGGGCAGACAGGTGGGTCAGAGACATTGCCCTGGGAGCTGTCTGCTGTATCACTGGAGCAGCACAACACTTCCGGTAAAAAACAAAACAAAAAACCCTGCTCCTCTGTAACTCCTTTGCACCCCCTCAAATCCTGCACCCGGGGCGCATGCCCCCTTAGCCCCCCCCCCCCCCCCCCCCCTAGTTACGGCCCTGCCCCGATGATATATGGTACAATATTTGCGGTTAGCACTGCGGCACCACTCTCCACTCCAGATTTTGGGTAGATGAAGCGTGGGTGATGTAGCTTGCTCTGCTGCTCAGGAAGCCTTGGCCCTGTATGTTATGACAACATTCATCTCTGCATCAGCGTCAATAAGAGGTACATTTACTGCAGCTGGTGGAGAATGATAGAACATACTTGCCTACTTTTGAAAACTAGAATCAGGGAGATTACAGTAGCATGTGCCGCACAAAGCGCGGCGTGCTGCCAAGGGGGCGTGTCATACTCTATCCAAAGTACGTGTCTAGTTCCACAAATGGGCGTGTCTATGTTTAAATGCTTGTTGTTGCAAGATATTTCTATATATAACATTAGTAACAATATATTTTGGGAGGTTTTGCAAGTATTGATAATAACATTACTGCCTGAAATACGGGTTATTATTTGCAATATGTTTTTGCTGTGATATTTCTTTTCGTCTCACTCAGCACAATATGCATGGTAAATGCATACCTCCCAACTTTTGATGTTTTGAAAGAGGGACACACGCGTGGCGAAGCCGTTTGTGTTCCCGAAAAGGGGCGTGACCTAAGAAAAGAGGGCGTGGCTTCACGGGAGGACCCGCGATCGTGGGCCACGCCCCCGTTTTAGTCACTGAGGGGGCATGCCCAGCGCTCTGTGAGCTGCTGCCATGCCCCCTCTCCCTCTGACTCCAGGGAATAGACGCTGTGCGCATGCGCACAGTGTCTATTCACCGCTGCTCTGCTAAGCAGGGCAGCGAGTGACAGAGCCTCCCAACTGCCCCCCCCCCCCACCGCGGGACAGCGGGACGGTCCCCAAAAAACGGGACTGTCCCGCGAAAATCGGGACAGTTGGGAGGTATGTAAATGTGATGCCTACTGTATGCAATCAATTCCAAATGCAAGTTGACCTTGTGTGAATTCATCCCTAAGCATAAGTAAATGATGATTTTGGTGTAGTAGATGTTATTTTATTGTGAACACTGGATTGTCTACATCTTGTAGGCACTACCTATATTTATTGGATGTGCTATTTTCCATTCCATTACAGCATTAACCAAATCATTACAGACACCAGCTGCTCTAATTAAACAAATGTTTTTAACTACAGAAAGTTTACTAACAGCAATTCTTACACCAGCAGCAGCAGCAGCAGAAGAGGCATGCTATGGGTCAGGGCACTCCAGCACAGATAATTGGAGTGTGTGATCAGGTACTGCTGTCTCTCTCTCAGGGGTTACACAAGGGGTTAATGAGAGCCGTCAGCAGTGATTCCTGAGCAGCTACAGCAAATCACTGTTCTTGCAAAGAGTCTCCTTAGTGTCACCCCTGACAGAATCTGAAGAATTCAGTTGAATTGACCTATAAAGCAGGGCACCAGGAGATTTATGGCTGAAACGGGAGGCTCCCGCAGAATACGGGAGGCTCCCGCAGAATACGAGAGGCTCCCGCAGAATACGGGAGGCTCCCGCAGAAAGCGGGAGGGTAAGCAACTATGTGATAGAAATGATAGCAAACTTGATATTAATGAATACAATGTGATCATATTGGTTTGCTGGATCTCCTGTAATTAGCTGCAGTTATCATTTCCGTTTGTTCTCTGAGCAGTAGTGTTGTTGTGACAACATGATCTTACTGTACATACGTGTTTTAGTAATTTTACTGTACCTACGACCATGGGCGCAGCCAGAACTTTGTGGGCCCAATGGCAACATATTGCAGGGGCCCCTGTCCCAGTGCATCTGGAAAGACACCTCTCTGCAGCAGTTGTTCATTTTATGCCCCATAAATGTGCCCTACAGATGCAGCATGGCGTGGCATTCCCACAATGCGTACCCAGCACCGCCATATCCTTTTCATATGTTCCCCACGATTACTGATTCCTAGTGTGCCGTGTAACTCAGGTAGCTGGAGCATGAACTCCCACTACACGTTCCCATGGACTGTCATGATCTTTTCCCTGTATGCGCAGGCAGTGGAAGCCCCCTAATCCCGCTGCTTGTGAGTGCATAGATGCATTTGTTCATTCCAGTTGGAGCAGGCGCATGCGTAAGCATGCACCCACGAACACCACAGCATGGCGCGTTCTTTGACTGCATCGAGGGGAAAGACTTAAAGGGACACATCTGCAGTTCATTTTCTGAACCATAGTAGTGACCTTATTAATGTTATGTCACATTGTAGGGATGCCAGAACACATTATGCAACACAGTACCCCCAATTCACATTATGACATACCGTGTCCCCAGTTCATATTATGCCACACTATAGTGCTTCCATTCCATTTTGTGCCACATTATAGGGTCCCAATTCATATTATGTGACATTATAATGCCCTCCAGTTCATTTTATACCACATTACAATGAGCCGGTCTAGAGGCGTAACTATACATATTGTAAGCACCGAGGCAAAAGTTTGTAAGGGCCCCCATGCAGGGACAGATGTAGGGGTCAGGGCGACCCTAGGCATGACAGTAACGGCCTCTTCTCTACCTAATTTTATTACTTTCATTGATTCGTTTTAATCCCTAATTTGATCATTGGCAATTTAATAGAATAGTAAAAAAAGCCAGGAACTACGACTTTTAATTTTATTTTTAATTATCTATACATATTTACTAAATAGGACAGCTTACAGGGGCAGTATGTGCATGTTCTACCCATTTACAATCAACTCATGATGGCGTATGGTACAGCAGAGGGGAGATAATTTGCAGTTACTGGTAAATTTCAGGCTGACAGTAACAACACATGCATCCAAGTTCCGCCCTCCAATAAGTGCTGCCCCTAGGCATGTGCCTCACATGCCTAATGGGAAATTCCCCACTGTCCCTATGCACTGCGTCTACCAAAGGTGAAACATGTATATAAGATATGTAACTGTGACAGGGAAGGTGGGCCCCTCTCAGCTCTCGGCCCCATAGCAGCTGCAATCCCTGCACCTATGCTAGCAACAGCCTTGCCTGTGGCATTTAGGGTTTTTAGCTCTAACTTCCCTTACTGTAGCATTTGGAAGGCTACTATCTAGAACACAGGATCTCAAACTCGGTCCTCAGGACCCCACACGGTTCATGTTTTGCAGGTCACTTGTAGATTTTTAAAATGTGACAGTTGGTGATACACAGTGCACCTGCTGGGTGACATGGAAAACGTGAACCGTGTGGGGTCCTGAGGACCGAGCTTGAGAACCACTGGACTAGAACACATAGGGCTATTACGGTTTCCCACACAATTGCACCACTGACTTTAAAGCATGTTCTTCTAAGATGATTTGGGCCCCGCAGACTCTCTTCACTGCTCTAAATAATACTGATTTTACATGTTAGTCATATTTTACCATCTGAAAAATACAGGATGCACCCTTGCAAATGGATGAAAATGAAAGGCACTCTTGTAAATGGATCATTCATTCTGATCCTTGAGAATAATTACATTACCTTCCCATAGAAATAATATCTCCTGAGAGATATGGCGATCCCATTGTACAGTACTTCAGTCATTAGTGCTGAATAGAGTCTGCGTCCTATGGGTCATTTTAGGAGAGAAGTGATCAGGAGCTATGAAGAATTATATACTGTATACCAGGTTCCTGTGGGGGAGGAAAAGTGCACCCCTGTGGCAGCTGTTTTCCATAAGTTATAGGTATTATATTGCAAAACATATATACATACAGGGGGTAATTCCAAGTTGATCGCAGCAGGAATTCTGTTAGCAATTGGGCAAAACCATGTGCACTGCAGGGGAGGCAGATATAACATGTGCAGAGAGAGTTAGATTTGGGTGTGGTGTGTTCAATCTGCAATCTAATTTTCAGTGTAAAAATAAAGCAGCCAGTATTTACCCTGCACAGAAATAAAATAACCCACCCAAATCTAACTCTCTCTGCAAATGTTATATCTGCCACACCTGCAGTGCACATGGTTTTGCCCAACTGCTAAAAAATTTCCTGCTGCGATCAACTTGGAATTACCCCCACAGTATATACCTCTACGTTATTTAGAGTTATTTGAGGAGCATCACGGATATGAAAAGATAAGGTTCATATACTATTCCTATTCACAGTAAATAACTATTACTAGCACATTAACAATGGCAATATTAAAATAACTATTTTAAGAATGATGGAGCTCTGTGGATAGTAGAGGAGCAAAAACTATATTGTACAGTATGAATAAAAAGTTTAGACAATGCAGCTAATAATAATAATAATAATAATAATAAAAAAAAAAGCATGTTTACCATGCTTTCTTACCAGCTGTGGAAACACAAATCCCAGCATGACCTGTCATCCTACTTTTAACTTCTGGGAACAAAGTTTAGGTACAGTATATCAACTGTTAACACTCAGCGTAAAGTCATCCAAAAACATTTCTCAAGCAGGGATTACATATTACTGTATGTTTTTAGTTCTTTAATATGGCATTAGTTTTTCTTTTTCTTTTTTACAAATACCAATGAAGCAAACATTAAACTGACACCAGGGGGTTCGTTTACACAGCTCCGGCGTGATTGATCGTGCTTATGGACGATATTTAAAAGGACAATACTTTTACTAGTCGTATCCTGCTAGTAAAATGATTGCCCTTTTAAATATTGGACATATAGTAAACACAATTATTATTATTATCCTTTATATGGCGCTACAAGGGATCTGCAGTGCCCAATTAAAAAGTACTTAAACAAATAATCAAAACAGGAAAACAGTGACTTACAGTTGAAAATAATATAGGACAAGTACAAGGTAAATAAACATAGCTACATCTGCAGATGACACTGAAATAAAACCGCGAGATTTGGTGCAGTCGAAGATTATTAAAGTAAGAAAAGAAAAAGCACATGAGGGAAGAGGGCCCTGCTCGTGAGTGCTTACATTCTAAAGGGGAGGGGCAGACAGACAGGGGTGACACAGATGGGGTAGACAGAGAGCGTGGAACAGAGGGTTAAGATGAGATTTGGCTGGGTTTGGTGAAGAAGTGGGTCAGCATGTTTGAAGTATTGTAGAGAGTTGAAAAGTCTGAAGGGGAGTGGTAGAGAATTCCAGAGAAAGGGAGGAGCACATGAAAAATCTAGGTAGGAGAGGGAGGAAGTAATCAGTAGGCAGGAAAGGTGGCGAGTATTATCAGAGCAAAGAGGATGGATGGGAGTGTAAAGGGAGATAATGTCAGAGATGTAGATGGGAGTGTAAAGGGAGATAATGTCAGAGATGTAAATAGTAGAGGAATGTGTGAGGGCTTTGTAGGCGAGTGTGAGAAGGTTGAATTGGATTCTGAAAGGGAAGGGAAGCCAGTGAAGGGCTTGTAGGAGTAGGAGAGGGGAGGTGGATGTAGTGCGTTTGGTGAGGAAGATGAGCCGGGCTGCAGCATTGAGGGCAGATTTTAGTGGAGAGAAACATTTGTCAGGGATGCCAGTGAGGAGATTACAGTAGTCTAGTCTGGAGATGACCAGTGAGTGGATAAGGGTCTTAGAAGTATCCTGGGCGAGAAAGTGTCTGAATCTTGAAATATTTTTTACATTAAAATGGTAGGTTTGTGAGAGGTGCTGAATGTGTGGTTTGCAGGAGTCAAGGATTACTCCAAGACAGCGCACTTGGGGGCTAGAGGAGATAGTTGTGCCATCAATAGATAATGAAATTGTGGGAGGTGAGGATGTGCAGGAGGGTGGTAAGATGATCAGCTCAGTCTTAGACATTTTAACTTTAAGAAAGAGCTGGGACATCCAAGAAGAGACAGCAGAGAGACAGTTGGAGATACGAGGAGAGTGGGGGAGAGGTCCGAGGAGGAAATGTAGATTTGAGTATCATCAGCATAGAGATGATATTGGAAGTTAAAATAACTAATGAGTTCATTAAAGAGGACGTATAGAGAGAGAAAAGGAGAGGACCAAGAACAGAACCTTGGGGGACACCTACAGTTAATGAAAGTTTGGGGGGGGGGGAGTGGAGTTATAAGAGGAGACAGAGAAGGAATGGTCAGAGGGGTAGGAGGACAGCCAAGAGAGTGCAGTATCATGCAGACCAATGGAGTGAAGGATTTGCAGAAGGAGAGAGTGTTCCACAGTGTCAAAAGCAGCAGAGAGATCAATAAGAAAAAGCAGAGAGTAATGGCCCTTAGATTTGGCAGCATTGAGGTCATTGCAGACTTTTGTGAGGGCAGTTTCAGTGGAGTGGAGAGGACAGAAGCCAGACTGGAATTGGTCAAGCAGTGAGTGTGAGGAAAGAAAAGCAGTAAGGCAGTTGTAGTCAATATGGTCAAGGAGTTTGGAGGCAAAAGGGAGGAAAGAGATGGGTCCATAGTTGGAGAGGGTGTTTTGATAAAGGGTAGGTTTTTTAAGAATAGGGAGTGCATGCTTGAAAGCAGAGGGGAGAAAAGTGAATGCTTGAAGGCAGAGTTCAGGCTTGAAGGCCTGATGAGAGGGAGAGATTGAGAAGGTGGGCAAGATGGGAAAAGGCAGAAGGACAGAGGTAGTGGAGAGGGCGGGAGGGGATAGGGTCAAGTGGGGAGGGGGTGGTGGTGGGGGGAATGGATGAGGGCCATGACTTCCTCACCAGATACACGGGAGAAAGATGTCAGAATTGGTAAAAGGGATGGGGAGGGGTGGTAAGGGATAGGATGTGGCTGGTTGCTGATGGTGTGGTGGGATGTGATGTCTTGACGTATGGAGTAAATTCTAGGTGTGAAGTAAGTGGCAAACTCAAGAGCATAGAGTGAGGAGAGGAGATGAGGTGGGGGTGGGCAGAGGAGGGAGTTGAGAGTTGCAAAGAGGCGACAGGGGTTGGAAGACTGGGAGGAGATGAGATTCTTGAAGTATGACTGTTTAGCAAGGGAAAGGGAAGCCCTGAAGGATGAGAACATAAGTTTGAAATGGAGGAAGTGTGCCTTAGAGCGTGATTTTCGTTCAGTGTCACTCGGCAGTACAGGAGCATTTTTGCAGATATCTGGTGTATTTGGTGTGCCAGGGTTGAGGCAAGAGCAAAAGTAAGGGACGCATTATATATAGCATAGTGGTTTATTCAGGGCATGAGAGAGAGAGAGAATAGGAGAGAGAAGTGTGTCAAACAGGGAGGATAGAGATGTGGTGTCAATAGCATCAATGTTACGCTTAGTGATGGTAGCCTTAGGAGGTGGAGATGAGGATGCAGAGAGAGATAAGTTAAAGGAGAGCAGGTGGTGGACAGAGAGAGGAAATAGGTAGTTGGAAAAATCAGAAATATCAGAACAGTGAGTGAAGACCAGATCCTGTGAACTCCCATTTACATAGGAGGGTGAGGAGGTCCATTGTGAGAGACCAGGTGAAGATGTGAGATTAAGGAGTTTAGAGGCAGCAGATTTTGTGTGGATTTCGAGAGGGATGTTAAAATTGCCTAGGATAATGGAGGGAATGTCAGAAGAGGGGAAATGATATGACCAGAGAAGCAAAGTTGTCAAGGAATTTGGAGGCAATGCCAGGGAGGCGGTAAATGACAGATACTCGAAGATGGACAGTTTGGAAAAGGGCGTATAGCAGGGACCTCAAATGTAGAGAATTTAAGGGATGGTTATGCGGGTATGAGTTGGTAGGAGTAACTATGGGATACAAGTATCCCAACACCACCAACATGGTGACACACGGGTGGGGGGTGAATGTGAGGCCCCCAGCAGAGAGAGCAGCAGGAGAAGTAGTTCATAGGGAGTAATCCAGGTTTCAGTAATGACTAGTAGATGCAGGTAGTTGAAGATGAAAAGGTCATGAGTGGGGACCAGTTTGTTCGAAACATATCTGATATTCCAGAGGGCACAGGATAGGGAATATGAGTTTGTGGTAGAGATGTGAACTATCAGAAGCTTCGGGTTTTAAAACCATATGCTTCATAAATACATCCCCTTGTGCATCATTCCTGAGTTGTAAATATGCATTGCGATACTGTGTATGGATGAGAATTACAATAGTATTAGTGTTTTTAGTTACAGTATGTTCTGCTTTTGTTGCATACTGGTGGCAGTATTCTATCCGATGATGTACCGTATGGTAATAACGGCTTTTAGCCCGATAATGCCATCGGCTATCCAATTACAACCCATTTTTACCAGACAGTAAAGCACCTATTATTGACTAATAACACATGGGTTCTATGATAACATCGCGGACCCATGTGTTACTGTCCGATAACGGGTCTTCTGGGACTGAAAATCAGGGATTCTGCTTCACATGCCTGAGGCACACAAAGCACAATCCCCAATAAGTGCCATTGTATGGGGCTAATTGGATAGCCCCAGGGAATCCTTTAGCTGCTGTAATTCACTGCAGCTAATAGGATACCGCCCTGTATACAGTATGTGACTCATCAATATGTCAGCATGCATAATACACTGCAGTACAGTATTACAATGTTATCTAATCAAGTGTAGTGTAAAGCCCCGTACACACGGGGTAGATGTGTGCTCAGTGATCTAGCACAGACTGCTCAGCACACATCTCTCCCCCCGCTCAGCACACAGCGCAATGTGTGCTGAGTGAAAGGGGGACGGGGGCCGCTCACTTCATACAGCAGTGAAGTGAGTGATCTACTAGATTTGGCATGCATGCCAAATCTAGAATCAGCGATAGCGACGCATGGGGCCACACATCGCTATCGCTATGGGCATACACACGGAGAGATCTGTGCTTAATTTTTTACGCAATCTAGTCAGATTGCTTAGAGTTTAAGCATGGATCTCTCCGTGTGTAACCCCCAGGGGGGTACACTTGAAGAGATCCATGCTTAACATAGTTAATGAGGTTGAAAAGAGGCAAAATGCCCTACGGGTTCAACCTGTATTCTGTATTAAGCTGTGCACGTTATAATGCACCAGCTGAAGTAATTGTTTCGTACCAATTGGCAACTATATTTCGTACCACTCCCAGATACTTTATGACCATATATTAAATGCAATAGCCTTGGATACTTTTTTCAGCTAGAAAACTGTCCAATCCATTTTTAAATACATTTACGGAGTCCGCCATTATTACCTTCTTTGGCAGGGAGTTCCAAATCCTTATTGCCCTTACGTTGAATAACCCTTTCCTACGTTTTGTACTGAATTTCCTCTCCTCTAGCCTCAGTGAGTGCTCCCATGTCCTATACAGAGTTGTATTAATAAACAAATCCCCTGCTAACTCCTTGTAATGACCCTTTACATATTTGAAGATATTAATAATGTCTCCTCTCAGTCGCCTCTTTTCTAGTGTATACATATTTAACCTAGTGAGCCTTTCCTCGTATTCCAGTGTCTCTAACCCTTTAATTAGTTTAGTAGCTCGCCTTTGAACACTTTTGAGTTCCCAGATATCTTTTTTAAGATATGGTGCCCAAAATTGAACACAATATTCCAGGTGCGGACGTACCAATGCTTTGTACAGCGGCAGGATTACGTCCTCGTCCCTTGTCTCAATACCCCGTTTTATGCATGCAAGGACTTTACTTGACTTCTTTGCTGTATTTTGACATTGTGTATTGTTATTAAGTCTATTAATTATGAGCACCTCCAAATCTTTTTCCACTACTGTTACCCCTATATTTTCCCCGTTAAGTGTGTAAAATGCAAGTTTGTTTTTAATCCCAAAATGCATAACTTTCCATTTTTCAATATTGAACCTCATTCCTCATTTAGACGCCCATGTTTCAAATTTAAATAAGTATTCTGTAGAGACTCCACATCTATTACTGAATTAATTACCTGACACAGTTTAGTATCATCTGCAAAGATTGACACAGTGCTTCCTAGGCCTATTCCTAAATCATTAATAAAAACATTGAACAGTAGTGGGCCAAGTACGGACCTTTTTGGTATTCCGCTGACTACTGGTGCCCAGCTGAAGAACATCCCATTGACCACTACTCATTGTACCCTGTTATCCAGCCAATTACCTATCCAGGTACAAATAGTATTTCCTAGGCCAAGTTCCCTTAATTTGATGATCAGCCTCCTGTGAGGCACTGTATCGAATGCTTTTGCAATATCTAAATAGACCACATCCACTGCTTTTCCCTGGTGAAGATTGTCGCTCACTTCCTCGTAGAAGCTAATTAAGTTAGTTTGACATGATCTGTCCCTCACAAACCCATGCTGACTCTTGCTAATAAACTTAGTGTTCCGCAGATAATCCTCTATGCTATCCCTCAAAATTCCTTCCAATATTTTACCCACTTTGAAGGTTAAACTAACTGGTCTATAGTTCCCAGGATGATCTTTAGATCACTTTTTAAATAATGGCACTATTTCAGCTATATGCCAATCCCTCGGTACCATACCTGAACTAATTGAACTATAGAAAATCAAGTATAAGGGCCTTGCAAGCTGTGCCTTAAGCTCCATAATAACCCTTGGGTGAAAACCATCTGGTCCTGGTGATTTATTAATCTTTATGTTGCTTAGTCTCTTCAGGACTACTTCCTCACTTAAACAAGCATCTAGCCAAGGATCATTACCTTCACTGTCATTATGCACTACTGTCACTGTCCGATCCTCCCTGGTGAATACAGATGAAAAAATAAGAATTTACTTACCGATAATTCTATTTCTCGGAGTCCGTAGTGGATGCTGGGGTTCCTGAAAGGACCATGGGGAATAGCGGCTCCGCAGGAGACAGGGCACAAAAAGTAAAGCTTTTAACCATGTGGTGTGTACTGGCTCCTCCCCCTATGACCCTCCTCCAAGCCTCAGTTAGGTACTGTGCCCGGACGAGCGTACACAATAAGGAAGGATCTTGAATCCCGGGTAAGACTCATACCAGCCACACCAATCACACCGTACAACTTGTGATCTAAAACCCAGTTAACAGTATGATAACAGAGGAGCCTCTGAAAGATGGCTTCCTACAACAATAACCCGATGAAGGCAACAATAACTATGTACAATTATTGCAGATAATCCGCACTTGGGATGGGCGCCCAGCATCCACTACGGACTCCGAGAAATAGAATTATCGGTAAGTAAATTCTTATTTTCTCTATCGTCCTAGTGGATGCTGGGGTTCCTGAAAGGACCATGGGGATTATACCAAAGCTCCCAAACGGGCGGGAGAGTGCGGATGACTCTGCAACACCGAATGAGAGAACTCCAGGTCCTCTTTTGCCAGGGTATCAAATTTGTAGAATTTTACAAACGTGTTCTCCCCCGACCACGTAGCTGCTCGGCAGAGTTGTAATGCCGAGACCCCTCGGGCAGCCGCCCAAGATGAGCCCACCTTCCTTGTGGAATGGGCCTTAACAGATTTAGGCTGTGGCAGGCCTGCCACAGAATGTGCAAGTTGAATTGTGCTACAAATCCAACGAGCAATCGACTGCTTAGAAGCAGGAGCACCCAGCTTGTTGGGTGCATACAGTATAAACAGCGAGTCAGATTTTCTGACTCCAGCCGTCCTTGAAATGTATATTTTTAAAGCTCTAACAACGTCCAACAACTTGGAGTCCTCCAAGTCGTTTGTAGCCGCAGGCACTACAATAGGCTGGTTCAGGTGAAACGCTGATACCACCTTAGGGAGAAAATGCGGACGCGTCCGCAGTTCTGCCCTATCCGAATGGAAAATTAGATATGGGCTTTTGTAAGATAAAGCCGCCAGTTCTGACACCCTCCTGGCTGAAGCCAGGGCTAGTAGCATGGACACTTTCCATGTGAGATATTTCAAATCCACCTTTTTTAGTGGTTCAAACCAATGGGATTTGAGGAAATCTAAAACTACGTTTAGATCCCACGGTGCCACCGGAGGCACTACAGGGGGCTGTATACGCAGTACACCCTTAACAAAAGTCTGGACCTCAGGAACTGAGGCCAATTCTTTTTGGAAGAATATTGACAGGGCCGAAATTTGAACCTTAATAGATCCCAACTTGAGACCCATAGACAATCCTGATTGCAGGAAATGCAGGAATCGACCCAGTTGAAATTCCTCCGTCGGAGCACTCCGATCCTCGCACCACGCAACATATTTTCGCCAAATGCGGTGATAATGTTTCGCGGTTACTTCCTTCCTTGCTTTAATCAAAGTAGGAATGACTTCTTCCGGAATGCCTTTTCCCTTTAGGATCCGGCGTTCAACCGCCATGCCGTCAACGCAGCCGCGGTAAGTCTTGAAACAGACAGGGACCTTGCTGAAGCAGGTCCCTTCTCAGAGGTAGAGGCCACGGATCGTCCGTGATCATCTCTTGAAGTTCCGGGTACCAAGTCCTTCTTGGCCAATCCGGAGCCACTAGTATCGTTCTTACTCCTCTTTTCCTTATAATTCTCAATACCTTTGGTATGAGAGGCAGAGGAGGAAACACATACACCGACTGGTACACCCAAGGCGTTACCAGCGCGTCCACAGCTATTGCCTGCGGGTCTCTTGACCTGGCGCAATACCTGTCCAGTTTTTTGTTGAGGCGAGACGCCATCATGTCCACCATTGGTCTTTCCTAACGGGTTACAAGCATGTGGAAAACTTCTGGATGAAGTCCCCACTCTCCCGGGTGAAGGTCGTGTCTGCTGAGGAAGTCTGCTTCCCAGTTGTCCACTCCCGGGATGAACACTGCTGACAGTGCCATCACATGATTCTCCGCCCAGCGAAGAATCCTCGCAGCTTCTGCCATTGCACTCCTGCTTCTTGTACCGCCCTGTCTGTTTACATGGGCGACTGCCGTGATGTTGTCCGACTGGATCAACACCGGTTTTCCTAGAAGCAGAGGTTCTGCCTGACTTAGAGCATTGTAGATTGCTCTTAGTTCCAGAATGTTTATGTGAAGAGACATCTCCAGGCTCGACCACACGCCCTGGAAGTTCCTTCCTTGTGTGACTGCTCCCCAGCCTCTCAGGCTGGCGTCCGTGGTCACCAGGATCCAATCCTGTATGCCGAATCTGCGGCCCTCCAATAGATGAGCGCTCTGCAACCACCACAGAAGAGATACCCTTGTCCTTGGAGACAGGGTTATCCGCCGGTGCATCTGAAGATGCGACCCTGACTATTTGTCGAGCAGATCCCTCTGGAAAATTCTTGCGTGGAATCTGCCGAATGGAATTGCTTCGTAAGAAGCCACCATTTTTCCCAGGACTCTTGTGCATTGATGTACAGACACCTTTCCTGGCTTTAGGAGGTTCCTGACAAGTTCGGATAACTCCTTGGCTTTTTCCTCCGGGAGAAATACCTTTTTCTGAACCGTGTCCAGAATCATCCCTAGGAACAGCAGACGTGTTGTCGGAATTAACTGGGATTTTGGAATATTCAAAATCCACCCGTGCTGTTTTAGCACTTCTTGAGACAGTGCTACTCCCATCTCTAGCTGTTCTCTTGACCTTGCCCTTATCAGGAGATCGTCCAAGTATGGGATAATTAACACGCCTTTTCTTCGAAGAAGAATCATCATCTCGGCCATTACTTTGGTAAAGACCCGAGGTGCCGTGGACAATCCAAACGGCAGCGTCTGAAACTGATAGTGACAGTTTTGTACGACGAACCTGAGGTACCCCTGGTGTGAGGGGTAAATTGGGACGTGGAGATACGCATCCTTGATGTCCAAGGATACCATAAAGTCCCCTTCTTCCAGGTTCGCTATCACCGCTCTGAGTGACTCCATCTTGAACTTGAACTTTTTTATGTACAGGTTCAGGGATTTCAGATTTAGAATAGGTCTTACCGAGCCGTCCGGCTTCGGTACCACAAATAGAGTGGAATAATACCCCTTTCCCTGTTGTAAAAGGGGTACTTTGACTATCACCTGCTGAGAGTACAGCTTGTGAATGGCTTCCAAGACCGTCACCCTGTCGGAGGGGGACGTTGGTAAAGCAGACTTCAGGAAACGGCGAGGTGGAGACGTCTCTAGTTCTAACCTGTACCCCTGAGATATTATCTGCAGGATCCAGGGATCTACCTGCGAGTGAGCCCACTGCGCGCTGAAATTCTTGAGACGACCCCCCACCGCCCCCGAGTCCGCTTGAGAAGCCCCAGCGTCATGCTGAAGCTTTTGTAGAAGCGGGGGAGGGCTTCTGTTCCTGGGAAGGAGCTGCCTGTTGCTGTCTCTTCCCCTTTCCTCTGCCTAATGGCAGATATGAATATCCCTTTGCTCTCTTGTTTTTAAAGGAACGAAAGGGCTGCGGTTGAAAAGTCGGTGTCTTTTTCTGTTGGGGAGTGACTTGAGGTAAAAAGGTGGATTTCCCGGCCGTAGCCGTGGCCACCAAATCCGATAGACCGACTCCAAATAACTCCTCCCCTTTATACGGCAAAACTTCCATATGCCGTTTTGAGTCCGCATCGCCTGACCACTGTCGCGTCCATAAACTTCTTCTGGCCGAAATGGACATAGCACTTACCCGTGATGCCAGCGTGCAGATATCCCTCTGTGCATCACGCATATAAAGAAATGCATCCTTTATTTGCTCCAAAGACAGTAAAACATTGTCCCTATCCAGGGTATCAATATTTTCAATCAGGGACTCTGACCAAGCTACTCCAGCACTGCACATCCAGGCTGTCGCTATAGCTGGTCGTAGTATAACACCTGTATGTGTGTATATACTTTTTTGGATATTTTCCATCCTCCTATCTGCTGGATCTTTAAGTGCGGCCGTCTCAGGAGAGGGTAACGCCACTTGTTTTGATAAGCGTGTGAGCGCCTTGTCCACCCTAGGAGGTGTTTCCCAGCGCGCCCTAACCTCTGGCGGGAAAGGGTATAAAGCCAATAACTTCTTTGAAATTAGCATTTTTTTATCGGGGGCAACCCACGCTTCATCACACACCTCATTTAATTCTTCTGATTCAGGAAAAACTATAGGTAGTTTTTTCACACCCCACATAATACCCTGTTTAGTGGTACCTGTAGTATCAGCTATATGTAACGCCTCCTTCATTGCCAAAATCATATAACGTGTGGCCCTACTGGAAAATACGGTTGATTCGTCACCGTCACCACTGGAATCAGTGCCTGTGTCTGGGTCTGTGTCGACCGACTGAGGCAAAGGGCGTTTTACAGCCCCTGACGGTGTTTGAGGCGCCTGGACAGGCACTAATTGATTGTCCGGCCGTCTCATGTCGTCAAACGACTGCTTTAGCGTGTTGACACTATCCCGTAATTCCATAAATAAAGGCATCCATTTTGGTGTCGACCCCCTAGGAGGTGACATCCCCATATTTGGCAATTGCTCCGCCTCCACACCAATATCGTCCTCATACATGTCGACACACGCGTACCGACACACAGCAGACACACAGGGAATGCTCTAAACGAAGACAGGACCCCACTAGCCCTTTGGGGAGACAGAGGGAGAGTCTGCCAGCACACACCAAAAGCGCTATATATGACAGGGATAGCCTTATAATAAGTGCTCCCTATATAGCTGCTTTAAATATATATAATGCCACAATTTTGCCCCCCTTCTCTTGTTTTACCCTGTTTCTGTAGTGCAGTGCAGGGGAGAGACTGGGAGCCTTCCTGACCAGCGGAGCTGTGAGAGGAAAATGGCGCCGTGTGCTGAGGAGATAGGCCCCGCCCCTTTTTCGGCGGGCTCGTCTCCCGCTCTTCAATGGATTCAGGCAGGGGTTAAATATCTCCATATAGCCCCCGGAGGCTATATGTGAGGTATTTTATGCCTAAAAAAGGTTTCTCATTGCTGCCCAGGGCGCCCCCCCCCAGCGCCCTGCACCCTCAGTGACTGCCGTGTGAAGTGTGCTGGGAGCAATGGTGCACAGCTGCAGTGCTGTGCGCTACCTTAAGAAGACTGAGGAGTCTTCTGCCGCCGATTCTGGACCATCTTCTGTCTTCAGCATCTGCAAGGGGGCCGGCGGCGCGGCTCCGGTGACCCATCCAGGCTGTACCTGTGATCGTCCCTCTGGAGCTTGATGTCCAGTAGCCAAGAAGCCAATCCATCCTGCACGCAGGTGAGTTGACTCCTTCTCCCCTAAGTCCCTCGCTGCAGTGATCCTGTTGCCAGCAGGAATCACTGTAAAATAAAAAACCTAAGCTAAACTTTCTCTAAGCAGCTCTTTATGAGAGCCACCTAGAATTGCACCCTTCTCGGCCGGGCACAAAAATCTAACTGAGGCTTGGAGGAGGGTCATAGGGGGAGGAGCCAGTACACACCACATGGTTAAAAGCTTTACTTTTTGTGCCCTGTCTCCTGCGGAGCCGCTATTCCCCATGGTCCTTTCAGGAACCCCAGCATCCACTAGGACGATAGAGAAAAAGTTGTTCAATATATCCGCTTTTATTTTGTCATTGTTTATCAAGGCTCCCAGTTCATAGTTTATTGTGCCTATGTTCTCCTTTTTTAACCTTTTACTGTTTATGTATTTATAGAACTTTTTAGGATTGGCTTAATTTCTAAACAATCTGACTAGATACTGTAGCTAAGAAATTAAGCATTGATCTATCTGTGTGTATGCCCCATAACGATAGCGCTGCATGGCCCCGTGCGTCGCATGGCCACGCGCGCCGCTAACACCGGTACAAGATTGGCCTGCATTCAGGCCAAATCTAGTTAGATCGCTCATTTCACCGCTCAGCACACATCTCTGGGAGAAATCTCCCGGTGTGTATGGTGCTTTACTATGTGCTATACTTTTGATGCATTTTCCACACCTACAAAATATAATAGCTACAGTACAGTGAACTGAATGGAGCCTGACATGACGGACTGTAACATCACAGATAGGAGCTGGTTGCTAGTTCTTTATCTCTCTCCACTTTATCTCTCTCCAAGGCTTAGTACATCTCCCCTATAGTGTGTAAAGTGTAATGTACAAGAATGGCATCCTGAGTCACTGAGGGTCCATTTAAACACTACAGTATATTGTTCACTAGGAAAAGCTGTGAGATTTCAGTTGCAAACCTTTACCTCCAAGGACCATCCCTGCATTATGCTCTCATGCAATGTAGCAGGGCACCTGTTTTTCTTATAGAAAAGTCCTTACAGTCCTCGATCAGTACTCAGCTATTTATATATCGTGTTGACATTTTGAGAGGCAGCCAAGCTAAGGAAATTATTTTCAAAAATGAAAATGATTGATTTTTACTGTGCTGGGTGAGCTACAGTAAAAAGCTTCTATTTACATTACATTATTTTTTTTTTTAAAGTACATAACACTCATATAAAAAATAATTGTTAGTTTATATACAAATGTGTCCTCATACATCTTTGCTGCAGTTGTACCATACAGCCCCTCTTCCACGCCGGGTCCATGGAGACTCTGCTAGCGTCAGGCGTCTTTTGGGTCGATAGTGCACCTTATCCGCAATGCAATGCAGCTAGACTGCACCAGGAGACTGGGCTGATTAATTTGACATGCGACACCTGTCTATCTGTGTGTGACTGAGGGGTCTATTTACGAAGCCTTGGATGGAGATATACCGGTAGTCAGCGGAGATAAAGTACCAGCCAATCAGCTCTTAACTGCTATGCCACAGGCTGTGTTTGAAAAATGACGGTTAGGAGCCAATTAGCTGGTACTTTATCTCCATCCACTTTATCTTCATTGAAAGCTTAGTAAATAGAGCCCTGAATCTCTGAATCTGTATACAAGGTGCTATGACGCAGTGGCCGTGGCATTTTCCATGACAAATTCTCTTGTGCTTCGTATAGACTCAGTCGCACGCAATATACAAGTGTCATATATCAAATTAATCAGCAAAGTCTCCTGGTGCAAAGACACATCTGTATGGGGGAAGAAGTACCAAATCAGACCAGCAGAGTGATATAACGATATGTATATAGGGCTTAGCATTCTGAGGTTTATAAAATTCAATGTACCATGCAAGAAAACCATCTAGGCCCAGAATATATACTACTGTATATGGGATATTAGCTTTTTCTCCTTAACAGGCCTTGGAGTTATATATACAAAGTGTATTACATATTACAGATGCTCACTGTATATCATCACTCCCTCCTCTCCTCCCCCCCCCCCCCCCCCCTTTACAAAAGTTAAATAAAAAGTGAGTGGAAATAATGGCCATTACAGAATGAGAACGTCTCCAGCTACTTTCCAATACTAAATAGCAGATGATTCTTTTCATTCCATTTTTCCATTGACAGCAGAAAGGTTTTGAGGCCTTGAAAGTGATTTGGAGGATATTCAATGCGCATCTTCATGGCAGCTGTTAATGACAGTCTAGTGAAGCCTCTCTCTTATTGAGAGTAATATCACTCCTTAGACTAATAACTCCAACATGTATCTCAGTGGGGACTTCACTCTTTCACAGTCATGTGCTAATTGATGCAGATCTCCCGTCTTCTAATTAGCTTCTTGTTGTTTGCTGTCTTTTCCATTTGTCAGAGGAAGAAAGAGACACATTCCTTTCTTTCCTCAGTGTCAAAGGACACATTTTCTCAGGTTCATAGTCATTGTTGTAGAAGTAGGAGAGCGAAAATGTGCATCTTGCTGCTCACTATGCAGTATATTAATAATGTTAATGTATGATAATGTCATTACATAGATATAACCGAGAAATGTATTAGAAATACAACTTACTTTTCTTTGGAGTTAATCAATAATATGATTAATCAATAATAGGATTCAGGAATAAGGTGATTATTCCGTGGAACAGTTAGTTTATTTCATACCTCCCAACTGTCCCTATTTTGGTGAGACATTCCCATTTTTTGGGTCTGTCCCGCTGTCCCACCCGCGGGCCGTAGTGTCCCGTGGTGGTGGCGGGGATGGGAGGGGGCAGTTGGGAGCCAGTCTTCAGGCCTCCAAATGTTGGGAGGTATGTTATTGTATTGTTACCAGGGAACTACTCTACCTGAACTTTCAGTTCCACTGCTTATGCATGAACCGCCATATAGGGGCCGCGGTGTGGGCAACGCAGCCATGCTCGTACTGTTGGGGGGGCGGGCCGCGGCGGCTGCGTGACATCGCATGCAGCCGCTGCGACCCTCACAGCGATGATTGACTCCCTGCCAGAGCATGATATTATAGGCATTACTGAAACTTAGTGGGACAAATCTGATGGTTGGACAGTCAATCTAGAGGGTTATATGCTGTTCAGCAGAGACAGATTAAATAAATGGGGTGGAGGGGTATGTCTTTACGTAAAGCCATTTTTAAAACCTGCTATGCGGGAAGATATTCACGAGGGGACTGTAAATACTGTTAAGCAGGGGCGGATTGGGAACAAAAAGCGGCCCTGGAAAAATTTGTACTAGTGGCCCCACTCGGGCAGCTCCTGAGGTGTAAGGTCTAGGCATGGGCCATGGCAGAAAGCACCCCCCCGCTCCCCAAGACTTTCCAGATAGTGGACATGTCCAACATCAAGGGGGAAGTTAAAAATAAATAAAATTAAATATTATGAGCACATTATATGATACACCTTCAGAATTTAGGAAACTATATCTTTCTTTAGAAAGATATATTTTCTTGCTTATTACACCAACCGTATCCCAATCACTATTCACCCAATCTTATATGTCAGCCAAGCAGGAAGACAGAGCATACACTAGATCATCTGCAATCACAGGCTAAGTGGCAAAGTCATTTTCATATATGCAAATTATTTTGCATCTTATTCATTATGTCTATAAAAAGGACCATGTGTCCTCAAACAAAACAGGCCCCACAGGTGCGTCGGCCCACCGGGAATCTTCCCTGTAAACCCTATGGACAATCCGCCTCTGCTGTTCAGACTGGATAGAAATTGTATGCGGAGGAAAGGGAACAAAAAAAGATAGTATTGGGACTATGCTACAAGCCGCCTGGTATTAATGTGTCTGATGAGGAAATGTTACTAATGCAAATTGAAAAAGCAGCAGGAGTAGGAGACGTAATAGTGATGGGAGATTTTAATTATCTGGAGATAAATTGGACAAACGATTCATGTGATATTGCTAGGGGTAATATGTTTTTAAACATACCAAATGATAACTACTTACTTCAACTAATCAGGAAACCAACTATGTACAATGCAATCTTAGACCTGGTATTAACTAACAATGGGGAATTGATATAAAATATTATAGTAGGGGAGCCCATGGGAAACAGCGACCACAATATGGTATTAATGTGTCTGATGAGGAAATGAACTTGAAGCAAATTGAAAAAGCAGCAGGAGTAGGAGACATAATAGTGATGGGAGATTTTAACTATCCGGAGATAAATTGGACAAACGATTCATGTGATATTGCTAGGGGTTATATGTTTTTAAACACACCAAATGATAATTACTTACTTCAACTAATCGGGAAACCAACTATGTACAATGCAATCTTAGACCTGGTATTAACTAACAATGGGGAATTGATATCAAATATTATAGTAGGGGAGCCCATGGGAAACAGCGACCACAATATGGTCATATTCAATATCAGTTTTCATAAGCAGTCCTATATTGTCTCAACTAGGACTCTAAACTTTAGCAAAGCCAACTTTGATATGATGAGGGAAGCTTTAAGGGACATTGAATGGGAATTTTTTTTCAAGGAAAAAATACTACAGAGAAATAGGAGGTGTTAAAATCACTGCTCGTTAATAAAAGTTGCAAATTTATTCCCATGGGCAGCAAACAAAGGACTAAAAATTAAAAACCAATGTGGCTTAACAAAAAGATTAAGGAACTAATGGGCAAAAAAAGGAGAGTATTAAAAAAAATACAAATCAGACGGGAATGCAGAGTCATTCCAGCACTATAAGGATTTTAACAAAATATGCAAAAAAGAAATAAGATCAGTTAAAGTAGAAACTGAAAAGCTAATAGCAAAGGAAAGCAGATCAAACCCCCGAATTTTGCAGTTTCAAGAAAGAGAGTATAGGCCCTTTAAAGGACAAGCTGGGGGTCTTAATTAAAAATGATAATGACATAGCGATCAAATTAAATGAGTTTTTCTCATCGGCATTCACAAGAGAGGACCAGATGCAGGGATTAACACACAATCTCAACAAAGATAATGTCCCACTGCTAAGAGCTTATTTAAGTGAGGAGGTAGTCTGTGACCGATTAAAAAAAATTAAGATTAATAAGTCACTTGGTCCCGACAGAATTCTCCCAATGGTTCTCATTGAGCTTCACTCTAAACTAGCAAGACCGCTATTTTTGATCTTCAATGACTCACTTACATCATGGTTCCCAAAGACTGGCGTATAGCAGAAATAGTGCCGATATTCAAAGAGGGAAGTAGAGCTGAACCGGGTAATTATAGACCAGTTAGTCTTACATCTATAGTGGGGAAAGTACTGGAAGGTACAGTATTCTAAGGGATAGTATACAGAAGTTCCTTGAAGCCAATAAAGTTATTAATAGGAACCAGAGGCGTCGGAATGGGGGGGCAAGGGGGCAGCTCGCTCCCCCCAAACATGAGAGAGGCGCCAGCCACCCAGACCCGCGATTGTCCGCCGCTACACCCAGGGTAGATGCTAGAACCGTTGCCGGCCCCGTACATCCACGAGTCACAGTACACGGCCGAGGGCGCTACAGCCGCGTACAGTGAATCACTGACTTCACTGTCACTGACAGTGACAGTCAGCGGTAGTGGTGCTGCTGCTGCGGACGCGCCTATGCTCCCCCTCCCCTCCCGTGTTGAGCCATCGATCATGCATGTGTAATGAGCGGCGGAACGTCATGACGTCACGCCGCTCATTACATATGCGCAAACTGTGCTGGGGCCGGATGTCGCAGCGGGACTTAAACTTGCTTGAAAATGCGGGAGCCGCCCGCTCCTGCACGCCCGCCCACCCGCCCGGCATTCTGTGGGGGTATGTACAGTATATCTGGCACTGGGGGTATACATGTATCTTACACTGGGAGCATATATGTATTTTACACTGTGGGGGCATATACACATCGGGCACTGGGGGGCATATGCACATCGGGCACTGGGGGGGCATATGCGTATCTGGCACTGTGGGGGAATATGAACATATGGCACTGGGGGGAATATGCGCATATGGCACTGGGGGGAATATGCGCGTCTGGCACTGGCGGGCATATGCGTATCTGACACTGGGGGCATATGCGTATCTGGCACTGTGTGGGCATATGCATATTTGACACTGGAGCATATATGTATCTGGCACTGTGGGGGCATATGCGTATCTGGCACTGTGTGGACAAATGCGTATTAGACACTGGGGCATATATGTATCTGGCACTGTGTGGGCATATGCGTATCTGGCACTGGGGGCATATGCGTATCTGGCACTGGGGGTATATGCGTATCTGGCACTGTGTGGGCATATGCGTATTTGACACTGGGGCATATGCGTATCTGGCACTATGGGGGCATATGCGTATCTGCCACTGTGGGGGCATATGCAGTGATCGCAAAAACGCGCTATAGCGCATATTTTACCCCAAAATTGATAGTGGGGACACAAATATAAAAAAAATGCTGGGTCCCTCAGGACGCGCTCTCACACGCAGCGCTGTCCTGTGCTGTCAGTCAGGCAGGTCTCCAGAGCAACAGAGGGAGGAACTTGGAAGAGGCCATGAAGAGTGTGATCTCCCGCCCTCCCCTCATCCTCTGCTCCGCATGCCCCCCCTCCCCTCCACATGAATAACGGCTGCAGGTGCCCTCCCTCCATGGCCGTGATTCAACCACTGCTCCCTGGCAGCCCACTGGACACCCGCCCAGCTGACTCCGCTGCTGCATATACCCAGGTGGAGGCAGTTGGGTCCCTGTGCCCCTGGCTGGATGCTGCCGCTCTCCGCGCTGATTCCCCCTCCCTCCCCACCCAGACGGCCACCCCCTCCGTGTTTTCCGCTCCCCCCTGGCCGCATTCTCTGACTCCAGGCTGGCGGCGGTGTAGGCCTCATGCCGATCCCCGGACTGCCCTGAGTGCTGCAGTGCGGCCTGCCTGAGTCCTGTGGAGCCGAGGAGGGAGAGCTCCAGGCACCGGGATGGAGAGAGACGAGCTGGCCAGGGAAGGTGAGGGATACCCCCCGGCGTGACTCCGCTGCTGCTGCTGGCAGTGTCCATGGAGGAGCCCGGAGTGATCTTTTTACAGGTATGCGGTGGGGGCCTGGTCCCTGGAGGGTGTTGGTATGGTGGTGCTCCCCAATGGGAGTTCCAGGCTGCACTCTCTCCTGCCTCTCTGTCCCTGCTACCTCTGTCCCTACTCCCTGGTGCCTCGCTCTGTCCCTAGTCCCTGATGCCTCTCTCTGTCCCTGCTACCTCTGTCCCTACTCCCTGGTGCCACTCTCTGTCCCTACTCCCTGGTGCCACTCTCTGTCCCTACTCCCTGGTGCCTCTCTCTGTCCCTACTCCCTGGTGCCTCTTTCTGTCCCTACTGCCTTGTGCCTCTCTCTGTCCCTACTCCCTGGTGCCACTCTCTGTCCCTACTCCCTCTGTCCCTACTCCCTGGTGCCTCTCTCTGTCCTTACTCCCTGGTGCCTCTCTCTGTCCCTACTCCCTCTGTCCCTACTCCCTGGTGCCTCCCTCTGTCCCTACTCCCTGGTGCCACTCTCTGTCCCTACTACCTCTGTCCCTGCTCCCTGGTGCCTCTCTCTGTCCCTGCTCCCTGGTGCCACTCTCTGTCCCTGCTCCCTCTGTCCCTACTCCCTGGTGCCTCCCTCTGTCCCTACTCCCTGGTGCCACTCTCTGTCCCTACTCCCTGGTGCCTCTCTCTGTCCCTGCTCCCTGGTGCCTCTCTCTGTCCCTGTTCCCTGGTGCCTCTCTCTGTCCCTGCTCCCTGGTGCCTCTCTCTGTCCCTGCTCCCTGGTGCCTCTCTCTGTCCCTACTCCCTGGTGCCTCTCTCTGTCCCTGCTCCCTGGTGCCTCTCTCTGTCCCTACTCCCTGGTGCCACTCTCTGTCCCTACTCCCTCTGTCCCTACTCCCTGGTGCCTCTCTCTGTCCCTACTCCCTCTGTCCCTACTACCTGGTGCCTCCCTCCGTCCCTACTCCCTGGTGCCACTCTCTGTCCCTACTACCTCTGTCCCTGCTCCCTGGTGCCTCTCTCTGTCCCTGCTCCCTGGTGCCTCTCTCTGTCCCTGCTCCCTGGTGCCTTTATCTGTCCCTGCTACCTGGTGCCACTCTCTGTCCCTGCTCCCTCTGTCCCTACTCCCTGGTGCCTCTCTCTGTCACTACTTCCTCTGTCCCTACTCCCTGGTGCCTCCCTCTGTCCCTACTCCCTGGTGCCTCCCTCTGTCCCTACTCCCTGGTGCCTCTCTCTGTCCCTACTCCCTGGTGCCTCTCTCTGTCCCTACTCTCTCTGTCCCTACTCCCTGGTGCCTCTCTCTGTCCCTGCTCCCTGGTGTCTCTCTCTGTCCCTACTCTCTGGTGCCTCTCTCTGTCCCTACTCTCTGGTGCCTCTCTCTGTCCCTGCTCCCTGGTGCCTCTCTCTGTCCCTGCTCCCTGGTGCCTCTCTCTGTCCCTGCTCCTTGGTGCCTCTCTCTGTCCCTGCTCCCTGCTACCTCTGCCCCTACCCCCTGGTGCCACTCTCTGTCCCTACTCCCTCTGTCCCTACTCCCTGGTGCCACTCTCTGTCCCTACTCCCTCTGTCCCTACTCCCTGGTGCCTCTCTCTGTCCTTACTCCCTGCTACCTCTGTCCTTACTCCCTGGTGCCTCTCTCTGTCCCTACTCCCTCTGTCCCTACACCCTGGTGCCTCTCTCTGTCCCTACACCCTGGTGCCTCTCTCTGTCCCTACTCCCTGGTGCCTCTCTCTGTCTCTACTCTCTCCGTCCCTACTCCCTGGTGCCTCTCTGTCCCTACTCCCTGGTGCCTCTCTGTTCTTACTCCCTGCTACCCTATAAAACGTGTATAACATGCCCTACCTGGCGCAATGTGTATAGAACACTAACTGGCGCAATGTGTATAATGTGCTCTACCTGGTGCAATGTCTGGAACATGCTCTACCTGGTGCAATGTGTTTAATGTGTTCTACCTGGTGCAATGTGTATAACGTGCTCTACCTGGTGCATTGTGTATAGGGTGTTCGAACTGGCGCAATCTGTATTACGTGCTCTACCTGGTGCAATGTGTGTATGGTGTTCTAACTGGTGCAATGTGTATAACGTGCTCTACCTGGTGCAATGTGTATAACGTGCTTGACCTGGTGCAATGTCTGTAACATGCTCTACCTTGTGCAATTTGTGTAACGTACTCTGCCTGGTGCAATGTGTATAACATGCTCCACCTGGTGCAGTGTGTGTAGGGTGTTCTAATTGGCGCAATGTGTCTAACGTGCTCTACGCGGTGCAATGCGTGTAACGTGCTCTACCTGTGTGTGTGTGTGTGTGTGTGTGTGTCTGTCTGTTTAATGTGAATTGGTACTATTATGTTGCCATGCTCTTTCCCCACGAAGCCACGCACCTAAATTTTTGGTGCGCGCCTCCGGCGTGCACTGTCCTTGATTTAAAATATGGGAGGAGGAGCACCAATTTACTTTCTGCCAAAGGGCACCGAAATGTCTAGTTACAGGTCTGGTGCATTGTCCTGTATGCTACACAGCCCAGCAGCACTGTCACCCCATCCCTCCCCCTTGCAGCACTTTTGTAGTGTCCAAGTCAAGTCTGTTTTTATTTTTGAATAATAAGATTAATGTGAACCTTCTTTCCGATGGGACCTAGAAAAGGACAGATAGGACCCCAATTTTTAAAAGTAAGGGGTTCGTGGGACCCACTTTTTTTTGGGCTCAGCGTGATCACTGCATATGCGTATCTCGCACTGTGGGGGCATATGCGTATCTGGCACTGTGGGGCATATGTGTATCTGGCACTGTGGGGCATATGTGTATCAGGAACTATGGGGACATATGTGTATCTGGCACTGCACATTGGGGTAAAATTGTCTGCCACGCCCCTTTCTTGTGAGACCACACCCCTTTGAGTGGCGTGCGTGCTGTTCCTTTAAGAAGTTTATCTCATAAAAAGGCACCGAAAATTTTATTTGCTTACTAAAAAAATTTGTCTCTGGCCCGTCCTGGCTACACGCTGTGTAAAGTAGTAGCAGCGGTGTTTGACGCACCGCTGCTAATACAGCGCGGGCAGCGCTGCAGCTGCCTGCCACGTGTTCTCTGCCCCCACCTCATCTCCGTCAGTGTCTGAGCTCTGCGACGTGCTAACATTGCAACAAAAAGAGAGTGACTCGGCACCAGAGAAATAATTGGAAAAGATTAGTATTACCAACAAATGGACAATTGATTTCACCTGAATTGTATCACTATTATCGTGTCCAAGTTGGTGGTGCACCCAGAGTCAGAAAGCAATGTAAATAACACAGTAGAAGAAAAAGAAGACTCTTGTGTGGGCGCACTCTCGTATATCGGTAAATACCGGGATAAAGTAATGTGTGAACAGTGTCTTAAAACCTAACTTTTATTAATTAATCACTAAAAGATTGTATAACTCACGGTCCCATATTTCCCATTACCTATGGAGAATCTATGAGTAGAGATAGTGATAGCTGATAGAAAACGAGAAAATTGAATAAAATAGACTGAGTTTATTACACTTACAAATGTTGATTAAAAGAAAAAATTAAAAAGTGTTCTGGTCATCTGCGACGTGCTGCCAGTGAGGTGACAATGGCGGTAAGCAGCTTCATAGTTGCTTCCTTCTAAGATACACCGACAATGTTGCATCAATAATACAGATCAATAGGGCAAACTTATTCAAGCATAAACAGATATAATGCAGTAATTATATACATTCCTGTCATAGGCTTTTTCCTTTGCATGGAATTCCAACTTTAGGTGCTTCTCATGCAGATCTTTTTCCCTTGCGACGTCACTCATAATCATCATATTTAAAACAGTGTGTACGGAGATCTCATGCAATACGTTTTTTAATTTAGACGATCAAACAGACAGAACTTCCATACGTCACATAAAAAAATGACATAAAAAACAATGTAAAAATTCTATAAAAAAAGGTCCTCCTGACCATATAATCACAAAGCACACATCGCACAGGTGAGGTCCCAGTATCGGACCAAGAGGGGGTAATTACCAGTTTGAGATCTGAACCAGATGTAAAACAATGACTCCAGATGGCCTCCCATATAAGCTACATTATGGATTTCGATACAGAGCCCCTCTGGATCCAAACGTGGTAGTCTCTTGTGCACCACCAACACGTTTCAAGCCTTCCTAGGCCATTTTGAAGACCATTTGCCGCCACTTTTCACCTGTGCGATGTGTGCTTTGTGATTATATGGTCAGGAGGACCTTTTTTTATAGAATATTTACACTGTTTTGTATGTGTAATTTTTTCATGTGATGTATAGAAGTTCTGTCTGTTTGATCGTCTAAATTAAAAAACGTATTGCATGAGATCTCCGTATACACTGTTCTTGTTTTATATATGATGATTATGAGTGACTTCGCAAGGGAAAAAGGGATCTGCATGAGAAGCACCTAAAGTTGGAATTCCATGCAAAGGAAAAAGCCTAAGACAGGAATGTATATAATTACAGCATTATATCTGTTTATGCCTGAATAAGTTTGCCTAATTGATCTGTATTATTGATGCAATATTGTGGGAGTATCTTAGAAGGGAGCGCCTGGAACAATTGATACACAATTTCTTTGTGTTATTGCTCACTGGGGTGTGAGAGCGCCCCACAAGTGTACTATTTGTTAAGGCTGATCCCATTTTGCGCACCAGAGAAAATACAATTTTTTTTCTCGGATGCATAGTTGCTGACCGTGGGGTAGGGGTAGGGAAGTGGAGCACAGGAATGAGAAGGAGAGGAGAGAGGAATGAGGAGGAGGGGGAGCTCTACAATGTATTGCCTAAAGCAGGCATGTCCAAACTGCGGCCCTCCAGCTGTTGAGAAACTACACATCCCAGCATGCCCTGACACAGCTTTAGCATTCTCTGACAGCAAAACTGTGTCAGGGCATGCTGGGATATGTAGTTTCACAACAGCTGGAGGGCCGCAGTTTGGACATGCCTGGCCTAAAGGATAAAAAAAAGGACATACTAGATGGGCCAAGTGGTTCTTATCTGCCGTCAAATTCTATGTTTCTATGTATATAATGGGCTCTATCAGGCATAATGTGTGTAAGAGGCTCTACCAGAAATAATGTTTATAAGGCGCTTTACCAGGCATACTGTGTGTAAGGGAGCTCTACCAGACATAATGTATATAAGGGGTCACTCACTCCCAGTTGCTCCATAAAGTTCCGTACAGGTACAAGTGAGACCCGTCTAAGGTGGCCATAAATTAGGGGCGCCAAACTCAGATTTTATCTTGCCCCCCAACTGAAAAACGTTCTGACGCCTCTGATAGGAACCAACATGGATTTGTGAAGGATAGATCATGTCAAACAAACTTACTAGGCTTTTATGAAACAGTTACTGCAAACCTTGATCAGGGTAAGGAGGTGGATGTTATCTTTTTAGACTTTGCTAAAGCTTTCAACACAGTACCACATTAGACTTATCTATAAGTTACAAGAACTAGGGCTAGGGAGCACAATATGCACTTGGGTCAGAAATTGGTTAGATAATATTGAGCAGCACGATGTGGCAAATGGAACTTTTTCAAATTGGACTGAAGTACTAAGTGATGTGCCACAAGGGTCTGTACTTGGACCACTATTGTTCAACATTTTCATTAACGATCTAGCAGTAGATCTAGAGAGCATGGTGTAAATTTTTGCAGATGATACCAAATTGTGTAAGGTTATAAATACGGAGTAAGATGTTGAGTCTCTTCAGAATGACTTAGTTAAACTGGAAGCATGGGCAGCAAAATGGAGAATGCGCTTCAATAGACAAGTGTAACGTAATGCACTTTGGTAGCAAGAAGAAAAATACCACCTACATACTAAAATTGGGTAAAATTAGGGTATTCTGTACTGGAAAAAGACTTAGGTGTTCACATAGATAGCAAACTAAGCAGCAGTCCCCAAAGTAGGATTGCATCAAAGAAGACTAACAAAGTATTAGCATGCATAAAGCGGGGAATTGATGCATGGGATGAGAGTGGTATACTCCCATTATATAAATCCCTAGTGAGGCCACATCTTAAATACTGTGCGCAATTTTGGGCACCATACTACAAAAAGGATATCCTGGAACTAGAAAAGGTTCAGAGGCGGGCAACCAAACTAATTAAGGGTATGGAGACACTGGAATAGAGAAAAGGCTTGCAAGACTAAGCATGTTTATACTTGAAAAGAGGAGACTAAGAGGGGACATGATCAACATTTACAACTATATAAGGGGACAATAAACAGAGCTTGCGGGGGATCTGTTTTTGGTAAGATCAACACAGAGGACACGTGGACACCGGCTTAGGTTAGAGGAGAGGAGATTTTGCACACAGAGGCAAACAGGTTTTTTCACTGTAAGGCAGTACTTTCCAAACTTTATTGAATCACGGCGCCCTAGAATATCAGAGTTTTTTTTCACGGCACCCCTAGGCCAAAAAGTTCTTATTGAGAAATTTAAAAAGAAATATTACATTAAGTAGATCGCGTTTATATGTCATCCTTAGGGTCAGTTGTTTGGTGAGGGACAAGATTTGCTTCTGTTTGGCAACATATTTTATGACTGGCAGCCACCAGCACTGGTTTTGCCTATTATATTGACCATGAATAATTTGAATTGGTCCTGGACCACCAACCAGGGCACCCCTGCAAGTGTCCCGAGGCACCCCAGGGAGCCACGGCACACAGTTTGGGAACCTCTGCTGTAAGGACAATACGTGTTTGGAATTCCCTGCCTAAGAGAGTAGTAAAGGCGGACTCGGTCAACACTTTTAAGAATGGGCTATATAAATTCCTTATGGATAAGGATATACAGGGTTATGGTGCGTAGTCACGCACTATAGTTATAAAAAAAAAGAGGAATAAACACAACGGCCGACATTAGCAACAGACAAAATTAATACAGCATAGGAGAACACAAATAGGTTGAACTCGAGGAACAAATTGTCTTTTTTCAACCTCAGAAACTATGTTACTATGTTACTAGTTTTGAAATGGCAGGTGGTGACAGTTGGTGTGGCTACGCTATTTGAAATTTGAACTGACCTGCAGCCCCTTCTCTGGAGGTGCCACTACTTACCACATATTTACTTTGAAGAAAGTATATTTTTATATGAGTGATAGTAATCACTAGTTTATTCATATTGTATTGCCTTTTATGTGTCTATCCCGTTATTTTATGTATATGTGATTTACTCTTATAATTAGTTTTATTTACATCCTTTTGCCCTTCACTGGCTTCCCTTATATGGAGAGACATGTTGTGGAGCTGAGGCTATCAAGAGACATGTTGGGGAGCTGAGGTTGCTGCCGAGACAAAGGTGGGGGAGAGGGCTGAAGCTTTTTGAGAGAGATGGGGGAGGGGTGAGCTGAGGCTATGGAAAGACACTTGGGGTAGCTGAGGCTATGGGGAGACACAATGGGGGGGACGTAAGGCTGCTGAAGAGACATGGGGGGTGGGGCAGCTTGAAAGGCATGGCAGGGAAATGTGAGGTTATGGAGAATCACAGGGGAGGGAGCTGAGACTGCTATAGAGACATGAGGGGACTGACACGTGGGAAGCCGAGGCTGCTGGGGAGACACGGACGGAGGGGGAGCTGAGACCTCTTGAGAGACATGGCGAGGGGTGGGGGGAGCTAAGGTTATAAAAAGACTCTGGGATAAGGGGGCTTAGGCACAAAATGTCAATGGAAGAGTACAAACATGCTGACCAATTCTGCAGCGCAATTGTCTATTATAATAAACTGCAGATATGAACACTTTTCAGTAAGTGTGCAAAAAAAGTATAAATTACCAAGGTAATTTGTCCGGCGCTGTTGAGAGGGTATGCTTATCCTTTACAGCTGCTGTTTTAAAGGGATAGTTGGTCCCTGAATGAGTGATAAAAGGTAAGGTATATACAGCGCTAACAGAAAACTGGATATGGGAAAATAATCACAATTTATTAAAAGACATTGTTGCAACAAATAAATTCATATATAAAAGGAGGACAATATTTTGTCATTAAAAAATAAATAAATAAAGAAATATATATAGGGCAGGCACAGCAATTTTTGTTTAATAAATTACCACACGAGGAGACCGAATAGATGTACTGGTATGAGTCCTTGGAATGGTAGCCACAGTCCTAGGGAGCAGTTTGCAGTGCTAGCAGGTGAGGTCCAAATATAAGAGGCAGATCTTTCAGATGTTTGATCCGGACTGAGGTGCGTCCTGTTGGATTCGTGGATCTTTCTGCGCCTCGTGGACATCCGCTATTTTTCCCAATTAGCTGGTGGACTTCTAGGCTGGTTTCCAAGTTCCAAAAATAGTTCCAGTAATATACGGCTCCTCAGTCCGGATCAAACATCTGAAAGATCTGCCTCTTATATTTGGACCTCACCTGCTAGCACTGCAAACTGCTCCCTAGGACTGTGGCTACCATTCCAAGGACTCATACCAGTACATCTATTCGGTCTCCTCGTGTGGTAATTTATTAAACAAAAATTGCTGTGCCTGCCCTATATATATTTCTTTATTTATTTATTTTTTAATGACAAAATATTGTCCTCCTTTTATATATGAATTTATTTGTTGCAACAATGTCTTTTAATAAATTGTGATTATTTTCCCATATCCAGTTTTCTGTTAGCGCTGTATATACCTTACCTTTTATCACTTTTCAGTAAGTGAGCATTTTTAGAGATCAGTACAATTTAGAAGGTCAAATAACAAGCAGAGATCAATTACCAATTATCAATTATCAATTACCAAATGCAGATCAAGAACCATGAGTGCTAGATTAAGGGCAGTAGTTTAATAATATGTCACTGTTAAAAAATTTTTTATAGTACTTCTAGATTCACTTCTTGGAAAGAAGCTCTGATGACTCCATTTTTCCGGTTACAATTGATGCCGAACTGGTATGTCGATGCAAAGACCAGACTGAGTAAGATTTGTGAACACCACTACTTCATGCAACAGCACTGCTTCCTGGACCTGATTGAAAATGTCATGGGCCAGAATCCCATCACTAATAACACTAAATAAGCTAATTTGCCTGCCTTGCTTTCTGCACTTTGCCTGTATTCTCTTGTCTCTCCCTTCCTCATGTCACTTGCTTGTCACTTTCATTCAGTCCTACGCTACTGTAACCGAATGTACAGGACCATTGGATCCAAGGATCTGTGGCTGTCACCAAGCCGAACCCAACCTAAATTATATTGTTGACCCTTGAAAACTCACTTGCTAGGCACTAAAATTAATTTCCATAGTGATCTGGGCAGCACGACCCCAGCTGAGAAATTATTGTCCAGGCCTCCATAAAGTGTCACGCAATATACTGTACATGAAAGGTAAAGTCACAAAAACCATAAAAAAAAATCAGTGAATAACATTTTACAAACTTTTGTAAGGAAACAGCACAAGCAGTTAAGTTTTTTGTAAGATACTTTGTTATTTCTGCTTCTCTCCTAAAGCTCATTGAGGTCCCTAATCTTCCAGTCTCAACCATATGGTACCACACAGCAAACATCATCAATCCTTCCCATTTTCTACAACTAGTCTGTACTACTTGTATTATCTGACTTAACTCACTGCAGACCAAGGCTGTGTCATATTAATCACATGACAAATTATGGGATCTTTCCAAGAAAAACCTATTTAACACAACCCTAAACTTTGATTGCTATTAAAATCTATGCTATTGAAAGCAGTAGCAGGAAGGAGTCTAACCTTTTAACTTGCACTGGTTCAAATATATAACTGTCTGTCTGTTTTACTGCTGGGATACTGAAACTTTTTGGCAATGAATGGAGCTTTGTGAAAGTCTACTCTGTGGTCATTCAAATCCAATCTGTTAGTCTTTTTAGCACATGTTTAAAAAAAATATATCAATCTAGAAATACTGAAGGACAAATCAGTCAATTAATGTTTTCATTTGCTAGGCTTCAAGTAAGAAAATTATGTTTTACTCAGCTGGCCTGGCACTGCCCATGTTCTGTCTGTATAGACCTTTCAGTTTGAAATTGCAGCAATCAATCAATGTGTTAGGAAACGACAAACTTTGTTGGACAAAGGGACACAACTCATTTTAGACAAAGATTAGATAGAGTAATTAAAGTAACTGTAATACAAAGGTAGTTGTGTTTCCCGTAATTAATTACCCAAAAGGTATAGCGGAAGGTAAGGATGAAGAAAGAATGTCACACTTACCAGCGCGCCAGGAATTTCCAACACTCCTGGATTCCTCATATTTCTTTAGAAAAGTGGACAGGGTAGGCCGTTTTGATGTGTTTCACAGTGAGTCGCATCGTTATGGCACCCACCACCCCCAGCACAATGCTATGACTGGCGGCATTGCACCATATGGGGTTGGAACTGGATGATGCAAATTGCAACACTAAACACTATATATATGCATGTTCCAAATAGACACCCCCTTTAGATCTCCTTGAGGCCAGCAGGTATAGGACATTAAAGGAAAACATTATTACCAATGTTTTAGACATTGGACACAACATATAATTTAGCCTTAAATATGTATTTCGTAACTATGATGGTTTAACATCGGAAGCCATTGAGTGAGAGAGTGTGTCTCCGGATCAATAGTGACAGTACAATGTTCTCACATCAAACAGCTGTAACAGTACAGCATTCTCACATCCAGCTACAGGTATAGCTTGCCAGTAGCTTCATTTAAGCGTGTTTTCACAAGTACCCCCTGCAGGGATTAGTAGGCGAGGCCAAGTCGATCACAACTGCAAAAAAACTACAAGAGGTGATTTAACGTTGAAACATTATCATCTATGAAAACCAACAAACATCAGAACCAAAATATTGCTGATTCTGATGTTTCTTCATTAGATTTCGAATCCGAAAGGCCAGCATTAAATGGTTAGTAATGGTGTTACATGCTGTTACATGGGGTTCGGTATGAATAACCGCCAGATGGTATGCCGACGGTCAAAGTACTGACCTCGGCATCCCGAGGTGTAAAATTACAACAGGATGGTTTTACTAAACTAACCCCTGTTCCCTACCCCCTTTCCCTAACCCTCCCTTCCCGCAGCCTAACCCTAACCTTCCCCTTAGTGCCTAACCCTAACCTCTCCCCAGTGGAACCTAAACCTAACCCCCCCTGTCCCTCAGCCTAAACCTAACCCTCCCTCCTTAGTCCCTAAACCTAATCTCCCCCAGTGGTGGATAACCCTAACATCCCTGTCCACAACCTAACCCTAACCTCTCACCCCTCGCAGCCTAACCCTAACACCCCTCCCCGCGTGTTGGCTAAAGCTAACCCGATCAGTAATGAGAGGTTGGCGGCTATAATTATAATGCTCAGGATCCCAGCTTTTGTATTTACGACATCAGTATCCTGACCCTGTAGGAATTCTGGTACCGGGATTTTGACGGGTGTCAGCTGCACCCTAAAATAATAGAAGCTTAAAAAAATGTTTTTGTCCTGGTTTTAAAAATAAAATATTAAGTCTTTTAATTCAGTTTAGACATTTTAAGGGAAGAGTGTGTGTTTTTGAGAGGTAGCATATATTACTGTTCTTATTGGGTGCTGTGGCCCCATCAGCTGTGCCCCCCAAAAATGTCAAAGTTGAAAAAATATTTACTTTTCTGGTTTTAATACAATCTCAAGTCTTTTATAATTCAATTTAGATGTTTCAAGGGAAGCTTGTGTGTATTTGAGAGGCAGCATGCTTTCTGGGTGTTGTGACTCCACCAGTAACACCCCAAAATGTTCACTTGGTGTGGTGGCAGTTACGAATTAAAGCCTTTACTCCTGTCCTGGTTTAAATCAATCATTGATCACTCTATAGAACAGGAGCATCTGAGCACTAGTGCTGTCAGCCATAGTACTTCTTCATCATCTACTTTTAAAGAAGGTGTAAAAAAGGCACACCAAATCTAAACAATGTTTGACAATATTTTTTATAAAAATTACCTCTAACTATGAAAGTACTGCAAATGCCAAAATGTAATACACCTTATTTTTATCTTTATCTTATAACTTATCTTTTCTACTGGGCTGATACTCTGGCTTGAATCACCTGTATTGGTCGGAGGCTGGTTGGAGACATTTTCATTCTACCCTAATACAACCGTAACCCTAATTCCTATCCCTAATTCCTTAACCTATAACCCAAACACCTAAACTAACTCTAATACCCATCCCTACTCTTATCTTTCCTGACCCTGACACTCCTAAACACCGACCCTAACTTAACCCAAACCTCATCCTAACCAGAACCCTTAAACCCTAATAACTTATCCTCTAGCCCAAACTGCTAAACCAATCCTAATATCCTATTCCTAATACCTTAACCCCTAACCCAAACCATTAATCTAACCCTAATATCCCATCCCTAACCCATATCCTGACCCTAACACCTCTAAATCTCGACCCTAATCAACCCTATCCCCAAACCTCATCCTAACCAAAACCCCTAACCCTAATACCCTATCCCCTAAATCAAATCGCTAAACTAACCTTAATACCTTATCCCTAATAACTTAACCCCTAACCCAAACAGCTAAACTAACCCTAATCCCCTAACCCTAACCCCTTAACTAACCATAAAACCCATCCTAATCCTGACACTAACACCCTCTAAACCCCGACCCTAACTCAACCCTAACCATAACCCCTAACACTAATACCATAACCCCTAATCCAAACCGCTAAACCAACATTAATACCCTATCCCTAATACCACAACCAATACCGCTAGACCAACCCTAATGCCCTATCACTAATACCCAAAATGCTAAACCAACCCTAATACCATAACCCATAAACTAACCCTAATAACCTAACTTTAATACCTTAGCACTAATGGACAGACTGCATGGGCCATGTGGTTCTTATCTGCCATCAAATTATTTCTAAATGTACCACATATGCAGGACTACAGTATGCAGGTGGTTTCCTCATCACAGTTAGCCTTGCATATTTCCCTTTTTGACTTCCAGGCTCCCTTTCCCCTGTCTCTATGACTGACATTGATCACTCTGGGCTTTCTAGCCTACCTTTTCACTGGGACTGATTTGGAGACCAGAGTATTTTTTCATCAGGATTCGATCATCAGGAAGGCAGATAGGGCAATCTGCTACCGGGACCGTGATCGCCGTACAGTCTGTCTCCCGGGTGCTCGGGTACGGCACATCGCGGACCGGGTAGATAGATTGTTGGGAGGGGCTGGGAAAGACCCGGCGGTCTTGGTGCACATTGGCACCAATGACAAAGTTAGCGGAAGGTGGGATGTCCTTAAGAAAGACTATAGGGACTTAGGAAAGAAACTTAAGGCAAGGACATCTAAGGTAATATTCTCCGAAATATTACCCATGCCACGCGCTAGTCCAGGGAGGCAGAGGGAGATTAGGGAGGTAAATGTGTGGCTTAGGGATTGGTGCAGGAAAGAGGGGTTTGTGTTCCTGGAACACTAGGCGGACTTCTCAGTCAGGCGCCATCTCTTTTGTCATGATGGATTGCACCTGACTGAGGAGGGGGCAGCGGTGCTGGGGGGAAGGATGGTTAGAAGGTTGGAGGAGATTTTAAACTAGGAGCCTGGGGGGAGGGTTTAGCTAGAAACTACGGGTCATGCAGTGAGAATAGTGGGGATGGCGGTAGTAAACGAAATGGGGGAGAAGTTGGGGGGAGGGTGAGAGCAGGCGGTAAGGTTACTAACATGGGTACTAAAAGAGATTTTACCAAAGCACTAACCAATGATGATTACAGGTCATCATTGCTACATAAGGTGAAAGATGTCCCTAACGCAAGGGAAAATACTTATCTTAGTTATATGTATGTAAACGCTAGAAGCATGACTGGTAAAAAGGGCGAACTAGAAATACTTGCAGCAAGCAAACAGTATGATATTATAGGCATTACTGAAACTTGGTGGGACGAATCTCATGATTGGACAGTCAATCTAGAGGGCTATACACTGTTTAGGAGAGACAGACTAAATAAAAAGGGTGGAGGGGTGTGTCTTTACGTAAAGCCGTTTTTAAAACCTGATATACGGGAAGATATTCAGGAGGGGACTGTAGACACTGTCGAGACATTATGCGTAGAAATTGCATGCGGGGAAAAAGGAATAAAAAAGTTAATATTGGGTGTATGCTATAGGCTGCCTGGTATCAACGTATCTGATGAGGAATTGTTACTAAAGCAAATTGAAAGAGCAGCAGGAGTAGGAGACATAGTAGTGATGGGAGACTTTAACTATCCAGAGATAAACTGGAAAAACGATTCATGTGATACTGCTAGGGGCAATATGTTTTTAAACACACTTAATGATAACTACTTAGTTCAACTAATTGAGGAACCAACTACGTACAATGCAATCTTAGACCTGGTATTAACAAACAATGGGGATTTGGTATCAGGTATTATAGTAGGGGAACCCATAGGAAACAGCAACCACAATATGGTCACATTCAATATCAGTTTTCATAAACAGCCCTATACTGGCTCAACTAGGACTCTAAACTTTAGCAAAGCGAATTTTGAAAAGATGAGGGTATTTTTCAGGGATATTGAATGGGAAGGTTTGTTTTTAGGAAAAAATACTACGGAGAAATGGGAGGTACTAAAATTCCTGCTAGCTAAAAATATACTCAAATTTATTCCTACGAGCAGCAAAAAAAGGAATAAAAATCATAAACCGATGTGGCTTAACAAAACGATAAAGGAACTTATGGGCAAGAAAAGGAGAGCATTTAAAAAATACAAATCTGATGGGGAAGCAGAGTCATTTCAGCACTAAAAGGAATGTAACAAAATATGCAAAAAGGAAATAAGAGCGGCTAAAGTAGAAACTGAAAAACTAGTAGCAAAGGAAAGCAAAGCGAATCCCCAAAAATTATTTAAATACATTAATAGCAAGAGATTAAAGAAGGAGAGTATAGGCCCTTTAAAAGACAAGTTTGGAGTCTTAAGCAAAAATGATAATGACATAGCGGACACACTAAATGAGTTTTTTTCAACAGTATTTACTAGAGAGGACCCAATTCAGGGACTAACACATAATCTCAATAATGATAATATCCCACTGATAGGTACTTATTTATGCAAGGAAGTAGTCTGTGACCGATTAAAACATTTAAAGATTAATAAGTCACCAAGTCCCGATGGTATTCACCCAAGGGTTCTAATGGAGCTTCACTCTGAACTTGCAAAACCGCTATTTTTGATCTTTAAGGATTCAGTAATATCAGGTATGGTTCCCAAAGACTGGCGTATAGCGGAAGTAGTGCCTTTATTCAAAAAGGGAAGTAAAGCTGAACCAGGTAATTATAGACCAGTTAGTCTTACATCTATAGTGGGGAAAGTATTGAAGGTATTCTAAGAGATAGTATTCAGAAGTTCCTTGTAGTCAATAAGGTCATTAAAAGGAATCAACATGGGTTTATGAAGGACAGATCCTGTCAAACCAATTTACTTGGCTTTTATGAAACAGTAAGCGCAAACCTAGATCAGGGTAAAGAGGTGGATGTAATCTTTTTAGATTTTGCCAAAGCATTCGACACTGTACCACACATGAGACTTATCTACAAGCTACAAGAATCAGGGCTAGGAAGCACAATATGCACTTGGGTCAAAAACTGGTTAGATAATAGGGAGCAGCGCATTGTGGATAATGGATCTTTTTCAACTTGGACTGAAGTGCTAAGTGGTGTGCCTCAAGGCTCAGTATTAGGACCGCTACTGTTCAATATTTTCATTAACGACCTAACAGAAGGTCTAGAGAGCATGGTGTCAATTTTTGCAGATGATACCAAATTGTGTAAAGTTATAAATGCGGAGGGGAATGCTGAGTCGCTTCAGAGCGACTTAGTTAAATTAGAAGCTTGGGCAGCGAAATGGAGAATGCGCTTCAATACAGACAAGTGTAAGGTAATGCACTGTGGTAACAAGAACAAAAATAACACCTACCTACTAAATGGGGTAAAATTAGGGGATTCTGTACTGGAAAAGGACTTAGGTGTCCTCATAGATAGCAAACTAAGCAGTAGTACCCAAAGTAGGACTGCAGCAAAGAAGGCTAATAAGATATTAGCATGCATAAAACGGGGAATTGATGCTAGGGACGAGAGTATTATACTCCCATTATATAAGTCACTTGTGAGGCCACACCTTGAATACTGTGTACAATTCTGGGCACCTTACTACAAAAAGTATATCCTGGAGCTAGAAAAGGTTCAAAGGCGGGCGACCAAACTAATTAAGGGTATGGAGACGCTGGAATACGAGGAAAGGCTTGCAAGACTAGGCATGTTTACACTGGAAAAGAGGAGATTAAGAGGGGATATGATCAACATTTACAAATATATAAGGGGACATTATACAGATCTTGCGCAGGACATGTTTTTGGTTAGATCAACAGAGAGAACTCGTGGACACTCGCTCAGGTTAGAGGAGAGGAGATTCCGCACAATACGGCGTAAAGGCTTTTTTATGGTAAGGACGATACGTGTTTGGAATTCCCTGCCTGAGGGAGTTGTAATGGCGGACTCAGTCAACACCTTTAAGAATGGGTTAGATAAATTCCTAATGGATAAGGATATCTAGGGTTACGGGGCATAGTCACGCACTATGGTTATTATAAAAAAAGAGGGGTAAAACGTAACGGCAGTCATCAACTTCAGTCAAAATTTTCTACAAAATAATCGTGCATAGGAGACCACAAATAGGTTGAACTCGATGGACAATTGTCTTTTTTCAACCTTAGATACTGTGTTACCCTGTTGCTCCTAGCCCCTGTCCATTGCCCTATTTTCCCAGTCCTCTCACATTTGGGATCAAGTTAGAGTTACATTCCCCATGGAAAGCTTCGGTATCCTATATTCTTTTTTTATTACAGTTAAGATAACCTTTCATCTCTACTTCATCTTCTTTGATAATCGGACCACTCTTTCCCATAGTCTCCTCTGTTACCCCTTTTTCATTTGCAAGTATAACTAATCTTTCTATTCTCTTCAAACATGACAGTTTGCCACTGTCATGTTTACTTGGAATGTTTCGTATTATTGTATTTGCCTTGAGTTCATTTCTCTGTTCCCTTCAAGGCTGTGCAAATTTGACCATTTTAGTATTCTACATGCTTTCTTGCAGTGTTGCTGCATTTTTGTTGGATTGTTCGTGTTATGCCACAGTTTGTTTGCCACTATGTTGTTTACTTTGAATGTTCCATACTAGATTCTATTAAATATATGCTCTGTCATTATTTGGCAATTGCATATTGTCTTCTCTTCCAATATACAGTATGTAATTGTTGCTCATGTCATGCTTTTGTCTCTTAATTTCCACCGTATGATTGACACTGCATTGTTTACTTTCAATGGTGCATATTTTTGTTTAGAAAAAGTATAACGTGTTTAAGTAAATGTGCTTTACAAAAGCAAAAACAGCTATTTTGATTTTCTGAGTATAATATCCTTGCATACATCACAATAAATAAGCTCCATGCCATGTCCATGTGTGTTTGTTTTGTGGCAAGAAACAATCTGAAGCTCTAATTAAAGAGAAGACATTCTAAACGTTTATTTAAGGTGTGAAGTGATGCCATACGGCAACGCGATTTGTTCACAATAATGCATGTGTTTAAACCATGGGACAGTTGTCATCAGCCTTCATGGCTCGTGATGAAATGCAACTTTATAGAAGACTTTCAGAGGTTTTTAAAGAAATGCATTCTAAACGTGCCTGACTACACTGTAACGAGCGCACAATTGGATTATATACATTAGGCTTTCTATTTTACTTTTCACCCTCGCTTAAAGCCTTTCCAGATGTCTGAAACGGTTGTTGGAAATCTGGGCTTTCTCTAGAGGTAGAAGTGTATGTGACTTAATGTGACCTGCGTGGTCCTCTGTACAATGGACTTGGCTCCAAAATGAAACAGAATGTGCATGTTCATGGTCCACAGATGAATAGAAAGGACAAATGTTTTAATCAACAACAACAAAGATTTGTGGACTATTAACTGCTAATCAACTAATGAATATTAAAAGTTGCTTAAACTTTTAACAAGAAGGCTATATTATAAATGTAAATATGTTTTAGACCCTGCTGTCATGACTCACCAAACTATGGGGGTCATTCGGAGTTGATCGTAGCTGTTCTAAATTTACGATCATCTTCCCAGATATGTGGAGGGACGCTCAGCACAGGGCTAGTCCGCCCCGCATGTCAGTCCGTTCCCTCCCCCCCCACACACAAGTACAAAAGCATCGCAGAGCGGTGATGCTTTAGTACTTGAAGAGTAACTCCCGGCCAGCGCAGCTCCTGCGGCTGACCGGAAATTACTCGCCGCTTCCTCGAGTCGCAGCGGCTGCGTGTGATGTCACGCAGCTGCTGCGGCTCACCCCCCCCGCGCACGGTCCGGCCATGCCTGCGTTGGCTGGGCCGCGCCCCGAAAACGGCAGCTAAACGCCACCGTAACGTCCCCTCCCACCCAGCGAACACCTCTGCCTGTCAATCAGGCAGAGGCGATCACAAGGTAACGCCGGCCTTCGGCCATCTGGCATGCGCAGTTCCGACCCGATCATTGCGCTGCGAGCAACGGCAGCGTGCGATCAGGTCGGAATGACCCCCTTAATTACAACTACTATCAAATTGGAATGAGAACTGTTTTTCTCAACTTATATTTGTATTAATGAACATTTAAATTGTAAGCTCTAATGAACAGGGACCTCTCTTGCACTTATATGCCTCCCAGTTGTGATGTCTGGCCCAACATATCGAGCAGCAGATTGGCAAGTGTGTACAGATTACGTAATCGGCAGCTCAGTTGGCTACTCTTTTTGGTGAGTACCCAGCCTTAGATATCATGTGTATACCACTATATGTAACCACCCAATTTGCACAGCAGCGATGCTTTTGCATGTCTGCGGGGGGGGGGGGGGGGGAGAGGCTGGATCCGGCATGCGGAGCGGACTTGCCCTGTGCTGGGTGTCCCCCCACATGTCGAAGAATTTGATCATAGAGATCAGGTCTGACTTAGGCTCTCAGAAAGTAGACAAAAGGCAAAACCACATGATCCAACAATGTTACATTGTCCACCGCTTTCATGTGATTGGAGACCTCGACCAAGGGTCCAGCTCCAGCACTTGAAATACATCCCCAAAACATGACACCTCCACCTCTTTTCTGCACAGCTCATTGGCCACAGCCTGTTGGAACACTTCCCCAGCCCTCCTCAAGACTCTGGAGCAGACATCATTGGAATATAAGTAAAATCTGGATTCATCAGACAATATGATGGTCCAGTCACAATGCTGTTTTGCCCATGTCAGACGCTGTTTCCTTTGGATGGTTGTTAACCTGGAACGCACCCGGGCTATACGACTGAAAATTCATAACCCGTGCTATTTGCGCTGTAGTGTTCATTCTGATACTGTTTGACTGGGTCCGGTATTGTACTGTTGGATCAGCTTCTGACACATTTGGAACCGATTGGTGGTTGCTAGACGCCTTAAATGCCTGCCGCTCCGATTTGTCATTATCGCCTTTCGCGCACTGTTCCGCCTCTGAGATTCTTGGTGTCCATGCTTCTTCCACTGTAGATGGATACTGCTCACTGGCTTAGGGGGCATACCAACAAATGAAGCCACCTCCTCCAGGCTGTGGCCATGCCCTCGGCCAAAAACAATATTTCCCTTTTGCGACCCATGGTTCCAGCTAAAAAAGAAACAATATCTCAACAAATTCACATTGTATCAATACCTTAGACATTCACAATGATCATCCAATAGTTTTTGTGTCACCATCTACACACATATTATTTTCCATATTTTTTAGTCCATCGTGTTACTATCCAAAAAACAGGCCAATTGCCCAATTTTTTTGAAAATCAGCCCAATAGTTGTATAGTGTGTACCTAGCTTAAGGTCAATTTTTTTTCAGAGAAAAATTAAGCTACCAGTATGTTTTTGGACAGGAGGAGGAAACATGGGGAGGACATAAAAACTATACACAGATAAGGCTTTGTTAGTAACTGAACTCATTGCCTCAGTGCTGTGAGGCAGTAATGCTAATTACTGTGCCACCATATCGTTTTTACTAGTTGTTTTTGGGGCAGTATTCCAAGATCATCTGTTGTTATAAATTTATGTTAAGGAAAGCTCTTGCCCCACTGTGTGCCACTGTGTGATTTTGAAACTCTTGGAAATTACATTGTAACACGAGTTTAGTGACCTACAGCAACAAGTTATATAAACAATATAAATCGTGCTATGGAAGTTTGTCTTTGGAGATACATTGGATAATTACTCCCTAATGTACAGTATACTTGACACCTTCTTGATCCAGCCTTCCGATAGATCCCAAAGGGGATGTCCAAGGGGCAAATACAGGGGGCGTAATGATACAATGTGATGATGAGACATCATCATGAGGGGTGCACATGCACCTATAGTCTATGCTTACCTCTCTGCTAATGCTGCAACAATCATGCATGTGCTATAGAGAAATCACCAGAATGGAGCAAGCACCATTTTCCTGGAGATCTGCACACAATGGTCTGTGTGGCACAGTGCCGCCAGACTCTACATAATGCATGCACCAGCTAGATGAGTAGGGGACAGAGTCTACACATAATGGTCATCATTGCATGCATATCAGAGAGTTCTTCAGGCCACCAGGAATGTAGGTCAACCGTTTGCACCCCACCCCCCACCCCCACACACACACTTTCCTAGTGACGTTGGTAGTCCCTTGATGACACTAATTGCTGCAATTTGCATCGTCATGGTCCTGCTGCGCTTAGATGGGAATAGTGACGTTGCACTGTGGGGGCACAGGAATGTAGCTAAACAGTCGCACAGCGCATTCGGTGTGCACAGAGGTGTAGTTGCGAATGAGACGAATGGTATCCAAAATGTTTTGGAAATGTTCTGGGTGTTCCTGGGTGATGACTGGGAAGTGGCCATTGAGATGCATGGTCCAACTTATGGGTGCATTATGGCAATGTCACAGACATATCGCTGAACTGGTGACGAATGCACAATTAACATAGAGCAAATGCGAGTTTCAGTGGTACAACCAATGGTTATGTCTAAATATGCACCAAGCAGTATTTTAGCATCTACATGTGCTCAAAGTGGGCATCCCACACCTACACATAGCTGTACACCAGGGAAGGGCTTGTAGTAGTATGAGCATATGGTCGCATACACAAGACCTGCAAAAGGTGACACACACGGGTGTTGCATTGTCCAACTCAGAATCATGCTCGGATTGTCCAGTAGATGCATGCACAATGATAATCATCGCCCATTTGCGCGAATACCGCCATTGTGATCATCTCATAACCAGTCCCTCTGAGAGACTAGGCAAGCGTGCCCTACTGGAAATGACATGGAGACTAAAAGGCATTATAAAAGCACAATGCGGTAGGCATAAAAGTTTCCTAATGAGAAGTGAAGTGAACCATTTAATAGATGTTTAACCATGGCACTTAGTAGTGAGGCTTGAAAGTGAAGTGATGTTTGCATCAAATGCAGCAATTAAATTGTACAACTGATATATTTTAAAGCAGATATTCTCTAAACACTTCACCCTGCCACTAATGTTTTACTATTTAAGCAGAAGCTCAGTGAAATAGTCTCTTAATTTTATATCTTGTATGTTGAGAGCATTAAGCAGAATCAACTAAATGATCACAGATGAGTTTCTATAATTTATGCTGATTGGATTGTAGGATAAACATATGGAATATAAGTGACTACAACAGGATTATTTCTGTATGGTAAACAAAAGACTAAATATAATGAACTTATGGAAATCCTATTTGATGCAGATGTGTAGACTGTGTACAGTATTATGCACATCCTGTGAATCCCAACAAAAAAAGGTTCAATTTTACTGTATTTTTCTATAAATTGAAAACATACTGTAGTAGCATATATCTTATTTTACACCCATGACATTTTTCTCATCTCTTCAAAAATAGACTCACGGCTTACCTATTTACTCAAGCATTTTACTGTTATCTACTGTTAAGCTTGTTTTGTATTTTGAGCTGTAATAGGCCAATATAAAGCACCTTGAGTCATATTAGGAGAAAAGTGCTATATAAATAACATTATTATTATTATTATTATTATTATTATTTGTTATTGTGTGTGTGTGTGTGTGTGTGTGTGTGTGTGTGTGTGTGTGTGTGTGTGAGAGAGAGAGAGATAATTGTGCATTGCCAAAGTTAAATATTAGCAACAGACTCATGTGTAATGGCGCTCCTGGGGCAAAATTTACTAAAGTTTGATTTTGGTGATTCAAGGGATTTGTCATTCGATTGCCATTCGATTTGGATTGAAAAGATTTTCTAAAGATCAAATCGAATGTCAAATCAGTTTGCCAAATCCAACTCCCATCCCAACAGAAATCGTATTTCTGAAAAACATTGATGTTTTCCCATAGCCCAACATAGAATCCCCTCATTTACTAAAGTTCGATTTGAAATCAAACTCTAAATCGAACCTCAAATCCCCAAATGTTTAGAATGATGTTAGATTTTGTCTTCTAAACCCATTCTAATGGTAGGAAATTGATAGTGATGACTTTTAAGTACTCAAAGGCATGTAGGACAGTGTGAAAGTATTAATAATGGATGTCCAAGTTTATGGTATGTTGTGCACCTACCTGCACAATGCAAATCACCATCTGACTGAGATAACTCTGTAGGATCAATCAGAGCACCATCAGCAGCTTCATGAGTTGAATGGGATGCAGTTAATTTACCAGCTGTCAGGATTCCAGCTGTCAGGAGACTGACGCTGGAATCCCAACAACCGGTGAATTGCCACCAGTCAGAATCCCGACCAAAGCCCCGAATTCCCACTGGGGTGGTGGTCCATGCCACCACCTGAGGGGGAATATAAAAGTGTGGCAAGCAAAGTTCACCACTGGGCCCGAAGCATGGTGAGCACAGCGAGCCCATGAGTGGACTTGCTGTGCTCACCACCGGCACTCCAGCAGTCGGGATTCTGGCATCAGTCTCCTGACCGCCGGCATCCTGACCGCCGGTATTAAATACTGGACCCAGTTAAATAGTGCCCATATTTATACATGTAGACATCATACTTATTCCACAAATGTGCAATAGATAGCATCAGAGCACAATATTGGGCAATTTGGCTGGATGATATAATTAATTTTAAAATCAAAAGTGTTGTAACTGGCTATCCTGGTTCATCCCATGATGCATCCTCAGCAATTCATCCCTGTCTGAAAAAATTATTGTGGGACAAATGCCAAAGGGATGGTTGTTGTGTAAGATACCAGTATGTGCTAATAAAGCAGCTATTAGTAATTGTTACTATATTGTTCTAATTTGTTCCCCTTCCACCAAAAAAGGTTATTTTGGCTTTGGCTGTTTCTCCTGGCTTCTGATTCCATTCACAATTCATCAAATTTCTGCTGAGCATACAGTAAGTATAAAGAGGCAAATATGGCTACCCAACCAATGACAGAGTGCACCTTTGGCTTATTTAGAGAAAATGATTCTGAAAACATATATCATTTAGCAAAATTATTCAATATTGTGCTCTGCTATCATCTATCGCATAATTGTGCATTAAAAAAACCATTCCCTCTTGAATATGCAATAAACAGGGAGCAGGCAGAGGTTGTTTTTTTTACCTAAAACTGACTATGTGAACACACAGGGGTATATTCAATTAGGGTCGGATTCATTCCGACATGCATTTGTTGGAATGGATCCGACAATCCCTATTCAATCCCATCTCAATTTGACTTTTAAAAAAGTCGAATTGAGATGAGACCTGTGAGCGGAGGAGAGGGGGGAGATCAGCGGGGAGAGCCGTGAGCAGACGGAGGAGAGCAGCGCTACAGCAGCGCTGCAGAAGGATGTCTCACAGCCGCCAGGCCTCACGGCAGTGTCCACCTGGCTCCAGCAAGCGTGACCTCACTTGCTGGAGCCTGGTGGACGCTGCCATAAGTGGCGTGGCTGTGACACATCCTCCTGCAGCGCTGTGCTGTAGCGCTGCTCTCGCCTGTCTGCCCGAGGCTCTCCCCCCTCTCCTCCTCTAAGGTCCTTCATCTCAGTCCAACATTTTTTTTATGTCGGACTGAGATGGTCGGAAACGGGGCCAAATCCTGTCTAATTTGGCCCCGTTACCCTCAAAAGTATGTGAATCGGCAGCTATACCGCTGATTCACGTACTATTCGACAAGCCGAATTTCCCGACTTGTCGATTAAAAATAGCGGGGACTGAATAGGTCGAATCACGATTCGACCTTAAAAAGTCGAAAACTGCCATCTTTTTGACAGATGGCAGCTTTTGACCCTAATTGAATATACCCCATAGAGTTGAAGGCAGGGAAGCAGGCAGATTTGGACTAATCTTATTACCAACTATTTCATCTGTATTTTTTTTATAAATTAAAAAACCACAAAATTTTAATAATCAGTTAGGTTTTCATATATAAAATAGTGTAAAGAGAGAGCTTCCCCTTTAATTAATGTGCATGTGATACATTTGGGCCAATAGGAAGCAATGAGGAAGTTCTATTCAATTTTGCTGGGGATTTCAGTGGGGATTTAAGGTTCGATTTAGGAAGGGATTACATAAATTCCACTCAAAATTGAATCCAAAAATCAATAAACATCGAATTTGGTTTGAAAATCGAATGCAAAATCGATTTTTAGTAAATAAGGGATTTTTCAAAAAGTTTAGAAACTCAAAAGGATTTTGAAGATTCTTAAAGTGTTTTTTTTAAATCTAATTTTAGTAAATATAACCCCTGGTGGTCATATTATCTAAAAAATAGCGGAACATGTAATAATCTCCAAATACTGCATGTTCCAGACATGATGGGTACTGTATTTTAGTTTAGAAGGTTATGGGACGCTAGCCGAACTCAGACTTTTTTAAAGCGGCAGCCATTTACAAGGCATGTTTTGCCTGGTAAATAATTGCCGCTTTATAAAAAAAACTGAGTTCTGCCAGCATCCCACACCTTTTGCAAATTCGGATGCCATTACCCAAACTAGGATGCCAGTGTTACCCAAACTAGGTGCTGTGACAATCTAGGGTTTGGTGATCTCTGCATTGTATAGTGGGAGCAGTGTCAAAATGACACCACTGCACCTTCACGTCCCCCTGCATTGCTCACCTATGCTGCACCACTTGGAAAGTATGGTCCTATGACTGCGCTGCTTGTCTATTGTATATTACTCAGTGAATTTAAAGGAACATGCATGAATTTGCAAAATAACGTCATCCATCCTTCTAAATAGTAAGGACCTCTGCTGCTTACTGTACCGTCACACACCTTGGGTCTATCTGAAACAGGAGTGGTTGAATGCAGTGGCTGTGGATGCCCAATTGCCACAGGCTGGAACAAATAAAAATGTTTATGGTTAAATCAATGAATTTAGATAAAGTTGATCCATGGTACCAGGGTACCAGAAATAAATACTGTATTCAGAAATATAATCTGAAAAGGAACGTAATCACTTTTTTCTACTGCAGATGTTGTGTGCAATTACTTGTGATGGTCTGATTGTAAACTCATACTGTACATTAATGTTTTCCTCTATGCCTTGCGATATCCATGCTTTGATTTATTTCATAAGGTATGTATGGTTAAAATAAAAGTGAATATATTGAATTAATAAGAATAAAAATAACAACTTCCTACTTCCAGGGGTTCATTCAGGTAATTTTGCAGGGTAGAAAATTCCAACACAGGAAGTGTTAGTGAGGCTTTTAAACGAGGTGACATCAGTGCGTGGAATAGGACTCACTGCAGGGAAATTGGGGCCAGGAAACTCTCAGCCCTCTGTAGTAATCTGATATCAGGAGTCTGAGAAAATCCAAAGAAAGAGACTCAGGGGTCTATTTACTAAGCCTTGGATGAAGATAAAATGGATGGAGATAAATGACCAGCCAATCAGCTCCTAACTACCATGTCACAGGCCGGGTTTGAGAAATGACAGCTAGGAGCCGATTGGCTGGTACTTTATCTCCGTCCACGTTATCTCCATCCAAGGCATAGTAAATAGACCCCTATGGAATCTATTCATGAAGCAGTGATAAGAGTGAAGTGAGCCAGTGGAGAAGTTGCCCATGGCAACCAATCAGCATTGAAGTAACATTTATAATTTGCATACTACACAATTGTACGGAGGAGCTGATTGGTTGCCATTGCCAACTTCTCCACAGGCTCACTTCTCCACACTTTTTCACTGCTTCATGAACAGACCCCTAAATGGGCTTTCAGAATGTGAGATGGGGGTGAGGCAGCACTCCAAGCGTACATATGTTCTATAACTGCTTATCAGGACTTAGAATTCTGACTTAAAACACAAACAAACCATGTTGGATAGAAAAACAATCATGGACAATTACAATCTGCTGCCAGAAGCATTAACTACCATTACAGATTTTATATAATATAATCGGCTCCATTCATGAGGCCTGAACTTGATGTTTCCAGCCAAGAAGCAAATTCATTCATGGATAGAAATAACTCGTCTAGCAAAACTATCATCAAGAAATGAAGTATTTGTCATGGGAACACTTTATCATACGGTGATATAAAAACTAATGAATCAGAAATGAATGATGGCTTCAAATAATGTTGCTCTGTTTGGTATTTATTTTTCCAGTGCACATTACATTTTCACTAATAGAGACTTTACCCTTTGACAAAGCTAAAATTGCCATTTCATTATCCACCATACACTTACATTTACAATGAAGGCACTATACTGCTGGCTGGATAAGAGTACAGATGTTTCAAATCAGTGTTGGGAATATATCCCACGAGGATGATGGGAAGGAAATCTTGACATTGTGAAGCTGGCATTGATCTATAACCATTGAAGTATAGTCTGACATGACTCATATTGCTTTATGCTAACAGTAGTACTGTGGTTGCCCAATGCCCTCTGCCCCACACCACTAAACATATCCTTCTGCAACACAGTGTGGTTTGCTGTCCATGAGTGTGCCTGCCAGAAGTTCCTTACAGAATAAACAAGATTAACAGTCTAAGAAATCATCCTACCCTATAGCAGCCATGTTATACAATAAACTGAGGTAAAGTCTCTCCTTGTAATGCAGTGGTTTCCAAACTTTTTTGAATCACGGCGCCCTAGAATATCAGAATTTTTGTCATGGCACCCGTAGGCCAAAATTTTTTTATTGAGAAATTTAAAAATAAATATTAAATTAAGTAGATTGTGTTTATATGTCATCCTTAGGCTCAATTGTGTGGTAAGGGATAAGATTTGCTTTAAATTAAGTAGATTGTGTTTATATGTCATCCTTAGGCTCAATTGTGTGGTAAGGGATAAGATTTGCTTTAAATTAAGTAGATTGTGTTTATATGTCATCCTTAGGCTCAATTGTGTGGTAAGGGATACGATTTGCTTCTGTTTGTCCCCATATTTTATGACTGACAGCTGCTAGCACTAGTTTTGCCTATTATATTGACCATAAATAACTTGAATTGGTCCTGGACCACCAATCCAAGGCACCCCTGCAAGTGTCCCGAGGCACCCCAGGGAGCCACGGCACACAGTTTGGGAACCACTGTTGTAATCTAATTGTAAAGCGCAACGGAATATGATGCGCTATATAAGAAACTGCTAATAAATAAATAAATAAATAAAGAGTGATTGCTACAAATTATGTTCTTTGTTAAACAGAAATTAATACATAATCATCAGTACACAGACAGTGTGGGATGTATGGGTGTGGTCACAGATAATACATACCTCCCAACTGTTCTGATTCCAGCGTGACAGTCCCGCTATTCGGACACTGTCCTGCTGTCCCACATGTGGGTTGCGGAGGCAGGCTTGGGAGAGCCTGTGATGACCACAGCTCTGCAAAGTAGAAGGTGATGCCGTGCACATGTGCGGGCAGGTGAGTCAGGGGCTGCCCAGCTGCTCAGGGAGCACTGGGCAGCCCCCCCCCCCCAAATGATGATAACGGGATTCGTGAAACAAGGCCATGCCGCCTCTTCCGAGGCTCCACCCCTTCATCCAAGGCCCAACCTTTTTTAAGAATCGCCAGGTCTCGAATTTGAGTTTTCTAAAGTTAGGAGTTGTGTGCTAGGACCCAGAGTCTGCAATGAGTTGTGACCTCCGACCTGAAGTGCTACCACATGTGTGCAGACTGCAGCCATATTCAGCATTTATCACTGTTTGATAACACTGCTGTTAACCCCTGCATTACCACTGTATTCCTACATTAACCCTGTACCTGCTGTATACCAATAAGCCCGGCATCCTGGTTAAGGACTCTCTCTGTGGCCTAACAGTCACTGTCACTTCCGCTGTGACCCTATTGTGACCACTATCCCAATAGGCTACTGCATATTAGAGATGCGTGGCGGGCCATTTTTGCTGGATTTGGATTTGGTTCTGATACGTCGGGTGGCTTTGTATTTGGATTTGCCAAACCGCCGTGACTGGCTTTGTAATTGGATTTTTTTAAATATTTACAAAAAAAGCTAAAATCGTTTAATTTTGGCCTTTTTTTGTTCCTAGAGTATTGTTAACCTCAATTTCCAGTCATTTCCACTTAATTTTGACCACCTCACAGCTATTGTTTTCACCAATATTGGCCAAAGCCTGGCTGGCTAAACTGCAGTATACAGTGTGGGATACAGGACAGGTTGGATAGAGTGCGGGATAGTGTTGGATCGATACAGTGCACTTTGATACCATAACATGCCTGCATTGTCCGGACTGCACCCCCCCCCCCCCCCCAACACCACTGTGACGCCCCTTAAACGCAGCCAGTGTGTCTTCACTGCAGGAGTGTCGGCAGTGCTGGCAGTGTCCTCAGTGTGGGGTTGCCGGTGGTGTCAGTACTGCTGAGGTGCTGGCGGTGACAGACGGCTCTCCCAGCCAATCAGCGGTCAGCCCATTGACTTAATGGGACTTTAGAAATTGACGCCCGAGCTGATACCGTGAGATCTGACAGCAGGATCTCATGGTTTCGCCTCGGGTTGGGATCCGAGGCAGCCGGGTCAGATTTCTTAAAATCCGAACCGCTTATCTCTACTGCATATCAATAAGAAGAACAACACTAGATCAAAACTAATGTAAGGCCTGCTATAATATAATTGGAGGAACAACCTTTGCTAGCACAGTGGCATACCTTCACTGGCTTTTATGGGAAGGCCAACGGATAATTACATTGCAAGGTTTTTGTTAGGTGTGCAGCGCTGAGTGGAGAAGGCAGCAGAGAATGTCCACTTCCCTGACTGCTGGCACTGTATCTAATTGATGCCCTGGGAAATGCAGTGTACACTGCTGGCATTCCAGGTCACCAAATGCTAATGCTTTTAGATGGAAGCTGTACACAGATCTATTGCTGATCAGTGGCTGTGGGACTTGGTGGCAGAATGAAAGCACCCAGTGCCTATATCTCTGTTTATATCATTAGGATATAGAGATGGAGAGAACTGGAGTTTGTAGATGCTAATCTGCAGGGAAAACAGGATAAGCACTGTGAGTTTGTCTTTCTTACCTGTAAGTCTGTCTTGTAACACTGTCAATGTGCCTGTCCCTCAGTTCTGCTTGTGTCTATTTGTCTTGAAAGTGTGTCTGTCTCTTTGACCTATGAGCCTTATACCCACCTGTTTCTTTCGGCCTTATCCCCTTGTATCTCTCCCTCTGCCCCTCTCAGTCTCAGTCCACCTCATCCCTCCCTAGTGTCTCTCAGCATCATCCCCCCCTTCTACCTGTGTCTATCAGCACCCGTCATCCTGTGTCTCACCAGCCCCATGCCGACTCCCTCTTTCTGCCTCTGACCTACTGAATACTACAGTGGTGCAGGCGCGGAAGGAGAGGTTGCATAAACAATACATGTGTCCCCTGTGTACGCCACTGTCACCTGGCCTGGCAATGGTACTTTCCCACAGCAGCCTACAATGTAGTGGAACCAATAATGAAGAATTCTAGTTGGGAAGGAAAAGATAGGGTCAAATAACATACGTAATATAGGAGCGTGCAAAATTCTGCAGTCAAATGTCTAGTGGAAATGGCACCAATTTCCACTTTTCTGTCAGCTTTAAATATCATTAAGGAAAAGATACATGCAATTTCTCAAAAATAAGTCTTGTGGTGCCCCATTACGGTGCAATTCTCGCATGCTATTTGATCTTTTTAGTTCAAATAGCATCGCGTCTAGTTCAAATCGCACCGTGTGTATTGTAAGGATCCATTCGCACAGGCGTTCGCAAGGAAATTGACAGGAAGAGGCCGTTTGTGGGTGGCAACTGACCATTTTCAGGGAGTGTCTGGAAAAACACAGGCAGGCTCAAGCGTTTTCGGGGAGGGTCAGCTCCGGCCCCAATCAGCAGCATTCTATCGCACAGGATAAGTAAGTCCCAGGTTGCGCAGAGACTGCACAAACTGATTTTTGTGCAGCTCTGCAACAGAAGTGATTGCACACTTGCACAGCGATTATTCCCCTCCCCCTGCGGCGACTACCTGATTGCAGGGCAGCAAAAAACGCAGCCCAGCGATCAGATCTGATTACCCCCATAGCACATTGTAGTGTATTTAATATCGGATGTAGTTCAAATGAAGTTCAAATAGCATACCCAGTGGTGCAAGTAGAAATGTTTTCTTAGTGGTACTGATAGTAAAAATGGCGTGGTTGCGTATCATGAGGGGGCATGGTCACACAAAACTAGGAGTGGTTACATGACAATAGGGGCATGGCCACATTATGCCACACACCATAATGCCCCTTATGCTAGCCATACATCAGACCAACTTTCTTCCAACTCTCCAACTCTCCAACCATCCAACTTGTCTGTCCAACTAAAACAGCGCTCCACACATCTAACCAACTTTTCATCAGACCAGCCGACCTGCCATTTTTTTCAGCACACTATCCAACTTCTCTCCAACTTGTGATGTCACAGAAGTAGGCGGACAGTGTCTGCCTACTTCTACATGTTTTGAGCTAATATATATATATATATATATATATATATATATATAGATAGATATATATATATATATAGATAGATAATTTCAATAAAACTGGTATTTATATGCACATGGGCCTTCTCCTCTCTAGGGGTCTAATTCAGACCTAGGGCCTCATACAGACCCAATCGCATGCTAGCTTTTTTTGCAGCGGTGAGATCAGGTCTGAACTGCACATGCGTATACACTGCAATGCGCAGGTGCGTTGGCCGTCGGCGACAGGGATCGGCGGACAGCAACGGACTTTACGAAGAAAGCGATCGCACCAGCGATCGCAAAAAGATTGACAGGAAGAGGCCATTCATGGGTGGCAACTGACCATTTTTAAGGAGTGTCTGGGAGAACGCAGGCATGTCCAGCCGTTCGGAAAGGAGGGTTTCTGACGTCAGCATCGGTCCAGATCATCGCAGCGGCTGAGCAAGTCCCAGGCTGTGCAGAGACTGTACAAACTTTTTTTGATTGTGCAGCTCTCTGCACATCCGTTTGCACTCCTGCACAGCGATTACCCCCTCCCCCTGTAGGCAGTGACTACCTGGTCGCAGCACTGCAAAAATTGCCTACTTGTGACCAGGTCTGAATGAGGGCCCTGATCGCTTCTCTCTGATTTGGCAGGGGGCATCGATCAGATAGCCAGTGCCAATAGAGAGTGAAAACCCGCCCCATACAAGTGTGTGAATGCATATGTATGCCATGTGAAAACTTAGCCAGACAGCGGACATCTGCAAATCCATTCACAACTCACTCACCATCTGATGTTTTTTTCCAGTCTGTGCAGTCTGTGCCTAGCCCAGGACTTACTCCTACAGTGCGATACAAACAGACTAATCGAGTCCGGAGCTGACGTCACACACCCTGCATGTAGACGCTTGGGCACGCCTGCATTTTTCCTGACACTCCCAGAAAACGGGCAGTTACCACCCCGAAACGTCCACTTCCTGTCAATCAACTTGCGTACGCCTAGTGATCAAAAAAGACGCTGAATTCTTTTGCAGTTTGGCTACGCACATGCGCACTATGATCCGTACGCATGTGCAGTCGTTCAATAATCAGCTAATCAGCCGCTGTGTGATTTTGCACAGCTGCGATCAGGTCTGAATTAGACCCTAGATGCTCCCCTGTGTAGATCTGTGTATGTTTGGATTGTTTCACAAAAGAACAATGTAAATAAATACTGTTTCACTTTGTGTAGAAACAAAACTGTATCCAAATGGGATAATTCCAGGACCCTTTGGGGGGTATCCAATTACCTGCAACAGTGCTGCGGCTACAAAAAAAAAAGAATGTTTTCCCAATTTTGTTTTATCACCCCTATCAAATAATCTCACACAAAAAAAAACTAAATTTTTCGTGCAAAGATACATAGGTACTGCGAAAAGCCGTATTTTTGTAGCACTTAAAGTGGAAAATATGAGCATTTATAAGTGCTGGCATCGGGAATAAGCGATAGCATCGGAGCAAATTGGATAGCCCCCGGTGAATCTATTATTCACGGTAAATTACTGCGGATAATCGGGTACCCTCCCTTTTCTGTCAGTAGAGGAGGAGAGCTTCTTCCAGAGCAGGGCTTGTAGGTGGGACTCCCTGAGGACCAAGGAAGGGAAGAATGGGAAATCACCTGTCATAAACTCACATGCAGTCTGCACCCCTCTGCAATCTTGCTGCCATAGCATGTGCCAGTGTGTTCACCCTGCTGTTGCCAGGGGGACACCAGTCATGGGGCGTGGTGAGGAGGTCCCTTTCCCTGGCGGACTGGAGCAGGATGTATTGAGGTGAGGAGGTCCATGCGACTGAAGCTTGCAGCGGGTCCCTTGTAGCTGGAGGATCATCCAGTATACACATCCCTCATCCTGTGTCTCACTCTTGCCATCTCTTATCCTGTATTTCTCTCTCCCAATCTCTCATCCAGTCTCTCTGTCCCCCTCCCTTATCCTGCTTCTCTCTTGCTATCTCTTATACCATCTTTCTCTCTTGTCATGTCTCATACCATCTTTCTCTCTCCCTCTCATATTCCGCCGATCTCTCACCATCTTTTGTCCCGTTTCTTCCACTCTTTCCCCCTCTTATCCTGTCTCTCTCCTCCTCTCTTTTCCAGTGTCTCTATTTTATCCCATCTAGCTCTCTACCACACACCCCCATCTTTCTGTCTTTCCAAGTCCCTGCCCCCTCTCTTCCTCTTACCTCTTTTTCCCTCAACAACATCTCTTTACCCCTCTTTTCTCCTGTCTCTGTCTCCCTTGCTTGTCTCCCCGTATGTGTCTCTGTGTAACAGACACATTGAACCGACTGGGCGGTGTGAGCAGGATAAGACCGGGTGTACAATGGCTGTACCTCAGCAGAGATCAGACACTGGCAGTGTCCGTGCTGCTATGATTGCAGCTGGCAGCATCACACCTGGCCTGCCATGCTGGAGCCACTCCTTTGTCACCTGAGCTATACTGCAGGGAGAGGAGGTGGTGGTGGCCTGCTGCAGTGTACGGGACTTCTCTCTGCATTGTGTCACCCGGGAGACTACTTCCTGGCTGCTATGTCCGGGCTGCTCCCACGGTAAGTCCTGTCTTGTAGGTGAGACTGCAGCAGTATGCCCCCATCCCCCCGCCTGCAGAAGCATCACGGGTCAGAGGTGCACGGAGCTGTACTGCCAGTACACAGCACAGTAGGCAGCTACGCGCCATGTCTCCCTCTGCCACCACTGCCCTGCCCCCGGTCCTCCACCCAGCTCCCGCACTACCGCCAACACAGATCCTGGAGTGACAGGGGCAGCCCAGCAGAACATCCTCCCGGCTCCTGCACCACTTCCACTGCTGCCAGGGTGACATGTTTAGCCAAGCAGCAATTATAGACTGCCGCCACTGTCCCTGGTTCTCCTCCCGATCCGCCGCCACTGCTGTCGGGTCCCAGTGTCACAGGGGCAGCCAGGCAGCGGTGAAGTACTGCCGCTGATGCCCTTGGTTCTCCTCCAGCCGCTGCCGGGATGACAGGGGCAGTCTGGCAGCAGTGATGGACTGCCGCAGCTGCCCCTCTACCTCATCCCGGCTCCCGCTCCACTGCTGCTGCTGCCGGGGATCCTGGGCTGACTCTGCAGGTAGTTTAACAGATGTAGGTGGACACTGCTGGCCAGTGTCCGCCTACTTATCATTCAGTTGGGAGAATAGTTCCCCCTACACCTGAACAATCAGTTGAAAAAATCAAACAAGTTTGATTTTCCCTAAATATGAAAAAAAGTTGGAAGGGATACGGCTCTTGGCGCTATAACGTAATACTCAACACTTTATATGTACACATATGTATATTGAAATATAAATGATACGTTCCTCTTAATGTATTTCCAGGGTATTTCTTTTCTTCTTCCAATATTCATCCAATGATATTTCCCAGTGATGTGAATAATATGAAAAATAAAAAATAATACATGTGTAGAAAAGTCTAAATTTCTCGAAAAGAATCTCTTTTTTCTGTTCACTGTACAGTATTCTTTAGATGTGATAAAACGTGGTGTGGGTGTACCCCAACTCACACTGTTCAACGTGAAGCTATGTGTATAAAGGTATCTTTTTACTTTCCACCACCAGACCGCCATTATTGCTGTGTTTAAATTGGCGTACCCCACTCACCAAGTTTGTAGAGTGGAGAAAGCTCATAAAGGTATCTTTATCCTCTATAATGTATACAGATGCGTACACTACTCACAGGGTTGAAAGTGAAAACAGGCGCATCAAGGTTTCTTTTCCCTTGGTTCTCTGATGGGGGCTGCTTGATATTCTTCTCAATCTCTCCCAGGAATTCAGTACCAGATATGTGAAAATATTTTTAAAAAAACAATGTGTAGACTGAACTAGTAAATTAGTGCAAAGAAAGTATATCTAGACCTCTCTTCAACCGCTAAGAGGAATATATCGATGGAAGAATGAATTATTAGTTTGAAAATATACCCTTGTAAAAGTATATATATGTGATACTCCCAAAAATATAAAAGAGCATACCCTGCTTAAATATGGTTCATATAGCCGTAGAGGTAAACCAAATGTAACCCTATATATAAAGGGTGTTGGACTAGGATGAACGTACCCCACTTACACAAGGTAGGTGAAGTGACATGCACATAACGGTTTCTTTATGTAGAAAAAATAGAAAATTCCAACAAGCGTACCCCACTCACAATCAAGCTGATTTTGGCCATGCGCATCAGGGTTCCTTTTTATCCTTTGTCATGCAACTCCTCTGTAGGACTTCCAACCAGCCGTATACAATTCCATAAATTAGAGAAATCCACGTAAAGATAAAAAGTATTTGTATTTTATTCCCCACCACTCCCCACATGGGAGTATGCCAAACAACAACGTTTAAAAACAATCAGGTATGTACAAAAACAAAAACAAAAATCTTCTTCCGAATTAAAAAAAACTTAAAACATTTAAAAAAAACAAGGTTTTACCTTATACAAAGTCCAGAGAAGGTAAAAGGTGAAAAATGTCTGTCCACACTCCTCTTTGTCGACGCGTTTCGGTCTGTATTTGGACCTTTATCAAGACATAGGGAGAGTGTGGAGAGCCACATATTTATATGGAGGACAGCCATTCAATTTACCCAAGGAAGTGATATCATGATTGTTACATAACATTTAAATTCATTGTTATATCTAAAATTACATACATCATTCAATAAACATGTTCTATTTAAATGGAATCTTCTTATCTTGTATCCAACTTTCAATTAATCTGAACCTTACATAAAATACATAAATTAAACACAAATACATATCCAGGAAGTGACACCCTCCCGTGGGCCGTTGCCATGGAAACCGTCCAAACCACCTAGTATTTCGTAGTGGCTATTAATGTAAAGCTGACACTTAAATCCACGTTAGATATTAACCGATGATCCTCCACTGGGTATTATGTACAGAAGTGGTGTAAAAGTGTTTTGTCTCCAATTCCGGACGTGCGCTCCCTTTGGAGTACACTATGGCCCGCATATGATGGAGATGACGCACTTTACCAACTAGTTGGACTGACCTTTCTGGGCATTTTTCGGCGTGTGGGACAAACGGCTGATAATAATTTGCTCCCACACACTGCTCAACTATCGTTCCAACCAGCCAACTAGTTGGCTGGTTGGTACAATATCGTCCTGATGTATGGCTAGCATTACACATTATGACAAATACTGTAATGCCCATTACACATTTTGCCACACACAGTAATGCATATTACACATTATGACACACATCGTAATGCGTATTACACATTATGCCACACACCGTAATGCCCATTACACATTATGCCAGACACCATAACACCCATTGCACATTATGCCAGACACCGTAATGCCCAGTACACATTGTACCACACACCGTAATGCCTATGACATATGCCAAACACAGTTATGCCACTGACATCATTTTACAAAAATGCCCCTTATAAATTATGCCCCTAGCAGTGGGCTGGTGGTACGGCGTACCACCACCATATTTCTTAATGGTACTCCATACCACCCTACTTTCAGCAATGAGCATACCCCACTTAGTCCAAATCGCATAGCACACATTATATAGGCTCAAATCGCACCTAGCACAAACAGCACCGTGTGTGGGTCCAGGGGTGCAAGTATGCAGGTACGCTCAGATACGGAGTACCCTTAACAATTTGGTAGCAGGTACGCAGTACCACTCACTGCACACTTTGCACCTTTAACTGCCATTACTGCAATTATAATGCGCTGCCGAGCAACTAGACCATAGTGTTCGGCAGCGTGATAGCGCCTCCCAGTGGCGTCACAAGGCGGGTGCGGGGGGTGCGGCACGCACCCGGGTGTGATGCCTGGAGGAGGGTGAGACCAAATGTCAGCTCCTCCGCACTGACAGGAACCAGGTGCTGCAGTGAGAAAGTCTCCTACAGCACCCGGCTCCTGTCACAGAAGAGGAGCCGACAGCGGACGGAGACTGGCTCTGGGGGAAGCCCAGCATCTCCGGAGATGCTGGGCACGCCCCTAGAGTGACGATTCCGGGATCCCCACGAAGCCACGCCCCCTAAGTACAAGGCCACACACCTTTTTTGCCGCGATCGCGGCAGGAGATCAGGGGCGCGCACCGGGTGTCACCACACCCAGTGACGCCTCTGGCACCTCCCACTTTGTCAGGGCTACAGGGAGCGCAAGGGTGACCTCATGAGATCACATGACGCTTCCTCTCCTGGAGGCTGCAGCTGGCACGAAGAGAGGAGCCTGGGGACTGGGCTTGGTGCCTTTTCCTGCAGTGTCCAGCTGTTTCCCTTCACTCGGCTGGAGTGATGCATAGGCACTGAGCGGCTTCTGTTCTTCACAGGCTGGGCTGCAGGGCATGTCTCTGGCTTCACTTTGTGGGGAAATTAATATGTCTATTATTATGGGGGCATCACTATATATTTATTTTGTAATGTGAGACACTATTATTATGGGGGCATTATTATGTATTTCTATTGTAATGTGGGACACTAATATATTTCTATTATTCCAGGGGCACTATACAGTATATATTCCTGTTATAATGGGGACATTACTATTACAATATATTCTATATACTGGGGGCCTAACAATATAGTTCTATTATACTGGGGTTATTACTACTTATTTCTATTATACTGGAGACAGTACTATATATTTCTAGCCTTGCCTCCAGAGTGAAAAAAAAGGACTATGCTGTATGGCCACACCCCTAGTGTAATGTAGTCACTCCCCCTAGTGTCATGTGGTCATGCCTCCTCATTTGTTGGCACACGCAGTACCACTAAGAAAATATTTCTACTTGTACCACTGTATGGCCCCCATAACATTTTGTCTTTTGATGTAATTGTTTCTAAATCAGTTTGCTCTGTACTTTTATTTAAATGTAAAGATAAACAAGGTATCAAGTACCCTTTGTATCAAATAGAATTAGAAAAAAATGCATATAAGTTTGGGGAGAGTGAGAGGCTGCCCATGTCTTGTGTTCATCTCAGGGCTGTTATTACAACTGCATTACCAGCATTGATTCCCATCCAGTAACCTGGTGCATAACTGCCTTCATCCACATCTGCTGCCATAGTAACCGCTACAATATGTGAAAGTGACTGCTGCTGTCATACCATGCAATTCTATTCATGTCATTATGCAGGGGGGCGACCAGACTGAAATTGCAGAGGGACTAGACACACAGTTAACCCCTTCAGTGAAGATGTGTCCTGCAGAGTGAGTAAAAGGACATAAGTCATGCTACTGCCATACAATGAGACACTGCAGCACTGGATTAAAAACACTATAGTATACAATGAGAGAGAACATGCTTGGGGGACGTGGAACTACAGATACTGATCATGCTACATTGCAATGCGTTATTCATTCACAGTACTGTTAACTGAAATGCATGTTTTGGTTTCATATTGTCTTTGTTGTGCAATGATAATGAACAGAAAGTTTCAATACACAATGCTAGATTCGTTTTATTCAGTTACCAGTTTTCCATACAGTGAAAAATCTGCGGCATAAACATGAATAAAAACAGTTTAGCCTCGAATTGGAATGGTTCCGGTATGAATGGTTGACAATGTTAAGGACAATAGTCATTAGGTCGACCACTATTGGTTGACATTGACATAGTTGACATGGACAACTGGTCGACACATGAAAGGTCGACATGGATTTTTGAACTTTTTTTTGTGTAATTTTTTCCGTAACATGACAAGGAACCCCAATTAGTGTACCGCGTCCCCTTGCATGGTTCGTTGCGGGCAAGGTTACTATTCCCAATCAGGTCCACGTGGATGGTAAAGTATGAAAAAGTTAAAAATCTAGGTGTTTTTTTAAAAGCCACGTCGACCTTTTCATGTGTCGATCATCTGAACGCATACCAATTGGAATGGGGCTTACCTTGTGTACAAGAATTTTTTTAGAAATGATTTATGTATTTATAATGTAACATTTGTATTGTGCAATTTAACATTATGTAACATTTATTTATACAGCGCCAACAAATCCCGTAGCGCTTTGCATTTGCAAACTTAGAAATAAAATTATATTTTGTAGTAATGCCTGTTCTCGTATGCTACTATCTCAGAATAACGATTGCAGATATGAGGCCTTATTCAGGTTTCTTAGCAAACCAAAAAAGCACACTAATGGGGAAAACCATGCTGCACTGCAGGTGGGGCAGATGTAACATATGCAAAGAGAGTCAGATTTGGGTGGGGTGTGTTGAAACTTAAATCTACTGTAAATTGCAGTGTAAAAATTAAGCAACCAATATTTACCATGCTCAGAAACAATATAACCCAACCATATTTAAATCCCTCGCATGTTACATCTGCCCCCCCCCCCCCCCCCCCCAAACACACCGGTGCCGTAACTAGGCATTTTAGCGCTGTGTGCAAGAAACAACATTGGCGCCCCCCCCCCATGTAAGACAGGGGCAGTGCGCGTCGTAGGCGTGCGGAAAATATATAGGGGCGTGGCTTTATGGGAAGGGGCGTGGCCACAAAATAATAGCAATTCATACTACGGTGCACAGTAGTGTTCATTATTCAAATTACACTGCACAGTAGCGCCACTACACCAGGTAGAGACCATTTCATACATTACAGCAGACAGCGTCCCCCTTTTTACACATTACGGCAGACAGCGTCCATCTTTTTACACATTACGGCAGACAGTCCCCCTTTTTACACATTACGGCAGATGGTGTCCCCCTTTTTACACATTGCGGCAGCCAGTCCCCCTTTTTACACATTGCGGCAGCCAGTCCCCCTTTTTACACATTGCGGCAGCCAGTCCCCTTTTTACACATTGCGGCAGCCAGGCCCCCTTTTTACATATTACGGCAGATGGTGTACCCCTTTTTACACATTGCGGCAGCCGATCCTCCTTTTTACACATTGCGGCAGCCAGGCCCCCTTTTTACACATTGCGGCAGCCAGTCCCCCTTTTTACACATTGCGGCAGCCAGGTCCCCTTTTTACACATTGCGGCAGCCAGTCCCCCTTTTTACACATTGCGGCAGCCAGTCCCCCTTTTTACACATTGCGGCAGCCACGCCCTCTTTTTACACATTATGGCAGACGGTGTCCGAGAGAGAGAGAGAGAGAGAGAGAGAGATACTTACCATCTCCCCGCTGACAGGCTCCACGTGCAGCTTCCTCGGTGCAGGCAGGTGAGAAGGAGGAGGAGGGAGGGGGACTGGAGCCGCAGCAGCGCTATTTCATTGGTAGTAAGCACCGCTGCAGCAGTCCCCTCTTCTTCCGTATTGGCTGCCTGGCGCTGCTGTGGATGATGGGATGGAGGAACCACATCCCAGCATCCACAGCAGCGCCAGGCAGCCAATACGGAAGGAGAGGGGGCTGCTGCAGCGGCACTTACTGCCAATGAAATAGCACTGCTGCGGCTCCAGTCCCCCTCCCTCCTTCTCCTTCTCTCCTGCCCGGCGCTGCTCTCTTCTCCCTCCACAGCGCGGCGGCGCACAGCACAGAACAGGCGGCATGTAATGAGTCAATTTGACTCATTACATGCCGCTGGCCGTGCGCCCTCAGGGCAACTGCGCTGTGTGCCAAGCCCACTTGGCACACACGTAGCTATGGCCCTGCCCCACACACACACACACACACACTGCAGGTCAACATGGTTTTGCCGAGTTGCTTGTGTGATACCCTGAAACTGCAGCCCAAATCAACTGTGGCACTACAGGTGCCAGCATGACTTTAATAAAAGTAAAATGTTTGCTGGAGTTGCATAGCACTGTGCCAGCAGCCTACAGCTTGCAGCACAGAAGGAGTTAACAGCACAGCTCATAGCTATACAGATCAGTCTGCAAAATGCAAAGGGCATGACTCACTCATTTGCAGACTCAGAGCGGGAAACTGAGAGCGGGAAACACAGAGCGGGAAATCCCAGATAGAATGTGTACCTGGGAATGCAGGGTTATAAAAAGGTTGTCCTGCAGCAGCCTAGGAAGAGGACAGACAGTGAGAGGAGAGTGAGCAGACAGTGAGGTGGATTAGCCAGAAAGATGTAGCCCCAGTGAGGGCTCCCCACATGTTTAGGTGGGGAGTGATGCCAGCCACAGCAAAGCACTTGATGACAGAGGGAGACATCGCAGTGTGAGAGCAGCAGTATGCAGAATCCAGTGAAAGGGTGATGCCAGGAGAAAAGTGTGCTAATGGTGTGAGTCTCAAGAGGTATCTGGGTGAAGTGGTCGGAAGCCACGCGGCGTGAGTAAGCGCCCCCATGGAAAAGTATCTCGAGAGGTATCTGGGTGAAGTGGTCGGAAAGCCACGTGGCGTGAGTAAGCGCCCCCAAGGAAAAGAATCCTCGCTAAGTAAGAGAGAGAGAGAGACGGCAACCTGATGTGTAGCACTACTGGTCACAGAATGCCTTGGTACGTACTGATGTTCGCCATATATATGCCGCTGCGACTAAGCGATGCGCTGGAGGAGGTGCCCTGATATGGGATCCACTGTAACTTATGCTTTGTGCTGGAGGAGTGTTCACAAGTTATCCCTGCAATATCCCTGTTTGATGTTTAAATAAACTTTATGCTGTTTTTCTGAGATGGCCTGGCGCCCAATTCTTTATGCGCTGCACCGACACCTGTAGTCCACACCCACAATGCACTTGTAATTAAACACCTGATTATTCAGGGCGCCCTCTGGTATCCGTGCCTGAACCCATGACAAGCCGGGGCAGAGTAAGTGTGATGCACTATACACAGTGACTGCAGATTTTGCATACCTAATACCAGTGGGCTATCACATTTGGCGTCATGAACAGGATACGAGCAACCATGGTTACCAACGTGGGGCTCTAAGGGCAATATTTGTGGAGGTGGAACTCATGTCACAGGACATCGGGACTATGCAGTGCACCCGGTCGGAGCAACACCCTTGGGGGCACTGTGTTTGGCCATTTCTGAGTGTCCGAAAGAGCCAAGGATCGCAAGGGGAATGGAGTACCCTATATATATATTTTCTAAAAAGTTGGAGAAACTTGTTTATTGGGAGGGGCCCACGAGAGCCACCTGTCTCTTTTGACCCAGACGCGGGGGGAGACAAGGGCAGGCGAGGGCAGGTTCTCTGTGTTTGGCGCAATTGCCTCAAGATGTCTGGAACATTTTACTATCACATGTGACTCTGGACTGTAACTCGTTTGAAAACCGCAACAGAATATGTGATTTGTATGTAATGTAATGTTTGACATGCCATGTTTTCCTGAATATGTGATTGTTGTTTTTTTTGTCACATGTACTGTCATTATATGTTATGTTGAAAACTGCTGTTGCGTGAGGACACGCAAGAATTCAGCAGGGGTGCATGTGATACCCTGAAACTGCAGCCCAAATCAACTGTGGCACTACAGGTGCCAGCATGACTTTAATAAAAGTAAAATGTTTGCTGGAGTTGCATAGCACTGTGCCAGCAGCCTACAGCTTGCAGCACAGAAGGAGTTAACAGCACAGCTCATAGCTATACAGATCAGTCTGCAAAATGCAAAGGGCATGACTCACTCATTTGCAGACTCAGAGCGGGAAACTGAGAGCGGGAAACACAGAGCGGGAAATCCCAGATAGAATGTGTACCTGGGAATGCAGGGTTATAAAAAGGTTGTCCTGCAGCAGCCTAGGAAGAGGACAGACAGTGAGAGGAGAGTGAGCAGACAGTGAGGTGGATTAGCCAGAAAGATGTAGCCCCAGTGAGGGCTCCCCACATGTTTAGGTGGGGAGTGATGCCAACCACAGCAAAGCACTTGATGACAGAGGGAGACATCGCAGTGTGAGAGCAGCAGTATGCAGAATCCAGTGAAAGGGTGATGCCAGGAGAAAAGTGTGCTAATGGTGTGAGTCTCAAGAGGTATCTGGGTGAAGTGGTCGGAAGCCACGCGGCGTGAGTAAGCGCCCCCATGGAAAAGTATCTCGAGAGGTATCTGGGTGAAGTGGTCGGAAAGCCACGTGGCGTGAGTAAGCGCCCCCAAGGAAAAGAATCCTCGCTAAGTAAGAGAGAGAGAGAGACGGCAACCTGATGTGTAGCACTACTGGTCACAGAATGCCTTGGTACGTACTGATGTTCGCCATATATATGCCGCTGCGACTAAGCGATGCGCTGGAGGAGGTGCCCTGATATGGGATCCACTGTAACTTATGCTTTGTGCTGGAGGAGTGTTCACAAGTTATCCCTGCAATATCCCTGTTTGATGTTTAAATAAACTTTATGCTGTTTTTCTGAGATGGCCTGGCGCCCAATTCTTTATGCGCTGCACCGACACCTGTAGTCCACACCCACAATGCACTTGTAATTAAACACCTGATTATTCAGGGCGCCCTCTGGTATCCGTGCCTGAACCCATGACAAGCCGGGGCAGAGTAAGTGTGATGCACTATACACAGTGACTGCAGATTTTGCATACCTAATACCAGTGGGCTATCACATTTGGCGTCATGAACAGGATACGAGCAACCATGGTTACCAACGTGGGGCTCTAAGGGCAATATTTGTGGAGGTGGAACTCATGTCACAGGACATCGGGACTATGCAGTGCACCCGGTCGGAGCAACACCCTTGGGGGCACTGTGTTTGGCCATTTCTGAGTGTCCGAAAGAGCCAAGGATCGCAAGGGGAATGGAGTACCCTATATATATATTTTCTAAAAAGTTGGAGAAACTTGTTTATTGGGAGGGGCCCACGAGAGCCACCTGTCTCTTTTGACCCAGACGCGGGGGGAGACAAGGGCAGGCGAGGGCAGGTTCTCTGTGTTTGGCGCAATTGCCTCAAGATGTCTGGAACATTTTACTATCACATGTGACTCTGGACTGTAACTCGTTTGAAAACCGCAACAGAATATGTGATTTGTATGTAATGTGATGTTTGACATGCCATGTTTTCCTGAATATGTGATTGTTGTTTTTTTTGTCACATGTACTGTCATTATATGTTATGTTGAAAACTGCTGTTGCGTGAGGACACGCAAGAATTCAGCAGGGGTGCATGTGATACCCTGAAACTGCAGCCCAAATCAACTGTGGCACTACAGGTGCCAGCATGACTTTAATAAAAGTAAAATGTTTGCTGGAGTTGCATAGCACTGTGCCAGCAGCCTACAGCTTGCAGCACAGAAGGAGTTAACAGCACAGCTCATAGCTATACAGATCAGTCTGCAAAATGCAAAGGGCATGACTCACTCATTTGCAGACTCAGAGCGGGAAACTGAGAGCGGGAAACACAGAGCGGGAAATCCCAGATAGAATGTGTACCTGGGAATGCAGGGTTATAAAAAGGTTGTCCTGCAGCAGCCTAGGAAGAGGACAGACAGTGAGAGGAGAGTGAGCAGACAGTGAGGTGGATTAGCCAGAAAGATGTAGCCCCAGTGAGGGCACCCACATGTTTAGGTGGGGAGTGATGCCAGCCACAGCAAAGCACTTGATGACAGAGGGAGACATCGCAGTGTGAGAGCAGCAGTATGCAGAATCCAGTGAAAGGGTGATGCCAGGAGAAAAGTGTGCTAATGGTGTGAGTCTCAAGAGGTATCTGGGTGAAGTGGTCGGAAGCCACGTGGCGTGAGTAAGCGCCCCCATGGAAAAGTATCTCGAGAGGTATCTGGGTGAAGTGGTCGGAAAGCCATGCGGCGTGAGTAAGCGCCCCCAAGGAAAAGAATCCTTGCTAAGTAAGAGAGAGAGAGAGACGGCAACCTGATGTGTAGCACTACTGGTCACAGAATGCCCTGGTACGTACTGATGTTCGCCATATATATGCCGCTGCGACTAAGCGATGCGCTGGAGGAGGTGCCCTGATATGGGATCCACTGTAACTTATGCTTTGTGCTGGAGGAGTGTTCTTTATGCGCTGCACCGACACCTGTAGTCCACACCCACAATGCACTTGTAATTAAACACCTGATTATTCAGGGCGCCCTCTGGTATTCGTGCCTGAACCCATGACAAGCCGGGGCAGAGTAAGTGTGATGCACTATACACAGTGACTGCAGATTTTGCATACCTAATACCAGTGGGCTATCACACTTGCCTTTTAGGTTTGCTAACAAACCTAAACAACCCCCATGGTACGGAGAAAATATGCTTTATTACAGAAACCCCCCAAACTCCTGAATGCAGTTCCCACCTGCAAAACCCCCTCAGACTCTTGGGTGCAGCCTATAAGTGAGTGCATGCTGCGCATTCATAGGAGAATTCCAGGCCGTGCAGGGGGCTCCTCAGGCGACCACCGCGCGGTTGAGGATGAGAGGCTGGACCCAAGGGAGAAGCAACTCCAGGCTGTAACAGGAGTGTAGGTAGGATGGGGACAGCTGGGCAGAGCGGAGGGCAGTCAGGTGTATCCTATAGCAGGCTATTTCAAATGTGGCGGAGCTCACAGTCCGGCAGCCAATCAGGAGCTGCCGCTGCCTGATTTGCTGCCGGTCCGCGAGCTTTAATAGGCTTATGGCCGGGTGGTTAATTTGAAATTCCATGACTCACTCAGTGCTGACAGTGTCTTCTTCATTGCTGCCCAGTACCCTTTTCACTGCAATGCCTTACTCACCCGCATATACGTGGGGCCAGCCCTGTGACAGCCTCACACAGTACAGACAGCTGGGAAAACTCCAGTGTCCCATTCCTCTGGCTGCTACTCCGTCCGAACTATACAGATGCACCTCCTCCCTGCGTGGCTCAGCTCCCATCCAGGCTTACAGCAGCCCCAGTGGACATCCCAATCCATCCCTCAAAGACAGAGGGGTGGACAGGTGGAAAGATGAGGCACCACAGATGATTGGGTTGGAGCCGAGAGCTTCAGGTTTACGTTCCACAGTAGAGCGCAAATCCCAGAAATGCATCAGATGGCAAACTGTGCTGGCCCAGCCCAGCGGGATGTAGTGATGTGATCGGCAATCAGGAGACCGTTGGTCACATAACTACCCCCTCACAATCCCGACAGTCGGCATGCCGACCAACAGGGACTATTCCCACTCGTGGGCATCCACAACACCCAAAGAATTGAATCCAGTAAGGCTGGATTTTTAAAAGAAAGATGGATTTTAGAAAGAGGGAACATACTTTAAATTTAGAGGAAGGAAGACTAGAAGGAATTATATGGAAGACATTTTCTACAGAAGTATTAATGATAGATCCATGGTATAATCTCCCAACATATGTGGTTGGTGGGGACTCATTCAGTAACAGAGTTAAAGAATGTCTAGGTCTAGGTCAAACATATAGCATATATCTTCTTAATTTTGAGCCTCACAGTCTGCTGCATAGTCTGCCCGCCGAAAATGGGAGTATGACGCAGTTCCAGACCCCGAAAAACTGGAACTGGATTTGATAGCTGAATTGCAAGTTTTACACATGTATGGCAACAATATATTTGGTTGGCCATATAAACAAAGTATGCTGGAGTTAGGGTAAGACAGTCTTGTGGCATACATGAGACAATGAATGTTAAGTAAGTAAATCCTCTATAAACACATCAATAAAAGTAGTAAATCGAAATTTAAAGTGAATAATAATGAAAAAATGAAAAATAATAATGTAAAATTAAAAAGACTTATAAAGGTGCAAGAGAATATTAAGTTACAAAGAAATGCAAGGTTTCATCCCATTCTATAAGTAGCTAAACACTGGTGGTAAAAGAGAAATCAGATGAAGCTGATAATCAGTGAAGTTAACACTCATGGGTGGAATTCAGTTGAGGGCAAAGGGTGCAAATTGATATTGCCACAGCAATTAAACCCCAGCAACAGCAGCCCGACTCGCAATCTTTACCAGGCTGATTTGCACCCCATTTCACTAAAAAGTGTTCTCTACACTATGTGGTAGCGAACTCTTTTGAGTGAGATCACACTGCTGTAAAGCAAGGTGGCTGCCTCTCATATTGAGCCAGGCAAATCCGTTCACCCTCAATTGAATATCCCCCACAGTGAGAAGAGGCTCACAAGTAAATCATATGAAGTGTATCAGAACCTTATGCACTGTAAATGGTATAGTCTGGTTTTTGTAAGTCTGTAGCGACATAAGTCTTGGAAACATAGCAATGTTCAGGCATTACAGGTGATAGGAGGTGGGGACACTTGAATTAAAAGAAAATTGCTATTAAAGAAAGTATTTTAAATGCTTAGTTTCAGTAAGGCTACGTAGATGAATTGTATCCAACCTCCAGATCCATCTGACTTCTTTTATGATACTGTAGTTGTGGACCATGATCTCCTCCTCTGTTGGGTTTGGATACAAGAGCGTACAGTAGCTACCATAGGTGCAGGACATGCAGCTGCTATGGGGCCCAGAGCTCAGAGCGGCCCACCTTCCCTGTCACAGTTACATGTGTTACATTTTTCATCATTAGTTGGTACATGGAGGACCTTACAAACTTTTTCTTTGTGTGCTACAATATAGTTACACACCTGGACCTGCTTATTGTAGTGTGGTATAAAATGAATTGGTGGGCATTATAATGTTACATAATATGAGTTGAAGCACTGTAATGTGACACAGTATGAAGTGGAGGCACTGTAATGTGGCTTAATATGAACTGGGGGCACTGTAATGTGCCAAAATATGAACTGGGCATATTGCATGTCATAATGTGAATTGGGGGTACTGTGTTGCATAATATGTAGTGGCAGCCCTACAATAAGACATCGTGGGCCAGATGAACTACAGTAAGCCTTTAAAAGTGATACATTCCACGGTAATAAAGGGGGATATGTACTAATCAGTGAAAAGACTGCAGAAGTGAGCCAGAGGAGAAGTTGCCCATGGCAACCAATCAGCTGCTCTGTATATTATTGTATGCAAATTATAAATGTTACTTCAACGCTGATTGGTTGCCATGAGCAACTTTTACACTGGCTCACTTCTCCACTTTTTTCACTGCTTAGTACATATCCCCCAAAGTACCAACCAACCAGATCCTAACTAATTTTTCAAACCCAGCCTGTAACATGACAGTTAGGAGCTGATTGACTGGTACTTTATCACTGTGAAATGTATCACTTTTCAAGGCTTAGAATGTGAACTAGTACCTTATTATGGTTGAGAAAATAATCTAGGGCACTAATATGGGGCATAACATTACCTAAGATACTACTATGGCTGATAAAATAAACTAGTGCACAATTAGGGGGCATAAAATAACTTCTATGGAGAGGTGTCGCTCTAGAAGCATTGGGACAGGGGCCCCTTAAAAATGTTGCTATGGCTCCCACAAAGTTATGGCTATGCCCCTGTTTGGATCATGAATTTCAATGAAGAAACCTGGTGTTTCTCCATATACTGTTTGGCAACTGGCTTGTCAGTGTGTCCGCTAATTATTTTGGCAAACTGAGAAATGGAGAAATTGGAAATGCAAGATTTTAATTTGAGAGAGAAGACCTAAAAGAAATATAATACAGAGGTTACAGAGCCCTAGAAAAGATGTCAGATAAACAGATTAGGCAGCAGCAGTCAGTAAGAAACATATAAAAGAGAAGCTGCCGGAGGTTTGTAGCAGGAGAGATGATAATGAGATTAACCTAGATCTGACCCAAAGTTACCAACAGACAGAACAGAGAGTGAAAGATATATCTGACCTCACATTTCTGTACCATTATTAAGAGAATGTTATATACTGGCTGAACTGGATGCTGGCTGAACTTGCGTATTTTTTAGAGGCACAATCATGTGCAAGGCTAAAGCATGCCTTGTACATGATTGCCCCTTTCTGAGGTTCGGCCAGCATTCCGCCCGGCCGCTGAACTCGGATTTCATTAGATCCCGCCTGTTGTATCTTATTGAGAATGATATGATCATTTATACAATCATGTAGGTGTTATATGTTATTAAATGCTTACCTACTCTCTCAGAATGTCCGGGATACTCCAATTTTTCGGGTGGCTCTCTCAGACTCTGGAAAGGTTAAGCCAGTGTACCATTTCTGCATGGGTGGCCCGAGAAGGCTTGATAACTAGCTCCATTGTGGCCTTGCCTTCCACTTTACAATGCCAACAATTCCAGATTTGTAGAGCAGAGGTGGGGTTATGATGATGCCAAGGGTGGTGCAATGGGTGGGCTGACAGGGCAATCACCTGGAGTACTGTAGTCTGGAACGGTGCAGCCACAGTCAGTCCAGCCCCTTAATTTCCACATCATTCTGCCTTCCCTGTCAGTCTTCAGCTCCCAGCTGCCTCCTCTTCAGTTCCAGAGCTCCTCCTCTTCAGTTACACCATTAACCCATTTCCTCTTCGGCTCCCAGCTGCCTTCTCCTCCACTCTAGCCCTCCAGGCATTGGAGCCCATACTGCCTGTTGGGAGTGGCAAGATTATAAGCTAGGGTACAAAGTCAAACAGCGTGGTACACAGGGAAGGCTCCCTCTAGTCTCCTCCTCCTGACCTGTGTAGTGTTATAGATGGGTCTGTAATGTACTGGCGGGTATAAAGGTGTCCGTAAAGTAGTGGCAGGTACAGAGGGGTTAGTAATGTACGTAGTGTCTGGTGTAGATGGGTCATTGATGTACACTGCTAAAACTGAAACTTAAAAAATAATAAAATTATGCTTTTACTCAAAGTAATAATTACTGAACCACAGATTAAGAAAAATGTGTTGAAGAATAATGTGTATGTGACTAAAACCATCTTTGGTTTGCCTGCATATTTATTACCCCTGTCAAGGGTATATACTGTATTATACATCAAACATCTCCCATCCAAATATTCAATGTCTCTAATTAGCTAACATTATGGTAGCACAAATGTGACTCATTGGTATGAGTAGAAGGTGAGACCGTCATCCTGCTCTTCAATGGTCGAAATATTATCGCTGAATGCTTTTTCTGGATCAATTATCCTACAACAAGAATAACTGGAATATAAAGACCAAATAATGTTGTTCCTTAGATATCATTAGATATATTTAAAAATCAGTTTCTTGTCAGAATAATAAATCCGTAGAAACCGCTGTTTATATTGTCTGTCAGCATTGTGTATTGGTTATGATTAGAGATGTGCACCGGAAATTTTTCGGGTTTTGTGTTTTGGTTTTGGATTCGGTTCCGTGGACGTGTTTTGGATTCGGACGCGTTTTGCCAAAACCTCCCTGAAATTTTTTTGTCGGATTCGGGTGTGTTTTGGATTCGGGTGTTTTTTTTTTTAAAAAAACCTCAAAAACAGCTTAAATCATAGAATTTGGGGGTAATTTTGATTCTATAGTATTATTAGCCTCAATAACCACAATTTCCACTCATTTCCAGTCTATTCTGAACACCTCACAATATTATTTTTAGTCCTAAAATTTGCACCGAGGTTGCTGGATGACTAAGCTAAGCGACCCAAGTGGCCGGCACAAACACCTGGCCCATCTAGGAGTGGCACTGCAGTGTCAGACAGGATGGCACTTAAAAAAAATTGGCCCCAAACAGCACATGATGCAAAGAGAAGAGAAAAAGAGGTGCACTGTGGTCGCTGGATGGCTAAGCTAAGCGACACAAACACCTCAATATCACAGGAATTATTCATTCTAATCAATGGTATTATTGGTCCAAATCACTGGAAGAAAATGACAAAATCACTGGAATTATTCGTTCTAATCAATGTGTATTATTGGTCCAAATCACTGGAAGAAAATGACAAAATCACTGTAATTATTCGTTCTAATCAATGGTATTATTGGTCCAAATCACTGGAAGAAAATGACAAAATCACTGGAATTATTTGGCAACATCACTGTAATTAATAATTATAAATCACTGATATTAATTGGTAAAATCTCGCTATCACCTGCCTAGTGAAGTGGAATCTAGATGGGATTTTGCGCCGGGGACACAATAACTTCATCAATTGTCTAAATCCCACTGCGCTAATGGCGGAAAACGGGCACACTTCTAACAGCGCACTGATTATGCTGAGAACTGATTATACTGATCACTGATGATACTATGGAGAACTGACACTGACCAGCAAGAACAGCACTGGACTATTGTACTGTAGTATACTGGTCACCACAATACAGCACTGACACTGAGCACAGATATTAAGCACTGATCAGGATACTAGAAGTGACACAGAGCTGCAAGATTCAGCAATGGCCTACTGTACTGTACTGCTATATACTGGTGGTCACCACAATGCTGCACTGTACTACTATATATTGGTCACAACAATGCACCAGATATTGAGCACTGATCAGGATACTAGAACTGAGTCTGACACGGAGCTGCAAGATACAGCAATGGCCTACTGTACTGTACTATATGTATACTGATGGTCACCAAAATGCTGCACTGTCCTACTATATACTGCTCACAACAATGCAGCACAGATATGGAATGGATACTTGCAGTGACACAGAGCTGCAAGATACAGCAATGGCCTACTGTACTGTACTACTATAATTATGTACTGGTGGTCCCCACAATGCAGCACACTGAGCACAGATATTACCAGGTGTATCTCACACATCGCTCAGTACAGATTACAGGATGTATAATCACCAGGTGTATAACACACGTTGTACAGTACAGTATACAGTATGCAGCTCTGATGGGATCAGTATATGGCAGGAAGGCGAGGCCTGGTCCAGGCAGCAGAGTGACAGGCGGCCGTATAGTAGCAGCCAGCTCCAAATCTGGCAGTGTGTGGAGAGGGAGGGGGTGAGGGAAGGGAACAAGCGCTGGAATGTCTGAGCAGAGGGCTTGGAAGTTCAGGGAAAATGAGGCGGGAGCTGCTCTTCCATAGCAGCGCACAGTGGTGGTGACGGAGTCTGACAAAGGAGGGAGGAGGAGGATTGGGGCAACTGGCCGCAGGGGAGCACTGTGCCGCAGCCATCACCTGCAGGGGGAGTGGAGGGAAACACATCCTATCTGCCCCAGATAAGTGACTTCTGATCACAGCAATTGAGGGTCGGAGTTTTTCTGAAAGGTGGAAAGGAAGGGGTTCTTTTTCATGTAGACTGGAAGGACTACAACAAACTTGGAGTGACTACACTTTTCACCCTAGTTCGGCAGGATGCTGCCCTTTAATACACAGATGAATGAAGACTCCATTTGGAAAGGCGGCCGCTCAGCGATCAAGAGCTGATGCAGCACATGCAGATGTTTCTGAAAATATGATGAAGAAAAGAACATCTCATAAGAAACATCGAAACAATATGGGACCAAGTAAACCAATCTCCCAGCCAAGGCAAAATATTGTAGGCTGTAGAATACAGCATGGATGGAAAGAGGGCAGTGGGCCAATAACCCAGTGGAAAGGAACAGTTCTGGATCAGGTACCAGTGAATCCCTCCCTCTATCTTATAAAGTATGATGGATTTGATTGTGTCTATGGACTTGAGCATCACAAGGATGAAAGGGTGTCTGCTCTTGAAGTTCTACCAGACAGAGTTGCCTCATCCCGAATCAGCGATGGCCATTTGGCTGACACAATGATTGGTAAAGCAGTGGAGCATATGTTTGAAACAGAGGATGGTTCCAAGGATGAGTGACGAGGGATGTTATTAGCACAAGCACCTATTATGAACACATGGTTTTATATAACCTATGAAAAGGACCCAGTCTTATATATGTATCAACTTTTAGATGACTATAAAGAAGGAGATCTTCAGATCATGCCAGACTCAAATGATTCCCCTCCAGCTGAAAGAGAACCAGGGGAGGTTTTGGACAGCCTGGTGGGCAGGCAAGTGGAATATGCCAAAGAAGATGGCTCAAAAAGGACTGGCGTGGTTATTCATCAAGTTGAAGCTAAACCATCTGTGTACTTCCACAATCTCTTCCCAGAGGAAAAAGAAATTGAGAAATCGTTGTTTGAGAATGTTTGTTCTCTTTCCCTTACAAAGGAACAAACCACTTTCCAAGAAGACTGACGTTTTTGGGATTATGGAAACATAATGTTTTTGAATATAAATCCTAAAGCAGGTGGTGTATTAGAGCAAAAGAGTGCAAGAGACCAGCCATGCAGTTTCTGAAATATTATGACAAAATGTTACTGTATTCCATAAGCACTCATTCCTAACTCTGCTAAGTACTGTTTGGTATACTGTATCTGGCTTCCATGAGGTAGTTGTCCATTTTTTCAGCTTCCATTGACCTTTTTGAAAGCGGTAGAAGTTATCGATTCTTTTTTTTTTTTCCCCTATTTTTCATTTTCTCCTGCATAGCCCAGTAAAATATTGCAATGTTAAGTATTGACTTGTGCCTTCTGGGGGTCCACTTCTTCAACAAACCCAGCCAAATCTCATCCTAACCCTCTGTTCCACGTTCTCTATGTACCCCATCTGTGTCACCCCTGTCTGTCTACCCCTCCCCTTTATATTGTAAGCTCTCACGAGCAGGGTCCTCTTCCCTCATGTGCTTATCCTTTGTCTTACTTTAATAATCTTCAACTGTACCACATCCAGCAGTCTTCTGCCACCTGATACTTATTCCAGTGTCATCTGCTAATATAACTATGTTTATTTACCCTGTACTTGTCCTATACTGTCATCAACTGTAAGTTGCTGTTTTCCTGTTTGATTATTTATGTACTCTGTAATTGGGTGCTGCGGAATCCTTGTGGCGCCATATAAATAAAGGATAATAATAATATAGGGTGTATAATAACCAGGTGTATCTCACACATCGCTCAGTACAGATGACAGGATGTATAATCGCCAGGTGTATAACAAATGTCACACAGTACAGTATACAGGGTGTATAATTAATTACCAGGTGTATCACACACATCGCACAGTACAGTATATAGGGTGTATAATCCCCAGGTGTATCTCACACATCACACAGTACAGTATATAGGGTGTATAATCCCCAGGTGTATCTCACACATCGCTCAGTACAGATTACAGGATGTATAATCACCAGGTGTATAACACACGTCACACAGTACAGTATACAGGGTGTATAATCCCCAGGTGTATCTCACACATCACTCAGTACAGTATATAGGGTGTATAATCCCCAGGTGTATCTCACACATCGCTCAGTACAGATTACAGGATGTATAATCACCAGGTGTATAACACACGTCACACAGTACAGTATACAGGGTGTATAATTAATTACCAGGTGTATCACACACGTCACACAATACAGTATATAGGGTGTATAATCCCCAGGTGTATCTCACACATCACATAGTACAGTATATAGGGTGTATAATCCCCAGGTGTATCTCACACATCGCTCAGTACAGATTACAAAATGTATAATCACCAGGTGTATAACACACGTCGCACAGTACAGTATACAGGGTGTATAATTAATTACCAGGTGTATCACACACATCGCACAGTACAGTATATAGGGTGTATAATCCCCAGGTGTATCTCACACATCGCTCAGTACAGTATACAGGGTGTATAATCACCAGGTGTATCACAAATGTTGCACAGTACAGTATACAGGGTGTATAATCCCCAGGTGTACCTCACACATTGCTCAGTACAGATTACAGGATGTATAAAATCACCAGGTGTATAACACACGTCGCACAGTACAGTATACATACTGGTCACAACAATGCAGCAGATATTCAGCACTGATCAGGATACTAGAAGTGACACAGAGCTGCAAGATACAGCAATGGCCTACTGTACTGTACTATATGTATACTGCTGGTCACCAAAATGCTGCACTGTCCTACTATATACTGCTCACAATAATGCAGCACAGATATGGATAGTATACTTGACACAGAGCTGCAAGATACAGCAATGGCCTACTGTACTGTACTATATGTATACTGCTGGTCACCAAAATGCTGCACTGTCCTACTATATACTGCTCACAATAATGCAGCACAGATATGGATAGTATACTTGACACAGAGCTGCAAGATACAGCAATGGCCTACTGTACTGTACTACTATAATTATATAATGGTGGTCCCCACAATGCAGCACACTGAGCAAAGATATTTGCAGCACACTGAGCACAGATATGGAGCGTTTTCAGGCAGAGAACGTAGATCTTTGCAGCACACTGAGCACAGATATTTGCAGCACACTGAGCACAGATATTTGCAGCACACTGAGCACAGATACAGAGCTTTTCAGGGAGAGAACGCAGCCACGTCCTCTCCGTTCAATCTCCAATGCACAAGTGAAAATGGCGGTGACACGCGGCTCTTTATATAGAATACGAATCTCGCGAGAATCCGACAGCGGGATGATGACGTTCGGACACGTTCGGGTTAACCGAGCAAGGCGGGAAGATCCGAGGCTGCCTCGGACCTGTGTAAAATAGGTGAAGTTCGGGGGGGTTAGGATCTCAACGAACCGAACCCGCTCATCTCTTGTTATGATTATATGTTAGCATCCTAAGTCATCATGGGTCCTCTCACATTATACAGTAGGTAGTTTTAAATCTCAATTTAGTGGAAAATCTGATATACTGTATACTTAGGATGTATAAGTATTGGGGCAATAGCACGAGTGCAGGGAAGTTTACAGGAAATTTCCCAACTGTACGTGATACCCACAGAGGAACTAATGATACAAACCAGTGTTCAAATAAAAAAGTGTATTTATTACCCGCATATATCCAGCAGTTCTATTTCTGGCGATGGCATGCAGTATGAATCTTCTTTGATAATTATAACTGCTCTGAGACTATTGAGTGGTCTAATTGGCCCATACTCACAGTTGTAGCTAATGCTACACATGTATAGCTGTTCTCTATAATAGGCGTTCTATAAAAAGTGATTCCCCAGCAAAAACTCAACGTGCTGTGGACAATGCGGCTTGTAAGGATCATTAGAGCTAATAAAGTATACTACAGCATGTATTCAGGAATATAGAAATACAGTATATATTATATAATTATATTATATAATAATCACACTGTAATGTCCACTGTCTTCGTGTCTTGTTCTCTCACCTCTATATTAAACACTTCAAAAGTGTTGCTTGGGTCCCTTGCTTCTCTCTGCCTTGGGGTCAGTGGCAACCTCTCTGGAGACAGAAAGGCCACAGATTTATGCTGCAATTAAGATTGAAAAAGAATGACAGATAAAATGGATATATTTGTTTTAAAAATCTTAATTGGCATCATAAGATTAAAAGAGAGCTGTTTAAGCATAAGGTTATGTACAGATGTAGCCACCTTTATCTTGAGTGGCCGCGGCGGTTGTCCCGTTCGACCATACGCAGCGTACTGTGGCGTAGCGAGGCGCGCCTAGCCACAGAGAGGCTATCTAATCGCACGGAGACAGACATTTGACGTTTGGCGTTACCTTTACGTGTAATACCTGCGATCAGCCACCAGATGTCGCTTTTTACAATCACCACTGCGCATGCGTGTGGTCTCCCGTAAAATACAATACTGACATACATAATAAGGACTACTTTACTAAGGCGTCTCATTACGCTGCATACAGCAAATACTGTACTCATTACGCTGCATTATTTAATACAGTACTGTACAGTATATACAGTACGACACCGACGCAAATACAGTAGTACAGCATACAGTATATGATCCATCTACAATACTTTATGAATACTGTATGTGAGCGTGCAAGTCCCGCAGACAAAACACAGTACTGTAAAACCAGTAGTGTACACTGTCGCAAATGGATGTGTGTTACAAGTTCACTATTGCCTCTCAAGATTAGGAATTTTCTACAGTGTTATCGTCCTAATCCCGTAGCCATTACAGCATAATCAAAACCAACGGATTTATACATTTGTCTGCGGCGAAGTGGTGAAGTGTTTCGCTTCCTATACTCAGAGTCCAGGGTTCGATTCCTTAAGTACTGTACGAATGCATGTTACTGTAGTTTTTTTCAGACACTTTATTATTTTTTTTATTCACATACTGCAAACCAGGGCATACAGTAGCTGCATGAGCGGTTCTATGCGATCGAGTCCGGTGTACCATAATCTGCAGGTTCTATGCAGGTTAAGGTACTATGCTCCGTACACAGTACACATACAATTCTGTAGCTGGGCAGACTGAATAGAAATGGCTACCACCTATGACTCCTTGCCCCACAGAGGCCCTAGGCTACGGAGCAAGTAATAGTCCAGATTGTACAGACTATGGGGCAATGCTGAATGAGCGTCACAATCCCCTAGCTAAAATACACAGTATGCATATTATGGTACACCGGACTCGATGACATACTGTAGCACACTGGCAAAATGGCCGCCGCCCCTGAACCCTTGTGCAGGTTATGGGGCTATGCTGAAGGAGCGTCACAATCCCCTAGCCAAAATACACAGGGGAGGGATAAGCTACTGTAGGATTGCATACAGTATTACGGTACACCGGACTCAATCGCATAGCACACTGTCAAAACGACCACTACCCATGAACCCCCACCTCCTGAACCCCCACCTCGTGGCAGGCAGCAGTTGGGTATGGAATGAGAAATGGCATAAGCTGTGCAGGCTACGGGGCGATGCTGAAGGAGCGTCACAATCCCCTAGCCAAAATACACAGAGATACTGTAAGCGAGGTCTATGCACATTACAGTACTGTACAGTACGTTACACCGGGCTCGGTCGCATAGCAAACTGACAAAACACAAGTTTTACAGTACATACAGTAAAGCAGGCCAAAGCTGCAGGAGAGTTTCTACTGTAAAGGTTCTATGCACCGTACGGTAATGTACACATACCTGTACAATTCTATAGCAGGGCAGACTCAATTGAAATGGCTACCGCCTGTGACTCCTACAGTAGCTCCTAGGAGGCACTCAGCTATGGAGCAAATAACAGCACAGATTTTGCAGGCTACGGGGCAATGCTGAAGGAGCGTCACAATCCCCTAGCTACAATACACAGGGGTGATAGAGATAATCGAGTGGCTGGAGGGGGGTCCCCTTGATTTAAGGGGCCCCCACTCCTCCAGGGTACTCCGGCCAGGTGTGACTAGTTGGGTATTTAATTCCATGGCCGCAGGGACCTGTATAAAAGTCTCCCCCGGCTGTGCATTATCTGTCCAGCTAGTGGAGCCCAGTGCTGATTCAAAAAATATGGGGAACCCCTACGCTTTTTTTGTCCCCCTTATTTTTTGCACCAGGACCAGGCGCAGAGCCCGGTGCTGGTTCTAAAAAGATGGGGGATCCCGTGTCCATTTTTTCCGTATTCCTTCCGGAATTCGACTGCAATTGCATATACAGTACTGTACCCCTTAATGTCACTGCTTACAGTATACAGTATTTAGACATGAGCTTGTGTACAGTATCTGTCATGAGGTGCTTTTTTCACTGACACTATAACTTTTTTCTATTGTGATATACTGTACTGTACAGAGGCGGCAAACTAGCCAAACGGGAATAATCAGCTTCTGCAGAATAAAATGAGATGCTACAGTACATGCCTATATTCTGTGAGTGACTGCGGCTCTATGAAATTAAATCAGAAAATTTAAATATGAAATGCATTACTAATGTGTGGCATTACTGTACTGTATGTGTATAAGGTGTACTACAATATTTTCTGGTGTAACATAAGGAAAGGGCACTACTGCATGGTCTAATGCAGTGGTTCTCAAACTTGGTCCTCAGGACCCCACACAGTGCATGTTTTGCAGGTAAACCAGCAAGTGCACAGATGTATTCATTACTAACTGACACATTTTAGAAGGTCCATACAGTAGGTGGAGCTAATTTTTTCACTTGTGATTCTGTGAGACCTGCAAAACCTGCACTGTGTGGGGTCCTGAGGACTGAGTTTGAGAACCTGTGGTCTAATGTAAATAAAGATGAATGTGGTGGGGTGTAATGTGAATAAGGGGCATTACTGTTAGGAGTAATGTGGTACTATGATATGATGTCATGAGAATAAGAGACACCACTGCATGATATAATGTGAATAAAGTTGCAGTACTGTGTTGTGTCATTTCATCTTCGGGTATTATTGTGTTACCATGCCCCTTCCCAGCAAGAACATACTGTACACTGTTTTGGGCTGGCACTAAATGTGCACATTGTTCTTATTTAGATTATAGGGGGTAGGAGCGCCAAAATGGGTGATGGTGCTGGGAAAGGGGTGCAGGGTTAGAGGCGGAACTACGTAGCATCTGTGCAAGAGGGCATCAGCCAAAATCTAGCCTAGGGCATCATGTTGGTCAGGTTTGGCTCTGATAATACTGTATACTGTACTCTTACTGTACTTTGCATTCAATACAGATACTGTTTGCACACAGGTTTTACATGAATCATTGGCAATGCTGCAGGAGTGTCTCATTAGGCAATCTAAAATATACCACGACTATGGGTGGGGATACAGTAGGGAAGTTCTGTCACCATAAGCTGTCTGCTGTGTATAGCATATTTCCATCTGAGATGCATTTGTGTGTTTGTAATAAGAAAAAAACATTTTACTGTACATTTAGTGGATACAGTATTTCTCCCCCATAATGACGTATCATACTGTACAGGTACCCTCATGTACTGTACCGTACCATACTGTAAAATTGAATATTTATTGGAAAAACATCAATATTAATGTAAAAATAAAGTATTACAACATCCGATTCCATGTACTGCACTGATCAAAATGTACAGTACTCTTATTCAGGACTTATAAAACTGAAAATAACTGTTCATACAGTACACATCAATAACATTACTACTGTATAATATTCTACATTAGTTTATGCAATAATCAGACAAAGGCAATTTTATCATTTTTTTTAATAATGCACCAATTTAAAATTTTAAACAGAAAATACAGAACTACATATTTGTGGCTTGACCATTTCTTTCAACTACAACAGGTAATACTTTATACAGGTGATTTATATAATTATTACAATGTTCAGGTGTGAGTACTTCTAGCCAAAATTTCTTTATCCCATCCACCAGTTGCTGTTTTGTTGTTGGCTTTGCAACACTCCTAACGTACCTCTTCAATTGAGCCCACACTAATTCGATTGGGTTCATGTCTGGTGATCTAATAAAAAAAAAAAAAAAGCGTATAGAAAAAATTAATTACAGTACATTACAGTAAATAGAGAAAATTAAACATACAATATTGTACTGTTTATTAAACAAAATTTTTTTTTACAGTACTAGAGTGCTATCCAAAATTTTACTTGTACACTGTTGAAAGAATACTCACTCTGGTGGTGTGCGTTCCCAATTCATACCTTTCTCTTCCATAAATTTGGCTGAGGCGGAGTGTTTAGGATCATTGTCTTGGAATATCCTATGGTGAGTTGGGTAATATTTATTCACAAATGGCACCATACATTTCTCTACTATTGTTTCTTGGAAATATTTCTTATCCATGATTCCTACAGAAATCAAAAAATGTTGTTCATTAATAAGCAACTCCTTTTATTGTGCAGTTACACGTACTCTACAGTACAACATGTATTTTTACAGAACACAGGCACAGAATAAAGTATAGTACTGTACTGTACCTTCGAAAAATAATAGGGGACCAGCTCCTAATCGTGATATGCCTCCCCATACATGGATTTTCAATGGATGCTTTGGGCGTGGTTTTAAAGAGATATGGTTACGTTTCCTGAATGACATTCTGGAGAACCGCTCAAGGGCAACAGACGATTCATCTGTGAAAATGACATCATCAAATGTTTCACCACTCTCAATCCATCGCCGTGCCTGTTCCACTCTCTTTTCTTTATTCACATCTCTTATCATTGGAGATATCCTGTGAAGAGCCAAAAATAATGAAATCAGATACAGTTATGAAATTACAGATTTACAGATTACTGTATATACAGTAGACTGTATGTGCAGTATACTGTATTATATACCTACTGTATACATTAAACTGTACATACAGTACATTAAGTTACATACAGAGTAATATATATATACATACTGTACATACACACAAACACACACACACAGTATACAGTATGTAATCATCACAATAAGCCGGCAATGCTTCATTGCTGTCTCTGAGTGCCTATACAGTAGGTATCTCTTTTGGGATAGAATACTGTATATACAGTATATACACACACACATACTGTATATAGTATAAAGTACACACTCTGTATAATGATTTATGGCATTATTATATCACGTATCAAGGGATTATTAACAGTGCATTTACTGTATGGTTTATACTGCTTTCAGTATTTTACCTTGTTGCGCCAAAGGTCCATCCCATTTTCCGTCGCATCCTTCTGATGCTGGTGGCCGATATGTCCAGGTCATACTTGGAATGGAGAATTCGTTTTATTTGCAGAGCAGTACGCTCATCATCCTCACGAGTTAGTTCCTCCACAATTTGTTGCACTCTCCTACAGTACAATACAGTATGAAAAATATGAATTCATGAACAGCACAATCACAGTTACAATTGATGAAGTTTTAATTTTATTTCAAAAAAATTGTTTATGGTATAAAGCAAGTCATTTAAACATTACAGTAGTGTACAGTACGTACCATGTGCATTTTGTAGGAAATACAAATCTGGGCGTTGTTCTCTCGAATGCATGATAGCGCACCGTTTCTAAAGTGACTATAATGCCACTTTCCTTGAGCCATGCATGGATCTCTTTGATGGTTTTATTTTCTTTTTTCATGTTGGCGATTATCTTGCTCATCGTTTTGTTGATAGTTACTGGCATGTTGTCCAACTATAATTCCTGTATGGAGAGAAAACATTTGTGAATACTGTAGTCTAAAATTTACACATCTGAAAATGCATAAGAGTTTTATGATAGAAGTTAATACTGTACATGTTTACTATCCAGTACCTGATGTTCAAATTTAAGTATTGTATACTGTACAGTACTGAAAATACAACTTCAGTGTTATGGACTGCAATTAGTTTCCTGTATGAAACAGATACAGTACAGTAAATAACCCTCCTTGGAAGTGCATGGGCCCTGTGAGACTTACAGTAGTGTACAGCATAAGGGTCGACTGACATGATGTACAAGCATTACATACAGTACATGTCAGTACTGTATGTAAATTCTTCAATTATTGCCTAACAACAATGCTGCTTACTGTATATTAAATACTGTAGGCCTAGAAATGTGCATCTCAATATAGTAGTTAAAAACACAGGGGCCTATGTGGATAAGCGAGTTCTATGCACACAAAAAATGGCCACCGACCGTGAACCCCCAGCACGTGGCAGCGCTCGGATATGTAGTGAGATACAGTATGGCATACATTTCACAGTTCAGGGGGCAATGCTGAAGGAGCGTCACAATCCCCTAGCTCAATTACATTGGGATAAGCGAGGTCTACTGTATGCACATTACGGTATACCGAGCTGGATCGCTTAGCAACCTGACAAAATGGCCGCCGACCGTGAACTCCCAGCACGTGGCAGCGCTCGGATATGTAGTGAGATACAATATGGCATACATTTCACAGTTCAGGGGGCAATGCTGAAGGAGCGTCACAATCCCCTAGCTCAATTACATTGGGATAAGCGAGGTCTACTGTATGCACATTACGGTATACCGAGCTGGATCGCTTAGCAACCTGACAAAATGGCCGCCGACCGTGAACTCCCAGCACGTGGCAGCGCTCGGATATGTAGTGAGATACAATATGGCATACATTTCACAGTTCAGGGGGCAATGCTGAAGGAGCGTCACAATCCCCTAGCTCAATTACATTGGGATAAGCGAGGTCTACTGTATGCACATTACGGTATACCGAGCTGGATCGCTTAGCAACCTGACAAAATGGCCGCCGACCGTGAACTCCCAGCACGTGGCAGCGCTCGGATATGTAGTGAGATACAATATGGCATACATTTCACAGTTCAGGGGGCAATGCTGAAGGAGCGTCACAATCCCCTAGCTCAATTACATTGGGATAAGCGAGGTCTATGCACATTACGGTATACCGAGCTGGATCGCTTAGCAACCTGACAACATGGCCGCCGACCGTGAACTCCCAGCACGTGGCAGCGCTCGGATATGTAGTGAGAGATGGTATACATTTTAAAATACACCGGGATAAGTTGTACAGGCCATGGAGCAATGCACAGGGACATTCATCATTTACGTACAGTACAGTACTGTATATAAATAATTGTAAACCGTAAATGAAAGAATTACCGGTCAAATACTGTATGACGAAACTGTGTCAATGAGCTGGAACAGTATGGCCTGTGAAGAAGTTTTCGAAGGCAGAAACGGAGAGCAAATTATCAGGAGATTTCTGAAAGGTCGGAGAAGATCCACACAGCAAGTCTGCCTACGAGGAAACAGCTTTGCAAAGTGGGTAGCGGGGCGGTGACTGAGACGCTCTTTTATTCACATTCACACAAAAGGAATTCTTACCGCTGTGATTGGTGCCAATATAGGCGCATTCATCCTTACACCAATCACAGAGCATACTGTACAGGTACTTTTGAATGTGAATAAAAGAGCATCTCAGTCACCGCCCGCTACCCACTTTGCAAATTTGTTTCCTCGTAGGCAGACTTGCTGTGTGGATCTTCTCCGACCTTTCAGAAATCTCCTGATAATTTGCTCTCCGTTTCTGCCTTCGAAAACTTCTTCACAGGCCATACTGTTCCAGCTCATTGACACAGTTTCGTCATACAGTATTTGACCGGTAATTCTTTCATTTACGGTTTACAATTATTTATATACAGTACTGTACGTAAATGATGAATGTCCCTGTGCATTGCTCCATGGCCTGTACAACTTATCCCGGTGTATTTTAAAATGTATACCATCTCTCACTACATATCCGAGCGCTGCCACGTGCTGGGAGTTCACGGTCGGCGGCCATTTTGTCAGGTTGCTAAGCGATCCAGCTCGGTATACCGTAATGTGCATAGACCTCGCTTATCCCAATGTAATTGAGCTAGGGGATTGTGACGCTCCTTCAGCATTGCCCCCTGAACTGTGAAATGTATGCCATACTGTATCTCACTACATATCCGAGCGCTGCCACGTGCTGGGAGTTCACGGTCGGCGGCCATTTTGTCAGGTTGCTAAGCGATCCAGCTCGGTATACCGTAATGTGCATAGACCTCGCTTATCCCAATGTAATTGAGCTAGGGGATTGTGACGCTCCTTCAGCATTGCCCCCTGAACTGTGAAATGTATGCCATATTGTACAGTATCTCACTACATATCCGAGCGCTGCCACGTGCTGGGAGTTCACGGTCGGCGGCCATTTTGTCAGGTTGCTAAGCGATCCAGCTCGGTATACCGTAATGTGCATAGACCTCGCTTATCCCAATGTAATTGAGCTAGGGGATTGTGACGCTCCTTCAGCATTGCCCCCTGAACTGTGAAATGTATGCCATATTGTATCTCACTACATATCCGAGCGCTGCCACGTGCTGGGAGTTCACGGTCGGCGGCCATTTTGTCAGGTTGCTAAGCGATCCAGCTCGGTATACCGTAATGTGCATACAGTAGACCTCGCTTATCCCAATGTAATTGAGCTAGGGGATTGTGACGCTCCTTCAGCATTGCCCCCTGAACTGTGAAATGTATGCCATATTGTATCTCACTACATATCCGAGCGCTGCCACGTGCTGGGAGTTCACGGTCGGCGGCCATTTTGTCAGGTTGCTAAGCGATCCAGCTCGGTATACCGTAATGTGCATACAGTAGACCTCGCTTATCCCAATGTAATTGAGCTAGGGGATTGTGACGCTCCTTCAGCATTGCCCCCTGAACTGTGAAATGTATGCCATACTGTATCTCACTACATATCCGAGCGCTGCCACGTGCTGGGGGTTCACGGTCGGTGGCCATTTTTTGTGTGCATAGAACTCGCTTATCCACATAGGCCCCTGTGTTTTTAACTACTATATTGAGATGCACATTTCTAGGCCTACAGTATTTAATATACAGTAAGCAGCATTGTTGTTAGGCTTTACGCTACCCACTTTGCAAATCTGTTTCCTCGTAGGCAGACTTGCTGTGTGGATCTTCTCCGACCTTTCAGAAATCTCCTGATAATTTGCTCTCCGTTTCTGCCTTCGAAAACTTCTTCACAGGCCATACTGTTCCAGCTCATTGACACAGTTTCGTCATACAGTATTTGACCGGTAATTCTTTCATTTACGGTTTACAATTATTTATATACAGTACTGTACGTAAATGATGAATGTCCCTGTGCATTGCTCCATGGCCTGTACAACTTATCCCGGTGTATTTTAAAATGTATACCATCTCTCACTACATATCCGAGCGCTGCCACGTGCTGGGAGTTCACGGTCGGCGGCCATGTTGTCAGGTTGCTAAGCGATCCAGCTCGGTATACCGTAATGTGCATAGACCTCGCTTATCCCAATGTAATTGAGCTAGGGGATTGTGACGCTCCTTCAGCATTGCCCCCTGAACTGTGAAATGTATGCCATACTGTATCTCACTACATATCCGAGCGCTGCCACGTGCTGGGGGTTCACGGTCGGTGGCCATTTTTAGTGTGCATAGAACTCGCTTATCCACATAGGCCCCTGTGTTTTTAACTACTATATTGAGATGCACATTTCTAGGCCTACAGTATTTAATATACAGTAAGCAGCATTGTTGTTAGGCAATAATTGAAGAATTTACATACAGTACTGACATGTACTGTATGTAATGCTTGTACATCATGTCAGTCGACCCTTATGCTGTACACTACTGTAAGTCTCACAGGGCCCATGCACTTCCAAGGAGGGTTATTTACTGTACTGTATCTGTTTCATACAGGAAACTAATTGCAGTCCATAACACTAATATTAAGCCCACTCCATTATCCACTCCTCCCCTGTGTATTAAACACCCCCTACCACCCTGGAAGTCATGTACCAGGGCCCCTTCATTCAGCACAATGCCCCCTTCTACAGTTTAGTGTTCTCCTTCCTGCCCCATCTGTGCAGTAAAGGAATAATTAGCAGAAATTATTTCTCCAGGTCCTACTGTACATACTGAGCGAAAGATAGAACCCCCCCTATCCCCCGCGGAGCATCAAAGCTGCCGCTGATAGCTCCCCCCACCCCTTCCGCTGGTGAGTGGGTAGGGGCCCCAGTGCATTGCTGTGTCCAGGGGCCCACACTGCTGTTAAGATGGCTCTAGTAATTGAGCTAGGGGATTGTGACGCTCCTTCAGCATTGCCCCTGGACTGTACCATACTGTATCTCACTCCATATCCAAGCGCTGCCACGTGCTGGGAGTTCACGGTCGGTGGCCATTTTGTCAGGTTGCTAAGCGATCCAGCTCGGTATAACGTAATGTACATAGACCTTGCTTATCCCGGTGTACTACAGGTATGTGCAGTAGTACTGAATGATTGCTATCACTTGTGGTGAAACACCTATCTTATCAAATACAGTAACTACTGTACAGTATAGTTGTTCGCACAGGTGATGGTAATCATACTGTATATTTAAACTGAAGTCCGTAACAGAGCATTCTGTCCCTCCTGCAGAGGTTCTTGTTGGGAGGCACAGGGAAAAAAGGCAAATACTGTACAGTATTTGCACTTTACTGTTGTGCACTTTATTTGAAAATGTACAGTTGTTTGCTATTTTTAGCATGCTGTGCTTTACATGTTTTCTTATTGTGGTTTTTATATTTTTAGACAAAAGACAAAGAATGCAGACTACCAGATTTTACGGGAGTGCCAAAACCCACCCATCAGTGGCACAGAAACTTGCTGCATTAGTCCCACAAAAGAAGAAGAAAACTGCCAAGGCGGCTCAGAAAGAAAATGTGGTGAAACCACGAAAAAATGCCAAGGCAAAGAATAATACGTTGGAGATGATATGTGGTGTGGCAAATGATGTAATTGTTCCATCTCCTGCAGATCACAGTGTTCAGCCAATGAATCTGGAAATACCGGTGCTAGAGGACGTGACAAACACGCTGCATCAGGAAGCTTCTTTTTTGGACCATGTAGCCACCCCTGGACAAGAAGACATGACACATTCACCACGAAGAAGGTTGCATTTCACAGATGTGAACACCAAAGTGCAGGACTGCCAGTGTACCTGTCCTGTTTTACTAAAGGAGCTACTCAGTAAGGTGACCAATATGGAGTCAGAAGTTGGTGGACAGGTCAATCAGCTGCAGACCGATGTGGCTGGCCTTAAAGAAGGCATAAAGGAACAGATGGTAGAAGCCATGAAGAAAGTTATTGAACAAACGAGGGAAGAATGGCAAGTTGGAGTTTGCCGCACCATCATTGCAACACACCACCAAGCGGTTCAAGTCAGCGGCCTGGACGACCGAGGCCTGGAGGACCGCAGAGGAGGCCTGGAGGACCGCAGAGGAGGCCTGGAGGACCGCAGAGGAGGCCTGGAGGACCGCAGCGGAGGCCTGGAGGACCGCAGCGGACTTGACGAAGTCAGCGGCATGGACGACCACAGAGGAGGCCTGGAGGACCGCAGAGGAGGCCTGGAGGACCGCAGAGGAGGCCTGGAGGACCGCAGAAGAGACCAGGAGGACCGCAGAAGAGACCTGGAGGACCGCAGAGGAGGCCTGGAGGACCGCAGAGGAGGCCTGGAGGACAGCAGAGGAGGCCTGGAGGACCGCAGAGGAGGCCTGGAGGACCGCAGAGGAGGCCTGGAGGACCGCAGAGGAGGCCTGGAGGACCGCAGAAGAGACCTGGAGGACCGCAGAGGAGGCCTGGAGGACCGCAGAGGAGGCCTGGAGGACCGCAGAGGAGGCCTGGAGGACCGCAGAGGCCTGGACCACAGCAGCGGACTGGACGAAGTCAGCGACTTGGACGACCGCAGAGGAGGCCTGGAGGACCGCAGAAGAGACCTGGAGGACCGCAGAAGAGACCAGGAGGACCGCAGAAGAGACCTGGAGGACCGCAGAGGAGGCCTGGAGGACCGCAGAAGAGACCTGGAGGACCGCAGAGGCCTGGACCACAGCAGCGGACTGGACGAAGTCAGCGACTTGGACGACCGCAGAGGAGGCCTGGAGGACCGCAGAAGAGACCTGGAGGACCGCAGAAGAGACCTGGAGGACCGCAGAAGAGACCTGGAGGACCGCAGAGGCCTGGACCACAGCAGCGGACTGGACGAAGTCAGCGACTTGGGCGACCGCAGAGGAGGCCTGGACGACCACAGAGGCCTGGAGGACCGCAGAGGAAACATGGAGGACCGCAGAGGAGGCCTGGAGGACCGCAGAGGAGGCCTGGAGGACCGCAGAAGAGACCTGGAGGACAGCAGAGGAGGCCTGGAGGACCGCAGAGGAGGCCTGGAGGACCGCAGAGGAGGCCTGGAGGACCGCAGAGGAGGCCTGGAGGACCGCAGAAGAGACCTGGAGGACCGCAGAGGAGGCCTGGAGGACCGCAGAGGAGGCCTGGAGGACCGCAGAGGAGGCCTGGAGGACCGCAGAGGCCTGGACCACAGCAGCGGACTGGACGAAGTCAGCGACTTGGACGACCGCAGAGGAGGCCTGGAGGACCGCAGAAGAGACCTGGAGGACCGCAGAAGAGACCAGGAGGACCGCAGAAGAGACCTGGAGGACCGCAGAGGAGGCCTGGAGGACCGCAGAGGAGGCCTGGAGGACAGCAGAGGAGGCCTGGAGGACCGCAGAGGAGGCCTGGAGGACCGCAGAGGAGGCCTGGAGGACCGCAGAGGAGGCCTGGAGGACCGCAGAAGAGACCTGGAGGACAGCAGAGGAGGCCTGGAGGACCGCAGAAGAGACCTGGAGGACCGCAGAGGAGGCCTGGAGGACCGCAGAGGAGGCCTGGAGGACCGCAGAGGCCTGGACCACAGCAGCGGACTGGACGAAGTCAGCGACTTGGACGACCGCAGAGGAGGCCTGGAGGACCGCAGAAGAGACCTGGAGGACCGCAGAAGAGACCAGGAGGACCGCAGAAGAGACCTGGAGGACCGCAGAGGAGGCCTGGAGGACCGCAGAGGAGGCCTGGAGGACCGCAGAGGAGGCCTGGACGACCGCAGAGGGCTGGACGACCGCAGAGGCCTGGATTCAAGTGTGCTGTTGCCAGGAACACCAATGATGACCAGCACACCTGCTCACAGGCCACTTCGCAATACATTCGGAGGCTCTCTGAACAATATTGCCCTGGCTGTCATCTCAACTTCCCTGGACGACCATCTGTACAGAGCTTCAAATGGACATATTCAGAAATATGCATATTCTCTGTTCCAGCACCATGTACGGTACGACAAATACTTGACGTGGGCCAATCGTGTGAACTTTGATGGTTCCAAGGGCAAACTTCCGCTGCCCAAAAATCTGGTACATGACATCATGGCTAGGTGTGAACGCCGCGTGAGGATTGGTGATCCAGAAAAGAGGAAGATAAGGGATACCATAAACTCTGTGCTGAGAACGAAGAGGAAAATGACTTGGAAGCTCGACTATGATGAAACCAGATCATTACCTACCTCCTAGCTTCAGCACATCAGCTTCACACAGCTGAAGCTAAAAAATTGTGTCAATGTACCTGTATGACCTGTACATTTTCTGGGGCTGCATGCACTGTGCTGAATCCACTTGGAGCAGCTCGGTTACTCAAAGGGGAGTGCATGAACTTGGCTCACCACATTCCTGGTAATGTAAGGGCCTGTTACAAGTTGCCCCTTTTATTCCTGTTGATTTTTTGGGCGCTGCTGTATCTATCCAGTAGCAGCCGAGTCCATTGTGCTGTGTCCATCTGGGGCCTTGGGCTGCGTTTCCATCCAGGGGCTGCTGTTGTCAGTCCTCTATTCTGGTGTCCGTATGCGACAGTGTTAAAAAGCAAAAGACAAAAACGAAAAATAATTCAAAAAAGCAAAACCTAAAAATAAAGTACAAAAACCATTACCCCGCACCACCACCACAAAAAAATAAATTATAAAAATGTTAAAGTTGATATTGTTACTGTATTTGTGCTGTTACCTTTTGATTAAAGTACCGTACAGTATGTGTGATGTTGGCTTTATTACAATACAGTACAGTATGTGTGATGTTACATGTTCCAAATGATTTTGTCCGTAAATAAAGTGTTTCTTAAAATAAACATGACGTGGTTTCCAATGTTTGTATTCCCAACTTCCTGTACTGTATAAATTAGTACTACTGTATGATGGGAATTCAATTAAGAGTGGTATACTGTATGTAAAACAACTTGGTTAGGCATCTTGCATTTCATATTTTAATAAAAACCACAGGAAACTTCTATTTTTAAAAGTTTATTGAAGAAAAAAAAGGTGTTTTTTTTTAAATAAAGTTTGAAAGTTAATTAAAACAAAAAAGTAGTTTGTTCTTCGTTACATTCTTTTCTTGTGTATATAGATATCTGTGGGGAAAAAAAAAAAAAAAGTATTAAAGTAAAGACACTCATGTTCATTTGTTTTCCAAGAAAATTTGTGGAACCACACAGCCCAGCAATAAGTCATGCTGGGCTGTGTGGTTCCACAAAAGGCATGCGGTACAAAGTGAAATAGTGGTGTCAGTGGTCAGCACTTTGACACGCTAACATTTGTGGAACCACACAGCAATGGCTGACACACACAAAATGCCTGACACACACAAAATGCCTGACACACACAAAATGCCTGACACACACAAAATGCCTGACACACACAAAATGCCTGACACACACATGCTGGAGTGAAAACACATGTTTGCCAAACAGTCGACAGCACATGTCGGCCAGATGGCCGACCAAACTTGCTCCAAATCACCCCAAACTGGCCAGAAAGCACCCCAGCACACTCAGGAGGTACTGTACACCACAGCTAAATTAGGAGAGAATTTCATTACAAACAGCCAGATCTTGCAGATTATCTGCCAGATAATTGTATGGTGTACAGTATGCCTATCTTATACAGTAGAAAAAGATACTATACAATGGAGTACAAGAACAAAAATTTTTATTAAATAAAATTAAATTAATCGCAATAACAAATTAAAAAAGTGGTCCACTAGGAGGTGGACCACCACCCGCAGGAGCTGGATGGCACGCTGCAACTGTTCTGTGGGAAAAAAAGGACAGTATTACAAAACAAATACTGAATACTTTACAGTGTAGTAATGGCAATACAGTACTTTACTCTATATTAGACAATATTGTTATTTACTGTACAATGTACAGTACTGTATTGTCAGTACAGTAAATCAAACACTACTGTACGCTGTCGAGGTAATTTAAACATTGCTTTAGTTTACCTCTTGTATAAGTGGGCTGCTGCCTGCCCGCTTCTGGGCCAGCCCACCTATCTTGCCCCTGTCTGGGGCCCCCATAAATAATTGGCACTATATTGGAGAAAAAAAAACATTTAGTCACATTCAAATAGTAAACAATTATTACTGTATACTGTAGGTACAGTATTATACTGTATTGCTGGTATTCAAAATATAAAGTACTGTACAAGAGTTTAGCTTCAATAGGTCATAAACAAATTGTCAAAGGAATTAAACACCACAGTACAAATACTGTAGACATTTACTGTATGTATTAGCAGTCATGACATTTCATGACCGCTTCAGAAAAAAGAGGGTTACAGTACTGTAGGTGGTGTTGTAGGGAGTACTATCCATAATAGTGGACTGTACTCAGAGCCAGCCATAAATAATATGATTCCCTAGTCAAGTTTTTGGATGCTGCCCCCTTGCACAGATGCTATTTCCGCCTCTGAGCCTGTACCCCTTTCCCAGCACCATCACCCCTCAACCATAGCAGTCCTCATTTTGGTGCTCCTCCAACTTACTGTACTGTATGTTTAAAATAGCAACAGTGTGCACATTCGGTGTGCATCCCAAAACGGTGCATGTTCTTGCTGGGAAGGGGCAAGGCCACACAGTAATTCCCCAATCTGAAATGACGCCACACAGTACTGCAACTTTATTCACAACATATCATGCAATAGTGTCTCTTTTTCTCGTTACATCATATGATAGTACCACATTACTCCTCAAAGTATTCCCACTTATTCACATTGCATCACATCATATTGCTCTTTGTTCACATTAGACCACACAGTAGTGCCCTTGCTACAGTATATGTTACACAACAAAGTACTGTATACACATAATGCTGCACATTAGTAATGCATTTTGTATGCACAGAATATACTGTAGGCATGCTGCATATCATATTAATCAGCAGAAGCTGCTTGTGCCCCTGGGCATTTGGCAAGTATGCCTATGCCTAGGGCAGGCTCAGACTGGAGATCAGTACGTAATCCCGCTGGACGGGATCCCGGCAGTCAAAATACAGACGCCGGAATCCCGACCACACAATCCCGACATGGGCGGCGAGCGGAAAGCAGCCCCTTGCATGCTTGCTTCGCTCGCCACGCGGTGGGCACGGTGCCTCGCTACGCTCTACACACTATTATATCAGTAGTCAGGAAACGCAGCATGCATTTGTGGAGTGAAGAGGGTGAAAAAGGAGAGAAAGTACAGTTTGTACTGTAAGGTTATGTCAGAGGGTGTGAAGATGATCAGCTCAGTGTTATACATGTTACAGTAAGTTAGAATACAGTACAGTGCATTATGTATTTCTATTTTATTACCAGGTGTCTCCTCCACTGGTTGGCGACGGACTGTAAAAAGATAAAATACAGTACAGTTAGTCATATCAGTTTGACTTAAAATAATGTTGGAGAAAAAAAAATACTGTAATTACAGTACCAACTATTGCTACTGTACAGTATATTTACCAAAAATGTATTCTGGCTCGTCGTCTGTGGGTAAAAGAGAAGAATATTATAAGATACAGTATACAGTAAAAAGTATAGTAATAGTACACTAGTGTCCAGGCCCAGTGTCAGGTGGGTAAAAAAAGGTATGCTTGTGACAGGCATGGTGATTCCAAGGGACCCCACCGAGACCATCAGAAAATTTGTGAGTGACCCGTATGCCGGTGATTATGACTAGAATAAGGTAGCAACTCTTTTTTCTTTTGAATTATGTATACTGTACAGTACTGTATGTGCATATTGTACAGTACACTTAAAATATTTAGCAGTTACTGTAGTGGTAATTTTTGGGATGACAGTATTAGCATACTGTAAGCATCCAACTGAGGCCCCCAAACAGATGCCGCCACTAGGTACAGTACGTGCCTCTCGTGCCTAATGGGAAATTCATCACTGACAGTATCTAGAGAGATGAATGGAGAGACAGTGACAAGGGGTGAGAGAGAGAGAGAGAGAGAGAGAGAAATTGAGTAAGATGGGTGTTTTTTTTAGAACAGGATGTTGTCCATACAGTAGCAACCAATCAAATATTACCTACTGTACTGTATTATCGTCTGTAAGTGTAACTAGATACTGTAAATGTTAATGTGGGATGTGATCGGTTGCTACTGTATGGGCAATATCACCAGTTCAAACAAAAACAATTTTCATCCGATTTCTACGCATTTGCCAGAAAAATCTGATGAAAAGTGCTACTCTGATGGCATCAGATCAATGTCAGTAATAATTCTTACCACTAAATGCAGCAGCATCATCATCATCCTCCTCCTCCTCCATGGCCTGTTCCAGTGTAGGGCCTGTGAAAAAAAACATTAATGTGAAAAAAAAAAAGGTTCATTCCAGGAAATACACATACTGTACCCTCCAACATGACCCGCCCCACTAGGTACAAAATGCTCTGGTTCTGGACTTCCCTCTTAATTTATTATTGCCATCACCTGTGAAGAAACAGCTTTCTTATCATATAACTAGTTCAACACAGGTGATGGAAATCATAAATTAAGAGGGAAGTCTAGAAACAGAGCAGTGCGGCGGGTCATGTTGGAGGGTCTGCATACAGAAACATAGAATTTGATGACAAATACTGTAAGAACCACTTTGCCCATCTAATCTGCCTCTTTTTTTTAACCTTTTTTTTACATCAAACCTTATAACAATTTTCCCCAAACATCACATGATGCAAAGATAAATAAATAAAAAAAGAGAGTAGATTTCGCACACAGAGACGAGAATGTCGAGGCCAGAATCAGGGGGTAGTGGAGGAGGGTTAGGATACCGTACCTCACCCTGTTGGGATTGCTGCAATCAGGATGCCACTGTCGGTCACCTGACCGCTAGAATCCTGACTGCTGGTCACGCAAACCCAACCCATTGGTTTAACACAATGTACAGTACAGTACAATACTGCAGTTTACTTACCAAGTTGGGGAGAGGGTTGTTGGGGAGAGGGTTTTTCATCCTCATCCTCACTGTCAATAATTACTGAGTTGAAAATAAAAAAATATTATAAACAAAATACAGTAGAGTACAGTTACTACAAAATTGCACAGTAGTACAGTGCTACAGGAGGCAGAGATATATTCATAATACAGTAGGAGCAGAATGACTGTCCAGCGGTAAGGACATACAGTACTGTATTTAAAAGACCTGCTGTCTGGATCCCGGCATTCAGAATGCAGAGTGTGGATTCAGAGTATGATTGGAGGGTTAGGCTAGTGGAGGGTGGGTCGGATGCACAATTTTGGGCACCATAATACAAAATGGATATCGTGGAACTACAAAAGGTTTAGAGGCGGGCGACCAAAGTGATGAAGTGGATTGAGAAGATGGAATACAAGGAAAGGCAGGCTAGGCATGTTTACATTGGAAAAGAGGAGATTAAGAGGGGACATGATTAACCTTTACAAATATACTGTATACAGTAAGGGGACAATACACAGGAACGGTTTTTGATAAGATGGACACAGAGGACACGTGCACAGTAACTCTTGTTGAAGTAGAGGCGATTTCGCACAGAGGCGAAAAGGGGTCTTCACAGTGAGGGAAATACTGTACAGTACATGTTTGGAATTCCCTGCCTGAAAAGTAATAAAAGTGGACTTGGTCAATACTTTTAAGAATGGGCTTGAGAAAATCCTACTGTACTTACTATAATCTGGCTCCTCTTCCCCCGAATCAATGGGAATGAGCTCCTCCTCTGTATCAATTACGAGGCGGTCTGTGTGTAAAAGATGACAAGTATTGTAAAATACAAAAATTACAGTAATACTGTAGGAAACTAGTGTGTCTGTAACAAAAAGTAATTATTACCACTTCCGGAGCTCTCGGATGCAGCAGCAGGTGGTGGTGGTGGTGGTGTTGGTACTGTGGGAAAAAAAATAACAGTACTGTAAGTGAAGCTGTCAATTTGAAACATGTACTGTACAGTATCCAGGACACATGTACAGTAGTGTAACAACGATGACAGTAGCACCAGAATTCTCGTTACACAATACCTGGCAGCGCAGCAGGTGGTGGTGGTGGTGGTGGTGGTACTGTGGGAAAAAAAATAACAGTACTGTAAGTGAAGCTGTCAATTGGAAACATGTACTGTACAGTATCCAGGACACATGTACAGTAGTGTAACAACGATGACAGTAGCACCAGAATTCTCGTTACACAATACCTGGCAGCGCAGCAGGTGGTGGTGGTGGTGGTGGTGGTACTGTGGGAAAAAAAATAACAGTACTGTAAGTGAAGCTGTCAATTGGAAACATGTACTGTACAGTATCCAGGACACATGTACAGTAGTGTAACAACGATGACAGTAGCACCAGAATTCTCGTTACACAATACCTGGCAGCGCAGCAGGTGGTGGTGGTGGTGGTGGTGGTACTGTGGGAAAAAAAATAACAGTACTGTAAGTGAAGCTGTCAATTGGAAACATGTACTGTACAGTATCCAGGACACATGTACAGTAGTGTAACAACGATGACAGTAGCACCAGAATTCTCGTTACACAATACCTGGCAGCGCAGCAGGTGGTGGTGGTGGTGGTGGTGGTGGTGGTACTGTGGGAAAAAAAATAACAGTACTGTAAGTGAAGCTGTCAATTGGAAACATGTACTGTACAGTATCCAGGACACATGTACAGTAGTGTAACAACGATGACAGTAGCACCAGAATTCTCGTTACACAATACCTGGCAGCGCAGCAGGTGGTGGTGGTGGTGGTGGTGGTACTGTGGGAAAAAAAATAACAGTACTGTAAGTGAAGCTGTCAATTGGAAACATGTACTGTACAGTATCCAGGACACATGTACAGTAGTGTAACAACGATGACAGTAGCACCAGAATTCTCGTTACACAATACCTGGCAGCGCAGCAGGTGGTGGTGGTGGTGGTGGTGGTACTGTGGGAAAAAAAATAACAGTACTGTAAGTGAAGCTGTCAATTGGAAACATGTACTGTACAGTATCCAGGACACATGTACAGTAGTGTAACAACGATGACAGTAGCACCAGAATTCTCGTTACACAATACCTGGCAGCGCAGCAGGTGGTGGTGGTGGTGGTGGTGGTACTGTGGGAAAAAAAATAACAGTACTGTAAGTGAAGCTGTCAATTGGAAACATGTACTGCACAGTATCCAGGACACATGTACAGTAGTGTAACAACGATGACAGTAGCACCAGAATTCTCGTTACACAATACCTGGCAGCGCAGCAGGTGGTGGTGGTGGTGGTGGTGGTACTGTGGGAAAAAAAATAACAGTACTGTAAGTGAAGCGGTCAATTGGAAACATGTACTGCACAGTATCCAGGACACATGTACAGTAGTGTAACAACGATGACAGTAGCACCAGAATTCTCGTTACACAATACCTGGCAGCGCAGCAGGTGGTGGTGGTGGTGGTACTGTGGGAAAAAAAATAACAGTACTGTAAGTGAAGCTGTCAATTTGAAACATGTACTGCACAGTATCCAAGACACATGTACAGTAGTGTAACAACGATGACAGTAGCACCAGAATTCTCGTTACACAATACCTGGCAGCGCAGCAGGTGGTGGTGGTGGTGGTACTGTGGGAAAAAAAATAACAGTACTGTAAGTGAAGCTGTCAATTTGAAACATGTACTGCACAGTATCCAAGACACATGTACAGTAGTGTAACAACGATGACAGTAGCACCAGAATTCTCGTTACACAATACCTGGCAGCGCAGCAGGTGGTGGTGGTGGTGGTACTGTGGGAAAAAAAATAACAGTACTGTAAGTGAAGCTGTCAATTTGAAACATGTACTGCACAGTATCCAGGACCAAAAAGGGGTCCGGCCAATAAACAATCTGCATCAGAGAAGCAAGATACAGTATGCTTAAAGTATACAGTACTACGGTATATACTACAGTAGATCGCCAACAAACGTAAATTAACAAACAACTATCACTGGAATTTACCATCCTCATCCCGTAGCGAAGCACGGGTATTCAGCTATCTACAATGTTATTTATACTTTGTGTTTAATATTTACATTTAGTTTTGTAAACAGACATTCTTAACATTAACGGATTGCAGCGAGTTATCTGTGATGGTCAGGACAGGGGGTTGGGACTATAGAAATCACTATGTACTGTACACTACTGTATTTGACAATACTTACCAGCTTGGCGGCGCCTGTCCCGCCTCCTGTGACGTCGTGCTACCAGCCCTGTAAAAATATATATACAGTATAATGGCAGCATACTGTACAGCCAATGAAATTCAACATTGACAGCATCTTTATGACATCACAATAAATGGAATTGTTCATTCTAGTACCCTGCACCTAATCACTCAGGAGGGCATAGTGTACTGTACTGTCTTCAAAACTTAAGGGGCACATTTCTAAATGTGACATACTGTACAGTACACTTACAGTATCGCTACAGTACAGTAGGTCCAGGGTATTAGACAGAACACTACCTTTATAGACATTGTAACACACATAAGCATTGCCCTTATAAACATTATGACACACATCAGCATGCAGCCCTCCCACCCTTAACCATCTCAGTACTGTTCATTACATTACAAATTGATTTCATGACAGATGATGCAGTACTCACCTGAATTCATCTTATTCACGTCATGTCACAGTAGTGCAGTTTATTCACGTCACAGTACTGTCCTTGATTCACGTTGTGTCACACAGTAGAGCACCGTATTCACGTCACAGTACTGTCCTTGATTCACGTTGTGTCACACAGTAGAGCACCTTATTCACGTCACAGTACTGTCCTTGATTCACGTTGTGTCACACAGTAGAGCACCGTATTCACGTCACAGTACTGTCCTTGATTCACGTTGTGTCACACAGTAGAGCACCTTATTCACGTTACTGTACGTCACAGTAGTGCAGTAGTATATCCACATTACGTCACAAAGTAGAGATCTGCCAGTCATGAACCTTATGCAAGAGTAATGCACGTCAGAACACATTAGGCCACTGTAACATCCCTTAGAATAATTTCTGCCAAAGTAACATCCCTTAGAACACTGTACTATCTGAAACACAAATTTCGGCACACTGCAATTAAACCACACAATGCACTGCACGACTGCGTGATATGACAAACTGCACATTTCCCTGCAAAATATGATACAATGTACACTACACAAAAAACTGCAATTACCACATGTGTATACAGTACACTGCACGACAGTGCTGGCCCTAGCCAGGTACAGATACAGCCGCAGTCACGCAAAATATAGGCATGCCGCATATCATTTTAATCAGCAGAAGCTGCTGGTGCCCCTAAGCATAGCAAATGCCCTAGGCATTTGCCTACTGTAGTTTGCCTATGCCTAAGGCCGGCTCTGCTGCACGATGTGATTCACTATGTATTACACTCACTGCACAATACCATATTCTGAATGTACACTGCATGACACGCTGCAATTACGCAGCACGATACACTGTGATACATTGCATATACTGTACACTGCATGATACTGTACACTGCACAATCGTAGACCACCTGGATTGTAAAGAACTACTGTATATACACAAGTTTAAAAAAATAACAATTGTTTTTGTAAAACGCATGTCGATCTTTTTCCATGTCAACTTAACGACCATGTCAACCTACAGTAACTGGTGTCAACCAATTTCAAAAGCCGCACCATCTAGGTCGACGCAAAAAAACAAATTGACCTTTTGACCCGGGTTAACGTTTGGTCCTTGTTTAACCATTTGTTTACCACAAATACTGTACAGTGCTGTATAGACCGGATACCTGCTGCTACAGCAGCCCCTGCTATAATGTACTGTACCTGTAACTACAGTAACTTAAAGTACAGTAATCTACAGTAATGTACTGTACTTACAATCCCTTATGGCCTGCAGGCGTCGTGGGGTCCGCCTCACGAGGTCACTCCACCTCCTCTGGAGAGACCTCACCGTTCTCCTCCGGTTGTAGGTCCGGAGGATATCCCTGCTGGCCCTCCTATATGCCCTTACTTTCTCCTCGTTGCTGGCGAGAGTTCTGTCCCGCCAGCGAACGAGGAGACGCAGCTCACCCATAGCATAGGGACGGTCACGTACAGGTACTACAGGTACAGCTGCCATGATTATGTTCAATGAGCGATCCAGACGTCGTGCGTCTCAGACGTCGTGCGTCTCAGACGTCGTGCGTCTCAGGCGTCGTGCGTTCCAGGCATTCAACGTACAGTACTGTAGTTACTGTACTTTGTGACAGTTTCCCTTAGTTTTACATATGCCCTTTCTTTGACCACAGTATTTTCCACTGTCTTGCCCTACGCCCTTCCCTCCTGGGAGCCTTCACAGGTCTTATGCTATACACAAATACCGAAGATGCACAGTCCGTCAGAATACACTCATTTCATTCACGCTGTTTGGGTGCATTTAGCGTAAAGAATCGCTCCTGCAGATGTACTTTGATTTATGTGAAACCTGTGTGCATCCTTCCATTGACTGTCTTACAATGGAAATAAAATAATACAGTGCATTATTACAGAAAAAAAAAAAAAAAAAAAGAAAGAAAGCACATCATGTCTCGAACCCTGGACCCCCAGTGAGGGAGGTGGGAGCCTTCACCCCTAGCCCACGACGCCTCATGAGAGATTTCTAATTTCATGTGTGAAAGTACTGCAAACAGCGCCCGGCCCTCGCCCCATTGCTGTTGGTTTATGCCTTAGAGGACTCGGACGCTCGCATTTGTAAAGCACGGTGTTTTCCTCCGCCTCCTGCTAGCCTGTTGCCCTTCCCCCATGGGAGCCTGCACAGATCATGCAGTAGACAGGGAGGGAATGCAGGTCATGTGCAATACACAAACGCCCACTGTGGTACTATTTTGCTCACTTACAGTACCGTACTGTAGGTTGCATTTAGCGTAAAGAATCGCTCCTGCAGATGTACTTTGATTTATGTGAAACCTGTGTGCATCCTTCCATTGGATGTACAGTACTGTATTGGAGAGAAAAAAAAAAATGTTAAAGTGAATGTCACGGGAACACATTAAAAATAAGGTTGGCACTTCCTTCCCATTGGTGTTGGTTTACAGTATGCCGTAGTGTACTCGGACGCTCATGTAATTGCATTTCAAAGGCACAGTATTTTCCATCGTCTCCCCCCTACCCCCATCGCCCTTCCCCCCTGGGGGCCTGCACAGGGAGGAAATTCAGGTCCTGTGCAATGCACAAACGCTGAAGATCTACAGTACTGTTTTGCTTAGTTGGTAGCGCCAGAATACAGTACACTCATTTCATTCACGCTGTTTGGGTGCATTTAGCGTAAAGAATCGCTCCTGCAGATGTACTTTGATTTATGTGAAACCTGTGTGCATCCTTCCATTGACTGTCTTACAATGGAAATAAAATAATACAGTGCATTATTACAGAAAAAAAAAAAAAAAAAAAGAAAGAAAGCACATCATGTCTCGAACCCTGGACCCCCAGTGAGGGAGGTGGGAGCCTTCACCCCTAGCCCACGACGCCTCATGAGAGATTTCTAATTTCATGTGTGAAAGTACTGCAAACAGCGCCCGGCCCTCGCCCCATTGCTGTTGGTTTATGCCTTAGAGGACTCGGACGCTCGCATTTGTAAAGCACGGTGTTTTCCTCCGCCTCCTGCTAGCCTGTTGCCCTTCCCCCATGGGAGCCTGCACAGATCATGCAGTAGACAGGGAGGGAATGCAGGTCATGTGCAATACACAAACGCCCACTGTGGTACTATTTTGCTCACTTACAGTACCGTACTGTAGGTTGCATTTAGCGTAAAGAATCGCTCCTGCAGATGTACTTTGATTTATGTGAAACCTGTGTGCATCCTTCCATTGGATGTACAGTACTGTATTGGAGAGAAAAAAAAAAATGTTAAAGTGAATGTCACGGGAACACATTAAAAATAAGGTTGGCACTTCCTTCCCATTGGTGTTGGTTTACAGTATGCCGTAGTGTACTCGGACGCTCATGTAATTGCATTTCAAAGGCACAGTATTTTCCATCGTCTCCCCCCTACCCCCATCGCCCTTCCCCCCTGGGGGCGTGCACAGGGAGGAAATTCAGGTCCTGTGCAATGCACAAACGCTGAAGATCTACAGTACTGTTTTGCTTAGTTGGTAGCGCCAGAATACAGTACACTCATTTCATTCACGCTGTTTGGGTGCATTTAGCGTAAAGAATCGCTCCTGCAGATGTACTTTGATTTATGTGAAACCTGTGTGCATCCTTCCATTGACTGTCTTACAATGGAAATAAAATAATACAGTGCATTATTACAGAAAAAAAAAAAAAAAAAAAGAAAGAAAGCACATCATGTCTCGAACCCTGGACCCCCAGTGAGGGAGGTGGGAGCCTTCACCCCTAGCCCACGACGCCTCATGAGAGATTTCTAATTTCATGTGTGAAAGTACTGCAAACAGCGCCCGGCCCTCGCCCCATTGCTGTTGGTTTATGCCTTAGAGGACTCGGACGCTCGCATTTGTAAAGCACGGTGTTTTCCTCCGCCTCCTGCTAGCCTGTTGCCCTTCCCCCATGGGAGCCTGCACAGATCATGCAGTAGACAGGGAGGGAATGCAGGTCATGTGCAATACACAAACGCCCACTGTAGTACTATTTTGCTCACTTACAGTACCGTACTGTAGGTTGCATTTAGCGTAAAGAATCGCTCCTGCAGATGTACTTTGATTTATGTGAAACCTGTGTGCATCCTTCCATTGGATGTACAGTACTGTATTGGAGAGAAAAAAAAAATGTTAAAGTGAATGTCACGGGAACACATTAAAAATAAGGTTGGCACTTCCTTCCCATTGGTGTTGGTTTACAGTATGCCGTAGTGTACTCGGACGCTCATGTAATTGCATTTCAAAGGCACAGTATTTTCCATCGTCTCCCCCCTACCCCCATCGCCCTTCCCCCCTGGGGGCCTGCACAGGGAGGAAATTCAGGTCCTGTGCAATGCACAAACGCTGAAGATCTACAGTACTGTTTTGCTTAGTTGGTAGCGCCAGAATACAGTACACTCATTTCATTCACGCTGTTTGGGTGCATTTAGCGTAAAGAATCGCTCCTGCAGATGTACTTTGATTTATGTGAAACCTGTGTGCATCCTTCCATTGACTGTCTTACAATGGAAATAAAATAATACAGTGCATTATTACAGAAAAAAAAAAAAAAAAAAAGAAAGAAAGCACATCATGTCTCGAACCCTGGACCCCCAGTGAGGGAGGTGGGAGCCTTCACCCCTAGCCCACGACGCCTCATGAGAGATTTCTAATTTCATGTGTGAAAGTACTGCAAACAGCGCCCGGCCCTCGCCCCATTGCTGTTGGTTTATGCCTTAGAGGACTCGGACGCTCGCATTTGTAAAGCACGGTGTTTTCCTCCGCCTCCTGCTAGCCTGTTGCCCTTCCCCCATGGGAGCCTGCACAGATCATGCAGTAGACAGGGAGGGAATGCAGGTCATGTGCAATACACAAACGCCCACTGTGGTACTATTTTGCTCACTTACAGTACCGTACTGTAGGTTGCATTTAGCGTAAAGAATCGCTCCTGCAGATGTACTTTGATTTATGTGAAACCTGTGTGCATCCTTCCATTGGATGTACAGTACTGTATTGGAGAGAAAAAAAAAATGTTAAAGTGAATGTCACGGGAACACATTAAAAATAAGGTTGGCACTTCCTTCCCATTGGTGTTGGTTTACAGTATGCCGTAGTGTACTCGGACGCTCATGTACTGTAATTGCATTTCAAAGGCACAGTATTTTCCATCGTCTCCCCCCTACCCCCATCGCCCTTCCCCCCTGGGGGCCTGCACAGGGAGGAAATTCAGGTCCTGTGCAATGCACAAACGCTGAAGATCTACAGTACTGTTTTGCTTAGTTGGTAGCGCCAGAATACAGTACACTCATTTCATTCACGCTGTTTGGGTGCATTTAGCGTAAAGAATCGCTCCTGCAGATGTACTTTGATTTATGTGAAACCTGTGTGCATCCTTCCATTGACTGTCTTACAATGGAAATAAAATAATACAGTGCATTATTACAGAAAAAAAAAAAAAAAAAAAAGAAAGAAAGCACATCATGTCTCGAACCCTGGACCCCCAGTGAGGGAGGTGGGAGCCTTCACCCCTAGCCCACGACGCCTCATGAGAGATTTCTAATTTCATGTGTGAAAGTACTGCAAACAGCGCCCGGCCCTCGCCCCATTGCTGTTGGTTTATGCCTTAGAGGACTCGGACGCTCGCATTTGTAAAGCACGGTGTTTTCCTCCGCCTCCTGCTAGCCTGTTGCCCTTCCCCCATGGGAGCCTGCACAGATCATGCAGTAGACAGGGAGGGAATGCAGGTCATGTGCAATACACAAACGCCCACTGTAGTACTATTTTGCTCACTTACAGTACCGTACTGTAGGTTGCATTTAGCGTAAAGAATCGCTCCTGCAGATGTACTTTGATTTATGTGAAACCTGTGTGCATCCTTCCATTGGATGTACAGTACTGTATTGGAGAGAAAAAAAAAATGTTAAAGTGAATGTCACGGGAACACATTAAAAATAAGGTTGGCACTTCCTTCCCATTGGTGTTGGTTTACAGTATGCCGTAGTGTACTCGGACGCTCATGTAATTGCATTTCAAAGGCACAGTATTTTCCATCGTCTCCCCCCTACCCCCATCGCCCTTCCCCCCTGGGGGCCTGCACAGGGAGGAAATTCAGGTCCTGTGCAATGCACAAACGCTGAAGATCTACAGTACTGTTTTGCTTAGTTGGTAGCGCCAGAATACAGTACACTCATTTCATTCACGCTGTTTGGGTGCATTTAGCGTAAAGAATCGCTCCTGCAGATGTACTTTGATTTATGTGAAACCTGTGTGCATCCTTCCATTGACTGTCTTACAATGGAAATAAAATAATACAGTGCATTATTACAGAAAAAAAAAAAAGAAAGAAAGCACATCATGTCTCGAACCCTGGACCCCCAGTGAGGGAGGTGGGAGCCTTCACCCCTAGCCCACGACGCCTCATGAGAGATTTCTAATTTCATGTGTGAAAGTACTGCAAACAGCGCCCAGCCCTCGCCCCATTGCTGTTGGTTTATGCCTTAGAGGACTCGGACGCTCGCATTTGTAAAGCACGGTGTTTTCCTCCGCCTCCTGCTAGTCCTCCATTCCCATTATGCATTAGCGAACTCAGACGCTCATACAGTATATTTTATATTTTAAAAAGCACGGTGTTTATACATTGTACTGTACATTATTACTTTTACACAATTACTGTAGTTGCGTCTCCATACACATACAGTACAGTACTGTACTCCATACTTTTTCCACCGCTTCCCGTTACGCCTACAGTATTGCCAGAGCTGTAGATCAATCCGCCGCTATACTGTACGATCGAAAGTACTGGATTAGTGGAGCATTAGCCACACAGTGGTGGAGATGTGTAATGCATGATGAGTATCTAGATCGTCTCAACGCGCCTGCCTGTGATTAAACTCAGCTATCGCCTTAGCGTGGCTAAACGCCCGTCTCGGCGGAGAAACAGTCAAGATAAAGTTGGCTACATCTGTAAGTCCTTAGTTTTTTTGTGATTGTTTAGTAATATTGACCTGTTATTATGCAGACTTACAGGTGTGGTTAATTATTTTTGATTGGTTATCACTGGGCCTATTGGTTATCATTGAGCCTATTAGAGTACAGTGGGAACATTTTTAATGGACCCTACATACTTGGATTTGAATATTGTTTGCCTCTCTTAGGTTTAAAAGTTACTGGATAATTACTACCTGTGTCTCACAGATTTTACCTCATAGTAATAGTTTGCCTTTGTGTGTTTTTTTTTTATCTTTGTTTTCTTTTCTCACGCTTTCCTTTCTTTCCCCTCTTTCTTTCTTTAGCCTAATTTTATTTTCCTAATTTTATTTGTCCCATGTTTTATTTATCCTCATTTTAGTCTGTATTAACTCCACCACCTGTGGATTTAGCGTTTATACCCCTCCTGCTGGCACCATACTTATTCCATGTACTAGGAGGTCACCTCCAACCCCTGCAGTATGGGCGCCCCGCTGTCCGGAGTCTCTCCAGACAGAGCTTCCGCATCCTGGTCCTCCAACCAGGTGACTGTTGTTGAGCTTGAGCCTCAAGGTCCCAGGGGTAGCGTTCACAATTGCTGGACGCGTTAGGGTAGGGTGTACTACCACCATGCGTCTGTATAAAGTCTGTGAGGAGGTCATTTTCCAGGATTCAGGATTGGCCCCTGTAGTTGCTCCAGTGACTATTGGAAGGTCAGTGGCACAATGTCATGCCACAGCATTCTTTTTTAATTTCTCCCGTGGAGTTTGGGTTGACTGCCACATCACCAGAGTCTTCTTTAGTCCTTGCTCCTGCTGCTGTCATAGCTGCACCGTAATTGTTACCCATACAGGCTTTAGGTCTATCCTTGGGTTATAAGATCTACACTAAAAAGGTCTATAGTAGGTTTACCACTAATGGTAGACATGCATTAGGTTGATAGGGTCAAAAGGTCAACATGGTCAAAAGGTCAACAAAGAATAGGTAGACAGTAGGAAAGGTCGACAGGGTCAAAATGTCGACATGTAAATGGTCAACACAAAAAAAGGTAGACACTACTTTTTTGTTTTTTGGGGTGTTTTGTCACTTTACTAACACAAACAAGCCTTATTAGGGTACCACGTCCCCTCGCATGCTTTGGGCAAAGTGCCTCGCTCCGATGTGCTCAGCACAGGTTATTATTCCCAATCGTAGTCCACGTGGATGGTAAAGTATGCAAAAGTTGAAATAAAAAGAAAAATTTGTGTCTACCATATGTGTGTTGACCATTATCATGTTGACCTTTTAAACTGTCTACATTTTACATGTCGACCTTTTGTCCCTGTTGACCTTTTGACTCTGTTGACCTAATGCATGTCGACTTATTGACTGTAGACCTTTTTAGTGTAGATCTATAGTCTGGATACCCGGTCCTTACCCTCTTCTTTAGACATATCCTTTTCTTCTTTTGTTTCTTCTTCCACTTCTGGTCCACTGGTCTCTTACCTAAATGTAACCTTTCCTGCCCTTTCTATGTCTCAGCACACTCCCTTCTTTGCTTCTTTTTTTCCTGCTGGCTTCCAATTTCCATATTGGCATCTTTTGCTCCTTGTCCCCCTTTTTCTTCCCAGTTCCCTCCCACTTTCTATCTATCAATCGCCTGTGCCATGGCTGCAGCCTTGTGCCCTGCCCCCAGTGTGACTGTTTCCCCTAACCCAGACCCCTGCGTCAAGTGGAATAGTTCCCAAACAGTGACCCCTGTCCCCCCTTTCATTCTGGAGCAAGCTACACCTGTCTCAGCTCCCTCCCCCTCTGTGGTGTCTCTTGATCAGCCATGTAATTTAATTGCTGTCATGTGTACAGTAATTCTAGCTTTCCTCCTAGTATATCAAATTTTTAGAGCCGGATGGCAACAAGAAGTAAGCTTCCATCATCGGTTTCAGAGTCGGATGGAGAGGGCGGCAAAGTTCTGAGGCCTTCTCACGTTGGTGTCTCTGATGTATCGTTTAATTTTTATCTGTTTTGCATCAGAGATAGATGCCTTTCTTCTGGGTCTCAGAGTGCCTGCATAAGCTAGTCAAACTTATTGTACGCCAACTTGTGCAATGTCTGCTGAGGCAGTTAAGCCTACATTGGTGCATTGTGCATTGCTCAAATACTGCTCTGACTAGAGGGTTACGAAGGAAACAAGAATTTAAAGGGACGTACAGTACATAAAAAAATCGCTCACAGACGAGATGAAGCAGAATTTAGAAAAATCTAAGAAGTCTGGGGGCATTGGTGAGGATTCCTTTGGGAGTAATCACAATTGAATAGGGGATAATTTAATTTGCCATTCACATCAATCAATGTTCTATTTACACTAAATTTCCTAACACACACACACGCACACACACACACACACGCACACACACACACACACACACACACACGTACATATTAGTCGATTAGGCTTCTGGTATATGTTTGATCAGTACCCGATTAGGCTTCCAGTATATGTTTATCAGTACCTGCTTTTAGCCTGCAGATGTCATTGTTGCAACTGCCTCAAGCTCTCTAAATGCAGCATGTATAAAATGACAAAGGTATTTTTAGTAATGTGGTGATAACACTAAATTGATAAATCACCTTGCATGGGAATCAGTGTACAAGATGTGTTTTTGAAAACAATAAAATAAATCTCTTAAGAGATAATGTAGCAAAAAACATATGGAAAATATACTTGTATGAGCGCTCCTAATATAATAAGGTGGTGTACATTCCTTATAGGTTGTATAATAGTGTCCTTGATCTCCCAATTCTTCTTCTTATCCACATGAAGTTTCAGAGAGGGATTTCATTGCATATGGAATAAAACAAACAATCTGTAGAATTGTCTATAAATGAGCAATTTCGATTTAGCCAACCGAATTCTCAAGAAGAGTAGGATGGTGTGTGTGAAACAGCGTACCCTAACTCACGGGTAAGTCACACCAGCTATGTGCATAAAGGTATCTTTGTCTTCACAAAATACAGAGGTATGCGTACCATTACTCACTTAAAAAGGAGAGATATAAGCATTGAAAGGTATCTTTACATATACTTTCACACTCAGAAATGCGCACCACAATCACGGATCAAATAATGCTAGAACACTAGTGTTACAGGTGGGTTTAGTTCGCAGAAACCCAGATGGGTGGATTCCCAGAAAAGTACTTCAACAAATAACTTAAATATATAAATATGAATTTATTGTATACTTAGCTAAGGTTATTGATCAATTCAGCAGATGTTAAATACAGCAATCACATCAGCATACTCAGGAGCCTCACCCTCTGTGTCTAGAGGCTGAGTTAAATTCAGATCATCCTGGCACTTCTGCAGTCCATGTTTCATCCAGGCTATCTAGGCTGCTTTAACATTGAAAATGTCTATCTTATATAGGCTGGAGAACTCCTGAGTAAGCTTATTTCATATGTACAAAGTTCATATTACAAAATATACATAAATGCCAAGAAACAGTAAGGGACACTGTTGCCTTAATTTTGAGTGTTTGAAATAACATATTATATACATTGATTAACATGTATTATATAGATTAACACACAAGGTGAAATGCTGTTGTCTCCAAATGAAGATGCAAACATTCCAATGTTGACATATGTCCAACTCCAAACACTTGTCTTGTTTTGGTCTCATATAACCAGACAATGGACATTGCCCTTACTTGTAAAATATACCCCTGTCAGGAATACTGACACACACAGAACATATCAGTTTGTAAAATATATATATATATATTTATTTATTTCCCTTGTATTAAATATATATATATATATATATATATTTCCCTCTTCTTGTCCTATTAAAAACACCATATTATATTCATAACAAACACCAACCACCTTTCTAAAGATATAAAATAAAGCTCTCATATAACAAAATTTACCTATTAACTATATACCATATTTAATCACCAAATATATTGTTAAAAACATAAGCAAAGCATCCTTTATGAGCAACCATCAATTGTTGGATTAAACCAGGATATCATATTTTGGATCATTGTGATAATGTACCAGATTAATAACAGCAATGCACTGTAGAAAATACACCATAGTCCAGTATAAGGTAACATGTGTATAATTCAAGTGCACAGTCTAGAACCTGATTCTCAGAGCAGAAGGTGGGCCCCAGGCAGTAGGGCCCACCGGAGGTTTCCCCTGTACCTCTGTGGGCCAGGCCAAGCCTGGATATTGCTGAATGTATGTATCTAAGCAATATATGGTTCAAGTTAAATTTCCCATAATAATGTAGATGGAAATGCTGTGTCATCCGTCTTGTGCAAATGAATTAAGGGGGTACTCACGGTGAGATCCATGCTTAAAATCTAAGTAATCTGACTAGATTGCTTAGATTTTAAGCACAGATCACTCGTGTGTAGCCCCCTCAGTGATAGCGATGCGCGGCCCCACACATCGCTATCGACGCTGCTAGATTGAGCCCCCCCGTCCTCCCCCCGCATCGCTCAGCACACATCGCGCTGTGCTGAGCGGCGGGAGAGATGTGTGCTGAGCGGTTCGCTCAGCACACATCTCTCCCGTGTATACCCCCCTTTATCTTCATGGGCTCTTTCTTGTACAAGAAACTTCTCTCTAGCCATAGTCATCTCAGCCCTGTTGACTTAAGAACAATAGACAGTGTGAGATAAACCATTACATTAAAACAAAATAAACATTTCTTTATCCTACTGCTAATATCTTTTCTACCTTAGTTTCTATTTCTAAACATTTCTTCAACACAATCTTATCATAAATATATGTGTTTGTGAAATACCATAAAATATTCCCAAAAAGTTCAAGCTTTTACCACCCTCTGGTTAATAAATCATATATACATGCAGCCTGCTCTAAAAACCCAATTCGTATATGCATGAACATTCCTGTTTCCTAAACAACACATCCATTCCTTCAGTCATACTGATATCAGTTTTGTGAATGGTATGACTCATTAAGAGAACTCAATATATTCTTGTTGTGTCTGTTAAATGGGTGTCTGTCTGTTTGAATCTTCCTGGACATCCCATAATAACAACAAAAAAGTCTTTAAGTTTTTGTCAACATCAGGATAGTCTCTTATCTTATATCACTCTACTTGAGACAACTTCACTCCTGGATGACTATGTTCTGTAGCTGTTAAATACAGCATTCTTCTCCTTCTTCTTGGCAGCAAACAATAAATTCAAATTGCCATACCTGTGCAGTGTAGATTTCAAAGTTCATGTGCCCTTTTTCAGTGTCAGGGAAGATACTCCACATTTTCAACTGCTGACAAGCTTGACAGTTCTCTGTAATATCAACCATGGTCTGAATATAGGCAATTCCTCTGATTTGTGCTTGTGGAATGAAGCTTCCACTCTTTCATGGCTTGACAACAGCATTAGTATTTCAACCCAGCATCCTAGCACCATCAGTGCTGTTTCTGTGACGACTTGCACACCATGCTGTGCACTCAGTTCTTGTCTCTGCACGCCATTCAAGACATAGGCATGTGTGTTAGCATGTTACATGTCAGCAATAGTCCATGTATATTCCATGTCAGCAACTGACCACATAGGCTTGACAATTGTCCAGTTTTCAAAACAAAGATTTACTGGGTTTATTGTCTTTTCAACGGATTCTGTCTGAAGTCTGTCAGTCTGTAAAAGTTGCTGCAACACTGCAGCAGCAGTCCACACTTTGTCTTCATCTGTGAATGTGAGAAAATTATGCATAAACCAGTATTTCTCCCAATTTTCCAATGGTTCCTTCCACCGTGGAGCTGTGCTTATGGAGAAATCAAAATTAGATAGTTCTGTTATCTCTGACAGCACTGGTTTAAATTTGACATGTCCAGCAAGTAGATTTGTAGTTGTCATTGCTAACTGCACATCATTCAACAGTTGCAATACCATTGAATACATTGGGGTTTGAATTTCAGTACCAAACACAAAATCTGAACTAAATCCCCAAATTAGTGTGTTTCTCTCTGTTGCTCTCTGTTATCAGACAGTTTGTCTGTAATGGGTTACACACCGTAAATCTTTATCAGTGTGTTACCAACCCCCTTGCTGAATGTGTATCTCCAGCCCCTGTGTCATCATCAGCTGGTATACAATTATCAGATAACCAGTTTACTTTGCATGTTTGCTCATGAAACACATCTTGTTCTCTTTTTCAGCAAGATACTCAAAATTATTCAGTATGTGTTCACATGTAACATTCTTAAAAGAATCTTCTACCACCCCAAATTCACACTTCTGCTCAGATTCATTGTTGTCCTTATCTGTAGTGTAAATGTGCAGGGTCATTTCTGTCTGGCAACTTTGTATCACAGTTTGGGCTGTATCTGTGATATTCTGCATGAAGAAGCAATTCTCTCCCCCCTCTGTGTTGTGTAAATCAAACCCCCCTTTCACACATGCAGTTTGTGAAATCTTGTGAGTATCAGCATCAGCCCCTCCTAACTCTGAACAGCACTCCTTGATTTTATCACTACCTGGGCTGAAACTATGTGATATTGCTAAAACTTCACACTGTTGTCTGTGTATTTCAACATCCTTTGTTACATCTGCAGGTTCAACTACATTTTTATCTACTGTGGTTTGTATACAGTTGGTGCAAACAAACTGATTAGTCCCTTCATCAATTTGTCTATTCTCTTGTGTGGAAGTGCAAGTAGTGTGTCTGACAGGATGCAGCTGCCCTGTTACATCTTCCTCATATTCTACCTCAGAATCACTGTCTAACTGTTCCCAGTTTTGTGAGGTAATTAATGTGTGTATCTGCACAGAATCATGTTTGGGCTTTTTACCCAGCTGTTTCTTACAGTTCACTCTTTTTACAACATAATAGAGTGAGACGCACTAAGGGATCAAAATGCTGTCCTGCGAACCTTTGTATGGTCCAAGGAACAGTGTAATTGTGAATTGCAAACACAAGTTCGATAATTATGAACTGTGTCTGCAAGTCAAAAGTACACTGTTCCTGGGACCATACACAGGTTCGCAGGACAGCATTTTGCTCCCTTAGTGTATCTCGCTCTATCTGTATTTCCTTAACCTGTGAGTCCAGCTCACAGAAAGCCAGTGCTGCAATATTTAGTATACTACACTCATTTTTTAATAAAAACTTAAATTAACATACTGTAAATCTTCTATAGGAGTTACAGTACTTATTGGTTGCATGTATTTACAGGTAGTTTCCATCATGTCAGCCCAGGGCCCGGGTCTAGACAGCCATGATGGAAAACTTGCCCCCTTTTTCTTATTGAATAACCTTTTAAACATTTTATACTATATATATATATATATATATATATATATATTACTTTCTGGGGGTCCAAATGGGGTCTTCTGGCTGGCTCACCAAATTTTACAGGTGGGTTAAGTTTGCGGAAACCCAGATGGGTGAATTCCCAGAAAAGTACTTCAACAAATAACTTGAATATATAAATATTAATTTATTGTATACTTAGCTAAGGTTATTGATCAATTCAGCAGATGTTAAATACAGCAATCGCATCAGCATACTCAGGAGCCTTGCCCTCTGTGTCTAGAGGCTGAGTTATATTCAGATCATCCTGGCACTTCTGCAGTTCATGTTTCATCTAGGCTATCTAGGCTGCTTTAAAATTGAAAATTTCTATCTTACATATTTTTATCACTCCTTACAACTAATAGTAAAATAGTCCAACAAATAGTCTTGACAAAGGCTCCTGAGAGCCAAAATGTGTTGACAAACTGGGCACTGTGACATTGGACTTTCTGATTGGCAACCTAAGGTAATACTACACCTCTTTACCTGTTTGGGGGTCCAGACTAACCCTTCCATGGTCATTTGTTGGACTATATTATCTGGTTCCTGATTTTTAAATTTTTAAAGTATTTTTTATTGTTAATATTTTGGTGTCAACTTACCTCAATTATGGTTTTTTGTGATCAATAAACTTTTTCTCTACGACCATATGAAATGGCCTATACCTTTTTATTGAATGACTTGGATCTTCTGAGGTTTATTATTGTGCCAATTTGAAGCTTATGGGAGAAACCATCTCGGACGATGGTAAAAAGAAACCTATATAGGAGTTCTACCATTATTCGATCTGTGAGTGTGGTACGCATTTCTATGTGTGAAAGTATATGTAACGATACCTTTCAATGCTTATACCTCTCCTTTTTAAGTGAGTAATGGTAAGCATCCCTCTGAATTCCTTTTTTGTGAAGGTCACACAGAGTAACTTTTGAAGACAGATACCTTTATGCACATAGCTGGTGGGACTTAACTGTGAGTTGGAGTACGCTGTTTCACACATACCATCCTTCTCTTCTTGGGGATTCAGTTGACTAAATTGAAATAACGAATTTATTGACAATTCTACACATTGTTTTATTTCTTCCATACGCAATGAAATTGGGAGTTCCTCTCTGAAACTTCATGTGGATAAGAAGAAGAATTGGGAGATCAAGGACACTATTATACAACATATAAGGAATGTATACCACCTTATTATATTAGGAGTGCTCATACGAAAATATTTTCCATATCTTTTTTTGCTACATTATTTGTTTTGAATTGGGTCTGGTGACACCCTTTTGGAAAATTTCTTGCTAGAGCAGCTTATTTTGCGCACATCTCTGGTATTCCATAATTTGTTGTATATTGTATTGCATATTCACCTCTTATGAGATAGTTATAAACAAGGCGTCATTATAGGCACAGTCCATTTTTTTTATATTTGTCCCTAAAAACTTCATACTACTAGTGCTACACTTGTTCTTTATACTAGACTAGCTGATTCATTGTGCCCTATGGGTGTTCTTCACACCGTCGTAAGGGGCTACGCCCCCTTAACCCTTGCACGCCCTTGTGGCAAGCAATATTTATATTATATGGAGTATTACCTCCAGTCATAATTGTGTGAGTGGTTAAATACTGCATGGACAAAGGGCATGCAATGGTTAAGGGGTTGTAGCCCATTGCAGTGGTGTGAACAGCACACGCAGGGCCTGATGAATCACCTAGTAGATGATATGGTTGAGGGAGTGGTGGGTGCGGTGGAGATGCAGTTGGGGGAGGGGGTCCAGGGATGCTGCGGGTGGGGCGCTCACAGGGGTGGCGCAGGTGGGGGAGGGGCTGGTGCGTGGGTCCCCCAGGTGGGGATCCGGAGCCACCATGGGTGCGGGGATGCTGCGGGTGGGGGAGGGGGTCTGGAGCCACTTCGGGTGGTGGAGGTGGGGGTGCCGTGGATGGGGCCCAGAGGTACTGTGAGTGGGGGAGGGGCGGGTAATGCTTTTCCTGCTTCTCCTCCTGGAAACAGCTAAGTTGCTGTCCTTCCTTTGGCAGTTACTCTCCCGGAGACTCGCACAGCAGCCAGTCACTATTGTTAGCGCTGGTGTCCCAACACACTGCATTACAGGGAAGATGCACTCAATTAACTACAGCTACCAGCAGCCCTTAGCACCGGAATGCTTCGGCACCAAGGGCTGCTGGGAGCTGTAGTTTATTTAGTGCGTCCAACGCCCTGTAATGCTGCTCATTGGGACACCGGCGCTAACAGTAGTGACTTGCTGGCAGAACTGACTGACTGGCTAAATCTATGTAAAAGGTGAGAGTGCTGTGCAGTGTCAGTGACACTGCACACCCACTGCACTGCACAGCACTGTCACCTTTTACATTGATCCAGTGTCCAGTCATTACCCAATATCACCCACTCTATCCATTACATTAGCCATCTCAGGGACTGCAGTCCGGCAGCCCAGGTGCTGTGTTGCGGAGTCAGAGCCTCTGGGGATCTGGGCGCAGCTGTGGCTGGGAGAGGCACTTCTGTGACATCACGCGCAGTGGAGGGTCTGGGGCTCAGAGAGTATGCGGCGCAGGGAGGGCTATGAAAGCCTTCCGCTGCGCCGCTTTCACAACATCTATACCGGTGGCCGCAGCAGCTTTTGTTCCACCTGCATCGCGGCTAGGGAGTGGGGATTTCAAACAAAAGAGTATATCTACTGCGCTGAAATGCAAGGGGTGCAGCTGCTCATCAGGTTACCACAAACCTACATACATATATGAAACAAAAGAATGTGAATAGCGCTCCCCAATTAGGGTATATATCACCAAAGCGTAATGTCCATCAGATTCTTGCAAGGAGTATTAATAACAATGTTTCACGTTCCGGTGTCTTCTCTCATACCGTTCAAGATACCCCGCAGATATTCCCGAACAGTCTGTCCCCGACGGCCTGTAAGCGAGCTATGTGCGCCTCCTGCCACTGCTGAGCTCTGTGAACGGTAGCCTCCTCACCCGTAACCGGCGCTCTGACTCGCACGCCTCTACCTCTGTGCCGCAGCTGTACCCGGCGCTTTCTGTCTATGTTGTTGTTGCTGTTCCTGCGGCCGGTCCTCTCCTCCCTTCAGCTCTGCTGCTGTGACCGCCAAGTTTCAAATTCGTTGCGCAGTGGCAGGAGGCGCACATAGCGCACATAGCTCGCTTATAGGCCGTCGGCACCCACATTCTTTTGTTTCATAGGGAGTGGGGATTGTTGATGCCGGAGGGGGCAGACGGACTGGCAGCAGAACATAGGAAGCTGCAGTAATAGGATTTTTTTCCCCCTATCTACAGTGCAGGGACTTGCTGCAGATGCAGTGGCATACCCTCCACCTGTACCTTTTTGGCAGGTACAGTACCTTTTCTTTATGGTCTGTACCGATTTTTGGCTCTCCAAACTTCCATTGAAAGTATAAGGAAAGGGGCTTAGCCTCGCCTCTGTACCCGTGGCCACGCCCCCTTTTCAGATTTGTATCGATTTTTATGTGTAAATTGTTGAAGGGTATGTTGCTGCAGATGCAGTGGGCCTATTTTGGCGTGTGGACTGGAGCTGCAGCTCTATCAGCCTGATTGTTAATCCTGCTCTGGGAACACACAGCAGCCAAAGGGCAGAGCCTCCCATTGGATGTAACCTGTGTGGGAGGGCGTTTTTCACCCAATCAGCTGTGGACTGGGTGTGATAGACCTGCTGCTAACCCAATGAGAGCTCTTAGCAGCCATGCACAGCGTTATACACACAGGCAAAGAGTTACAGATCTGGGCTATTATATAGTAGATTCCATTTTCAGTATTTATTCTGGTTCAGCAAGCACTTTGATGCAATTGCACAGATTTATTCTTCTTCGGCATCTCCATCTTGTTTTCGATGTTAGATAATGGTTTTAGCTACCATTAGGCTAACCTACTGTATGCAGTGTTACTTAGGGTGCCAATTGTTAAACGTTCTTTACAACACTAAATGTGTGACTTCATGGACTCATCCATTGTTTTTAGTGAGCCCATGACAATTCCACCTTAAAGCCATCAGCGTTACACTGGGAGTGTGGAGCTCGACAATTATTTCACTGCAAAGTGTTAGCGCATTTAGGGCCTTTTTCAGGTCCTAATGGTAGTGCGGCACATGCCGCAAAGTACAGATGTTCAGTTTGCACATGTGGCAGACCCGTACTGCGCACAGGTCTGTGACATCAGAAGCAGATCGGCTGCAGACTGTCAGTGATTGACAGTCTGCTGCCATTTGGAAGCGTGGAGTGGGCCGTGGAGTGGGCCGTGAATCTGTTATTACCGGTATTCACAGCACTAATAGATGATTGTATTGTAGCTATTTAACAGTGAACACTCTTCCAGGGACAAGTGTATCTGATAAGGGGCTTTACCGGGAAAAGATCTTACAGCATAGAGACAGCTATTGCTATCAGTATACTTCTGGGTTTTGTCCCAGACTACCTGTGCATATAAATTTACATAAAGGATGGATGGGAACAGCCTCCAGCCTTCCAGGCCCACCAAGATTTCACTGAACTGTAAACTAACTAATGACATCTGCAGATTGTGTTATCTATAGGAGATAAGCGTTTGTAGGTTGTTAATAGCCCCATTTTGCTGTCCCTAGTGGAATTAAGGGGATGGCCACACTTTAGTGAACAGAGATAGCTGGGATGTTATAACATTAATAAACATAGCCTGTGGCTGTTTAGACTGAGCATATTATTTAAATAAGTGCATGTTTATCAAAAGTGTGATTTAATTTGAAGCATAACTTTAATGTTATACTGGAATTATTAGTTATATATCATCTATCATCTGTTATCTATTGTAAATTGACTCATCTGTATCCTATTCATCAAAAAGTAATGATCACTACTGAATTTCACTGCAAGTTAATATTGCTTTGAAATAATATATGCATAGCTAACAACATTTTCAACTCTTCTGCAGAGCATTGCAATTAATTACTGCTTTGTAAAGATATATGCTTAGGTAACTACATTTTCCACACTGCTATACGTAATAGACATCTACTATTGACTAAAAGTGCCTTCCAATTTTTGTAGGCAAATCTACTATTTTTAGATGCTAGTCTGTGTGAATGGATGAATTTATTTTAATTCTTAGATATATGGTATGCTGGGATGCCATGGTTGTTTGTTTAAGCCATTTTATTGCAACATACCCTCCAACTGTACCTTTTTAGCGGGTACAGTACCTTTTTTTTATGGTCTGTATTTTTAGCTCTCTAAATTTCCATTGAAAGTATAGGAAAAGGGATATGGCCACGCCCCCTTTACCTGTGGCCACGCCCCCTTTTCAAATTTGTACCGATTTTTAGGTGCAAAATGTTGGAGGGTATGTTGCTATTCATTGTAGGGGGTGGGCATTGGGTGTAGAGTCCAATTATTGATAACACATGCATTGTATCCCTTTAAAACATTAAATGTCATTCCATAGGCTTTGGCTGTTTAGGTTGTGCATAATGTCCAAGTGCATATTTATCAAAATGTGAATAAAATTGAAGCATAACAACTATCAGTAATACAGAAGGATTGCTTCAAGGGGGTGATTCAGATCTGATTATAGATGTGCTAAATTTAGCACATCTACGATCAGTTACTCAGACATGCGGGGGGACGCCCAGCACAGGGCTAGTCCGCCCCGCAAGTCAGGCCCTGCACCCCCCGCAAGGGTGCGAAAGCATCGCACGATAGTGATTCTTTTGCACCCATCGAGTAGCTCCATGTCTGTGCAGCCTAGCTGCGCTGGCAGTCAGCTACCCGCCACATCCTAGGCCGCAGTGGCTGAATGTGATGTCACGCAGCCGCCGCGGACCACCCCTGCAACGGCCTGGACATGCCTGTGTTGTCCGGACCGCGCCCCACCAACAGCGTTCTAACGCCATTGGCACACCCCCTCCCACCCCCAGCGACCGCCTCTGCCTGATTGACAGGCGATCCCAGCCCTGAGATGCTTTTAGCATCTCATTGTGCCTCCCAGGGTGCACACACGCAGTGTGCCCGCGCAATCCCTGAAGGGCTTCAGACTGCGATTGCTGCCACTGCAGTGATCCAGTCTGAACTAAGCCCTAAAACAACAAATGTGAGTTCACTTATACCCCATTTCCACTGCCTGAAAAACCCAGGTTATTGCTATTTTACTGTCGAAGTAAAAAATATTACATAAAAAGAACATACAAACTCTACACATTATGAGTCGCTATACTTGCAAATACGCGCAGCGAGCACAGTAAAATATATGGTAACACACGCATTTACACGGACATGCCACAGAGATGGATTCGACACTTATTTCATACAGTACATAATTATAATAATATCAAGCGGCAGACATCATGATGATTTAAAATTATATAATGAAGTAATGTCATGTATGTGTATTATTTGAACGAAGCAAGATAGACATGTCATATTTACTATTAAAGCAACCAGATTAATGGGTAGATTAATTTGATACTTGTTATTAAGTTGTAGGACATTGCAACAAATAATTATGATTAAATGTATAAACGCTAAAATCACTTTTATTAGAACAATAGATATTCCAAACAGGTAGTGGACAGGAAGCTCAGGCCAGCCCCTCAGACATCCCCAAACCAGTGACTCATCATGAATGAGAAAGTCCCCTCCCCCAAAAAACTAGATAACACATTGCTGATCACACAGGAGGTCAGTTGCTGATCAGTCCCAGACGATGATGGAGTTCATGCATGATTTCACAGTGAGAGAGAGAGTCATATGGAGGGACAAATTTATATGAGAAAGATATGGTAATTGTATCGCTGGCCTGTAACTGTAACTGTATGTTTTAACTGCTTAATGTGTGAGTTGTAACCATGTAACTATAGGTATACTGTACATTGTAATATATTTTGAATCCATATCCTTTTAATAACAAATATATATATACATCAATGAGCTTTGGAACTCAGATAATGTGTGGGTGTATTGTTTTCTCTTATGGGATGCAGTGTTTTGCTATGTATAGTGCACATTCATGGCACATGGTAATAAGAGGTGCAGGCGTTTACAATATATATTAGAGCGGACATTTTAAATATTTGTGAGAAAGCAATTTGGCATTCACATTACCCGGGTTGTAGCTCAATGGAAATGGCTCCTTAAAAATAACCCAGGTCGAATCCTAGCCGGGAAATTACCAGGATCGGACATAGGAAGGACTCAGGTAACAGTTCAATGGAAACTGACGCGACCCAGGTTTTCTGATTTAGACCACTGTAAAGGATGCTGATTGGAGCTTCTGGGGCACTTTGACATTATGTCATCTGTCAGAGACACACTGGGTGCATACAGCAGCAGCAGCATCAACAAGCTTATGAGCACAGACACCAACACCAACAGCAGTAACAGCATAAAGAATATAAAATCTCTTTACAACAGCATGAGTACCCATACCTGGTTAGAGAGAGAGAGAGAGAGAGAGAGAGAGAGAGAGAGAGACAGAGAGAGAGAGAGAGAGAGAAGATTGCTGCTCAATATTAGGGGACAGGAGGAAATCAGGTGGCAGATGACTATGACTGTCAAAGATAACATTGTTTATAGCAACATATCCCAGATGCTGGCAGCCAGAGGTATCAAAAGATCCCAGCAGCAGATTGTAAACAAATTAAAAGCAGTGCAGTTTCCAAAAGTGCATGACCACAATCACAAGCAAAGTGGCGCTGCACGCATGGAATGGTCTTAACATGACCTCTGCTATAGTGTCTTTGACAAAACAGCTCTAACAAATATGATATCACTATCCTCATCCAGCTCTGCCAGTGGCCAGATGTCGGTTCAGGAAAACAGCCAAGACACACAGGTCCAGATTTATCAAGCCTTGGAGAGTAATAAATTGCATGGTGATAAAGTACCAACCAATCAAGCTCCTAAGTGACATGTTACAGGCTGTGTTTAAAAAAATGAAAGGAGCTTGGCTGCAATTTATCACTGTCCAAAGCTTGACAAATCAGGGCCACAACACAGCCTGCCCCGCTCCCAATGCAGCCCACCATCACCGCTGATTGTGTCAGATAACCCTATGCACAACAGTCTACTTGAATAGTCTGGCAACGATAACTCGATCAGCATCACCATTAACAAGATAGTGGAGTCAGAGACCGAGACATTGCGGCACACAAAGACCCCAGCTTTGCAGTTAAATAGTGGAATATTACACACACTACGGGCCCATTTGTCAACAAGTTTTAGCTATTTAAAACTCATTGAATGCACATGATAACCAATCAGCTCCTAACTGTCATGGCTGATTGGCTGGAGCTACTTATCAAACTCTTTGATAAATAGGTCTCTAAATTCATTAAAATTCAAACAGTATCAGTCTCAGAGTGTAGTTACTGTGCAGGTGGGAGAAGGGCACAAACACATGAATGCTTCCACTGCAATGTTTATTTATACGTGTAGCACCCCATCAGGACTACCACGGACAGTTATGTGACTTCGGTGCCATTGTCCCCCTCTACAAATTGCAGCCTAGCTGAAAACTTTGTTACTTGAAGCAGGGAAAGGGTTAAAGATATATTCTGTGATGTAATTGGCATGCAGTTAACAGCTGAGGGCTGGGACAGTTGGCAGTTGAGTGGCGGCCATCTTAGGAGAACAGAGAGCAAAGGGTGGAGCAGCGCTAATAGCTGCAGTGTGTGTTGCGGTGTTCCTGGTGATTGGAAGGACATCACATATCTTGTCTTTCTTTAGTCTCACACCCTCCTGACACTTGGCCAACTTTGTGGGGTATCATCATACAACCCATTAAGAACCTAGCAATCTGGTGGACCATTATGCAATAGGTAGCATCTATCCTTCTGTATCTATGCCTATTTCCCTATAGATTGTAAGCTTGCAAGCAGGGCCTTCCTACCTCTATGTCTGTCTGTTTTTACCCAGTTTTGATCTATTACTGTTGTTCTAATTGTAAAGCGCAACGGAATATGCTGCGCTATATAAGAAACTGTTAATAAATAAAATAAATAAATAGATTGACGGCAGCAGCTAGGGGACTCGGTGATCAGCCGTGCGGACCCCTGTGAGAATTGGTGGATGGTGGCAGAAGCTAAGACGGTTGAGGCTTTGTTGAGAGATATCTTCTGGCATCCAAGGACAGTGATGCAGCTACTCGTTCCCAGTATAGGAGGGCCAGGAAGAGCCTCCTCCTTGAGAGCAGCAGCCAGGGAGCAAAAAGAACAGATCACACTCTTCTCGGGCAGTAACTGTGAAAGGGAGATAGCAGGAAACACTGACTAAAGTCTAAAGTTAAAAAAGCATCAGCATTGCAGAGAACATCTTGATACAGTATACAGCTGTTATTGCCTGTGGAGGAGACCCAGGAACCTTTGGAAAAGCGTCAGCTTATCCCTGCTAACCTTATATATGTAACGTGCTGTAAGACTCTGAGCTTGCTAAACTGGGAAACGTAATATGGAACTTCTAACTGAATACTCCAACGAGAACCATGTAACTGGCCATAACTAGTTTATGGAGCCTTAGCATTGAAATTAGTTATATTTTACATTATTTAGGTTGTATTTGTGTTTTGCATTTAAAGTGGCTTAGAACAGTAAGTGTCTGGTTTGTCTTTGGATAATTTAATTCTTACTAAGTGGAATTGTTTGACTACCTTATTGCTAAGCGTCCATTGCAGGTTGCATTTGTTTGTGCTGTGTGAGACTTCAGACCAACAAACTGAGTTCCAGATGCGACCATGCCTGCAAGTGCTCTATCTGACCTAAAAATAAATAAAAAATAGAAAGCGCTGGTAACCGTGTAAAAAAGGCTTTATTTTTATTTGATATATTCTATTTATTCTTTTTCTAAAATAGAGTTTATATCTCATACATGTATAAAATCTTACCATACAATATACAATATTCATAAGCCATATATTACAATTTTTATCTGATTTATCCTAGTTCAGAAATGCATTAGTTTAGCAGCTTTAATTATACTGGTATTTTCAGCTGAGCCTGGATAAATGACATTAACTTGTTACAATTTGGTCTATCCTGACTATTCACAGCTAAAACAGACACTGTTTAACCACTTTAAAAAGGTAAAGTATGTCCTCAATATATTTGTCAGAGAGACTGTCTACAGCTGTGTAATTAGAACACCTTATCATGAAGCGTTGTTGTTTAACCACTATAAGTTCTGATCCATTGCCGGCAATTAATTAAAGCTTGTATTCAGATCAGTCCTTTTTATATATAGACCAAGTTCTTAGTGGTCGCTTAAATTAAAGCTCGCAGTATAGTAGACTGTGCTCCAATGTGGTGATTAAAACATGGCCATGTTTGGTGAGCTAAAAATTGGATATTACCATATCTTTCCTGTGAACCTTGGTCCGTACACTCCCGGCCCTGGTATCCTCAGAGGATACCAAGGGATAACACATAATCCTATCTCTTTGGCTGTGGAACCTATTTCAGACCTCCGGATAAGGACCCGTTAAAAGGAATTTCGCTACCAGGGCCGGGAGTGTACGGACCAAGGTTCACAGGAAAGATATGGTAATATCCAATTTTCAGCTCACCAAACATGGCCATGTTTTAATCACCATATTGGAGCACAGTCTACTATACTGCGAGCTTTAATTTAAGCGACCACTAAGAACTTGGTCTATATATAAAAAGGACTGATCTGAATACAAGCTTTAATTAATTGCCGGCAATGGATCAGAACTTATAGTGGTTAAACAACAACGCTTCATGATAAGTGTTCTAATTACACAGCTGTGGACAGTCTCTCTGACAAATATATTGAGGACATACTTTACCTTTTTAAAGTGGTTAAACAGTGTCTGTTTTAGTTGTGAATAGTCAGGATAGACCAAATTGTAACAAGTTAATGTCATTTATCCAGGCTCAGCTGAAAATGCCAGTATAATTAAAGCTGCTAAACTAATGCATTTCTGAACTAGGATAAATGAGATAAAAATTGTAATATATGGCTTATGAATATTGTATATTGTATGGTAAGATTTTATACATGTATGAGATATAAACTCTATTTTAGAAAAAGAATAAATAGAATATATCAAATAAAAATAAAGCCTTTTTTACACGGTTACCAGCGCTTTCTATTTTTTATTTATATTTGATTCTGATTTATGGGCTGAGTACTCCCTAATTGAAAGCTGCGGCAACTGTGTAGGTATTTGGTTGGCGCCAGGAGATTTTCATTACTCTATCTGACCTGGTCGCACAGGATGCGACCAGTCAGATAGAGAGTGTTAGCAGCGGCAGGGAAGGCAAACTTCCCTCCGCTGCTGCTGTCAGAGGGACCTGCCTCCTTGCACTCTCCCCCTATGTCTGCCGTGCTGCCGATCATTGCTGATCGGTCAGCACGGCAGGATCCCCCCTCCAGCGGCTGCAGACAATGGCAGCAGCTGGAGAGTGTAAATTAACCCTCCCAAGCCACCCCCAGATCCCCCCTGTAAACCTGGAGGCTGTCCCAGCTTTCAAAATGAAAGCCACAATGTTTCTGATGTTCCGGTGGTCACGATGTTCCCGGCCGATGTTTCTGTGGGTTTTTTTTGGGGGGGGGGGGGGTATTTAAAAAAATAAATACCAAAAACTTTTTTTTTTGCTTTTTTTAACTAAAATCATTTGGAATAGGGTAAAATTCATGTTCTTCACCTAATTCACTCATAAAAGACCCCGACAATTTCGGAGCGGTTTTTGGTGAAATAAATCGTCAGTTAAGTGGTTAATTTTATCTTTTGTAAGTGATACTGAAAACTGTATTATTTTATTTGAAAACTGTTTTGAGTGCAATTGCTTAGTTTAAGATTCAGAGACCTTGTTACCACTCTGTGAAGATGCAGTAAACTCATGCCAACAGACCAATCAGTTTTGGTAAGGCATACATCAAATACCCTACACTAACACCATACTTACCTAGGTGTTACATACTCTCTTCGCTGATTGTAATGTGTTTTTTTGTTTCACCCTTTGCAATCTACAACATTCTGCAGACATAGAAGAAACCAAACAAATGTGAACAAGCAGCTAGAGTGATGATGTTCATAATCCTGGAGCCAATGGCGTAAATTCATCCCAGTTGCCCAGAGGCAAGACAAATATTGGTGCCCCCCTCCTATATTTAGATAAATATATTTTGTATGTGTGTGTGCGTGTATGGATGGAGTGTTCTGAAAAAACAAATAGATATACTGTATGTATACATTTCATTGTCTTTTATTTTAAATCACACATTTCTTAGCAGTAATACCCAGGATTAGAACCCATGACCTGTTATACTGACAGCAGACACTTTACTGATGGAGTTATTTGCTCCTGTATAGGAAGCATGAGAATTCTAACTATATGAAGTTACGTGTAATTGTCAGAGAAGTAACTTCATATAGTTAGAATTCTCATATTTCCTATACAGGAGCAAACAGTGCTTCCAGTGTAATAGGTTGTGGTTTCTAATCCTGAGTATGACGCTTGTAAAATGTGTATCTACAGTATAATAAAAATGGTGTGATTTGTAAGGTGCAGGGACCAGTGAGGAAGTTGGCCAATGAAGAGATAGTGGCAGCTATCAATTAACTTCATTAAATGGTGTCACAGAATGGGAGGAGAGGTGCGCCCCTTCAGAGCAGGAGCCCGGCAGCAGATGACTCCGTTGCCTCCCAGAGTTACGCCTCTGCCTGGAGCATCTGCATGAAATGGACTCTGAGATGCAGGTCCAGGAGGACGCACACATACAAAGGTTCCTGGAGTTCAAAAGGGAAATACAACAGTCATTCACGGCTAATGACCATGCAGGATATGTATTTATTTATTTATTAACAGTTTCTTGTATAGCGCAGAAAATTCTGTTGCGCCTTACAATTGGAAATAACAGTAATATAACAAAACTGGGTAATAAACAGTCATAGAGGTAGGAAGGCCCTGCTCACAAGCTTACAATCTATAGGGCAAGCTTACAATCTATAGGATAGACAAATGGCGTACTTTGAACGTATATGTGTGGTCGTACTCTGGGGCTGATAAGGGAACTAGGTGCTGAGGATGCTGGCGGTAAGAATACCAACAGCAGCATCCCAACAGTGCTTCGAATTGAATGTAAGCCTAATCCTTACCCTGCCCCTAACCCTCCCTTCCCACAGCTTAACCCCCCCTCCCGCAGCCTAACCCTAACCCCCCCTCCCGCAGCCTAACCATTCCTTAACGCAGCCCAACTCTAACCCTTCCTCCCAGTAGCCTAATCCTCCCCCTGAAACTTACCGAGGTACCTAATTTTACCACAAAAACCTCGGAAAACTCATTGACTCGAGTATAAGCCTAGGGTGGGAAATGCAGCTCTAGCCGTACACAGCCCTCTTAGTGCCAGATATGCCCTCATACTGCCAGATATGCCCCACAGTACCAGATATGCCCTCATGCTGCCAGATATGCCACACAGTGCCAGATATGCCCTCATGCTGCCAGATATGCCCCACTGTGCCAGATATGCCCCACAGTGCCAGATATGCCCTCATGCTGCCAGATATGCCCCACAGTGCCAGATATGCCCTCATGCTGCCAGATATGCCCCACAGTGCCAGATATGCCCCACAGTGCCAGATATACCCTCATGCTGCCAGATATGCCCCACAGTGCCAGATATGCCCTCATGCTGCCAGATATGCCCCACAGTGCCAGATATGCCCTCATGCTGCCAGATATGCCCCACAGTGCCAGATATGCCCTCATGCTGCCAGATATGCCCCACAGTGCCAAATATGCCCTCATGCTGCCAGATATGCCCCACAGTGCCAGATATGCCCCACAGTGCCAGATGTGCCCTCATGCTGCCAGATATGCCAGATGTGCCCTCATGCTGCCAGATATGCCAGATATGCCCCACAGTGCCAGATGTGCCCTCATGCTGCCAGATATGCCCCACAGTGGCAGTTACGGTACTTACCCTCCATCGCTCCTGCGCTGTCTTCTGAAGGAGGGACACGGAGGGCACAGCACGCGGCTCTCCTGTGTCCCTCCTGCGTCTCCGTCTCGGGCGGCGTGTGTGTGATAAATGAAGTGCCGGTTCGTGAGCCAATCAGAGCTCACGAACGGGCACTTTATTTAACACACACGCCGACTGAGACGCAGGAGGGACACAGGAGAGCCGCGCTGTGCCCTCCGTGTCCCTCCTTACACTGACTCGACTATAAGCCCAGGGGGCTTTTTCACACAAAAAACGTGCTGAAAAAGTCAGCTTATACTCGAGTATATACGGTATGTTCGGGTTGTGGGCTGTTGGGATTCCAGCGCCGGTCTGCTGTCTGCCGATATCCTGAGCATTGGAATGCTAACTACATCCCCTGTAGGGAACACCAGACAACCACAACAACAGGCCATAGCCTAGCCAGAGCACACTTATGTCCAGTACAATAGAGGGGCCAATTTCTATGACCCTAGCACAAATCCTACAACCAGTGCCAGATTAAGGTCTTCATGGGCCTGGAGCTGAAATTTCTGATGGGCCTATGGTGTGCCAGTGCAGGTGGTGAGACCAGCATGGCGAGAGTGTGACTACTGATATGGAGGTGTGTTCAATGATATATATATATATATATATATATCATTGATGTGTGTGTATAAGTTTGCATGTGTTTGAAAAATAGAAAACTCTCAACACTTAAATGCCCAGTTATCTCCAACATATCAATTATTAAAACAAAAACATACACAGAAAAAAGAGAAGTTCCAAAAATTAAAATGAGATAAAACAAATATGTACACACTCCCTTTTTCAAAAAAGGTGGCCATCATCCTCAATAGTCCAGGATCAAAATCTAGAAACAACAAAAAGAGGAAGATGCCGTTTTGAGAACCGAGTAAAACCGAACCCGCTCATCACTAGTGCCAAATAGTGCAGTATGTACCTGAAAATTTGTGTAAATCCCTAAATACTAGTCCTCTATTGTGATTCCGGACGGACTTGGATTCCACGTTGAGGCTGCACGTCATCCTCCTGGCGTTGTATTCTCACGGGACTTGGATTCTATATAAGGCGCTGCAGCTGGGACTCTGCGTCATTTCACACTAGCGCACACTGCTAAAAGCTGCGTTATACTCTGCTTTATTGAATCTCCAGTCTCACAAGTGGCTATGCTGTGACTGTGTATAGGGGGCACGCTGCTGATAGCTGCGTTATACTCTGCTTTATTGAATCTTCGGTCTCACAAGTGGCTGTGCTGTGACTGTGTATAGGGGGCACGCTGCTGATAGCTGCGCTTATACTCTGCTGTAGTGGCTGTACTGAAACTCCAGTCTCACAAGTGGCTGTGCTGTGACTGTGTATAGGGGGCACGCTGCTGATAGCTGCACGTATACTCTGCTGTAGTGGCTGTACTTAAACTCCAGTCTCACAAGTGGCTGTGCTGTGACTGTGTATAGGGGGCACGCTGCTGATAGCTGCACGTATACTCTGCTGTAGTGGCTGTACTTAAACTCCAGTCTCACAAGTGGCTGTCCTGTGACTGTGTATAGGGGGCATGTTGCCGATAGCTGCGTTTATACTCTGCTGTAGTGGCTGTACTGAAACTCCAGTCTCACAAGTGGCTGTGCTGTGACTGTGTATATGGGGCACGCTGCTGATAGCTGCGTTATACTCTGCTTTATTGAATCTTCGGTCTCACAAGTGGCTGTGCTGTGACTGTGTATAGGGGGCACGCTGCTGATAGCTGCGCTAATACTCTGCTGTAGTGGCTGTACTGAAACTCCAGTCTCACAAGTGGCTGTGCTGTGACTGTGTATAGGGGGCACGCTGCTGATAGCTGCGCTTATACTCTGCTGTAATGGCTGTACTGAAACTCCAGTCTCACAAGTGGCTGTGCTGTGACTGTGTATAGGGGGCACGCTGCTGATAGCTGCGCTTATACTCTGCTGTAGTGGCTGTACTGAAACTCCGGTCTCACAAGTGGCTGTGCTGTGACTGTGTATAGGGGGCACGCTGCTGATAGCTGCGCTTATACTCTGCTGTAGTGGCTGTACTGAAACTCCGGTCTCACAAGTGGCTGTGCTGTGACTGTGTATATGGGGCATGCTGCTGATAGCTGCACTTATACTCTGCTGTAGTGGCTGTACTGAGACTCCGGACTCGCAAGTGGCTGTGCTGTACAAAGTGACTGTGTATAGGGGGCATGCTGCATGCTGCACTGTTCTCTGGTGTAAATTGTACTGGTTGATGTGCTTTGTTCATGTGCATCTATAAGCCTTGTGACTTCACGCAGTTTGAACCAAGCAGCAAGTTAAACAAAAACAGAAAAGGAAAAAAATATATATCTATTTGTACTGTTTGGTGTGCTTTTACCCTATTGTCCTTTGTGCAAAGCCCTGTGACTTCACACAGATTGAACCAAGCTGCAAGTAAAAAAAACACACACACACACACACACACACACACACACACACACACACACACACATATCTATCTATATATACACACACACACACACACACACACACACACACATTGCATCCAGAAAGTGTTCACAGCGCTTCACATTTTCCACATTTTGTTATGTTACAGCCTTATTCCAAAATGGAATAAATTCATTTTTTCCCCTCAAAATTCTACACACAATACCCCATAATGACATCGGGAAAAAAGTTTTTTTTGAGATTTTTGCTAATTTATTAAAAATAAGACACAAAGAAATCACATGTACATAAGTATTCACAGCCTTTGCTCAGTACTTTGTTGATGTCTCTGGTCATTGCATGCATTCATCTTTCCCTCTGTACTGACTAGTCTCCCAGTTCCTGCCGCTGAAAAACATCCTCACAGCATCACCAGGCCAATACCATCCCAACAGTGAAGCACCACCATGCTTCACTGTAGGGATGGTATTGGCCTGATGATGAGCGGTGCCTGGTTTACTCCAAACATGATGCCTGGCATTCACACCAAAGAGTTCAATCTTTGTCTCATCAGACCAGAGAATTTTGTTTCTCATGGTCTGAGAGTCCTTCAGGTGCATTTTGGCAAACTTCAGGAGGGCTGCCATGTGCATTTTACTAAGGAGTTGCTTCCATCTGGCCACTCTACCATATAGGCCTGATTGGTGGATTGCTGCAGAGATGGTTGTCCTTCTGGAAGGTTCTTTTCTCTCCACAGAGGAATGCTGTAGCTCTGACAGAGTGACCATCGGGTTCTTGGTCACCTACCTGACTAGGGCCCTTCTTTCCCAATTGCTCAGTTTAGATGGACGGCCAGCTCTAGGAAGAGTCCTGGTGGTTCCGAACTACTTCCATTTACGGATGATGGATACCACTGTGCTCATTGGGACCTTCAAAGCAACAGATATTTTTCTGTACCCTTCCCCAATTTTGTGCCTCGAGACATCCTGACTCAGAGGTCTACAGACAATTCCTTTGACTTCATGCTTGTTTTGTGCTCAGACATGCACTGTCAAGTGTGGGACCTTATGTAGACAGGTATGTGCCTTTCCAAATCATGTCAAATCAATTGAATTTACCACAGATGACCTCCAATTAAGCTGTAGGACTAGGAACATTTCAAGGATGATCAGTGAAAACAGGATGCACCTGAGCTCAATTTTGAGCTTCATGGCAAAGGCTGTGAATACTTATGTACATGTGATTTCTTAGTTTTTCTATTTTTAATAAATTTGCAAAAAAAAGTCTTTCCACGTTGGAATTATGGGGTATTGGGGGTCATTCCAAGTTGATCGCTCGCCAGCAGTTTTTACCAGCCATGCAAACGCATAGTCGCCGCCGACGGGGGAGTGTATTTTCACTTTGCAGGAGTGTGAACGCCTGTGCAGCAGAGCACCTGCAAACACATTTTGTGCAAAACAACACCATCCCTGTAGTTACTTATACTGTGCGATGAGTGACACGGTAATGATGTCAGATACCCACCCAGCAAACGCCCAGCCATGGCTGCGTTTTTCGAACCACTCCCAGAAAAAAAGTCAGTTGACACCCATAAACGCCCTCTTCCTGTCAATCTCCTTGCGGTCGGCTGTGTGATTGGAATCGTCGCTAGAACCAGTGCAAAACCACAAAGGACTTCGTACCCATGCGATGCGCATGCACACTGCGGTGCATATACATGCGCAGATTAGCCACTTTTTTCAATGATCGCTACGCAGCGAACAACAGCAGTTAGCGATCAACTTGGAATGATCCCCCCATTGTGTGTAGAATTTTGAGGACAAAAATGAATTTATTCCATTTTGGAATAAGGCTGTAACATAACAAAATGTGGAAAAAGTGAGGCGGTGTGAATACTTTACGGAGGCACTGTGTATGTATATATATATATATATATATATACCACAACAACCACCTAGGTGGAAGGTGCACTCACGCCCAGAAATTAGTCTCTGAAGTCACTTGTAAATTCAGTATATTTTTATTCGGGTTCACTGTTGATGCCGTATTTCATCGACGTTTCGGTCCTTATGCGGACCTTTATCAAGATTGGCACTTAAATCACCTATACAATCAGAAACAGTTACAATTAATATGTATAAGAACCCAGATTTATTCAACACCAACACCACCAGTGCCTCCCAGGCCCTGAAGACTGTCACAAAAACCAGAAAACGTATTAAAAAGCTGTTTTTTTATATATGTAAAAAAGAGATACTTGGAAATAATCCACGTGTGATGAAAGAGACACCTCCACCATTAGGACTATCTGTTTAGATAGGCAAATGATTACCTGGACGGCAAGCCAGATCACTCAGATGTGTGGAATGGCCTTCAAAGTTGGCAACATGCCTGATCACATAATGAAGTTAAAAAGCCTATAACGTAGGGGAAGCTGCAAGGCGTAGTCACCTATTAGATAAATAACAGAGTAACTACACCATAAGAAAATACACTAACAACGTCATTTTGGAAAAGATCATACCTAGTTACATGTAGAAATAGCTCATGGCAGCTTGTGGGCTCTGTACATGTGTCAGACACTCAGTCTGTAAGGAGGCACAACAGGAAAAAATAATCACCAACCGTAATCATGTGTCAGAAGGGAGCTGCAGGAGAACCATACTCACTGCTCAAGTGTCCAGAGCCAAATGGAAGCTGCATAAAGTTCAGCCTCAGCTGAGCACTATTTAAGGATCAACCACAGGAAGTGCCAATTAAGGAGATTAGTATAAACCCAGTCTCTCATTAACTGATCACCTCTCAGATAACTAACTCAGACCAACTGGGAAAAAAGTTACAGGGTTCACAGGACAGGCAGTGGCTATCGCTAACGCACGGCTACTTAAATGAGTGTATTTTAACGATTTGGAAGGGCAACTGCCGGAGACGCGTCTTTTGCGTTCCACCGACCGGAACACCATGCGTTCCATTCCGCGGAAGAGGCGCTGGCCGGAAGTCTCTGCGTTCCACTCGCGGAAAGAACCGTAATTAGGCTTATCCACTGGCTAATGTTTAAAGGAGGTGTACAACCTAGAGGGGGGTGTTCTCAGAGAATGAACACTCCCCCAGGTGGAATCATCAATGTACAGGTTCACTCATAGCTCACAGGGACTCGGAGGTATACCGGAGGTCTCCTCACGTATAATCCTGGATTAACCTATGTGTAGCCTGTCAATCACCACAGAAGAAAAAGAGTGCAAATGTAAATAATGATCCATAATATGAAATGTCAAAAATGTCAAAAATGACATAAGAGGGCACCAGATCAAATGACCACAACTCACCCTACGCATACAAACTAACATATATCTGATCAACAAAGGCAAATTGAATACTGATGTGAGTGTAATATCTTTATAGTAATACATTGGTATAATGTAGTAAAAGATTTTAAATAATAAAAGGGAATAGTGGGTGGTGTGGTCATTGAAATTGGTGGACCCTCGTGACTAGTATAGGACCTGGGAAGGCTCCGGGAAACAACAGAAAAATATATATAAAAAACATAAGCAAGGACGTATAAATAACTGTCCTTACTTTCTTAATCTATATACATAAAAAGAACATACAAAAATGAAAAAAATAAAACATAGAACATATAAAACACAAATCGAAACCCAGCCTGTATGTGCTGATTGTATCACAGTGCCCTATGTCCCTGAAACATACAAAGTGTGTTCCAAGGTATCCAATCAACTATGGCAAAATAAAATTCTAAAGAAAAATATTAAGGGGGTTGGCCTCATTGAGGCCCTTTGGTGACACTGTATTGAGTTTGTGTATCCAAAAGCTTTCCTTCTGTTTAAGTAACAAGGTGCGATCGCCTCCACTAACAGGTGGCGGCACCCAGTCAATCAGCTGACACTTCAGGGCAGATACTTGATGTCTAACTGACAAAAAGTGCCGTGCTACCGGTTTGTCAGAAAAGCCCACATTGAGGGCCGTGTGTATGGATGACCGATGGTTTGCCATCCTGTCGCGAAAGGGACGCGCGGTTAGTCCGACATAACATAACCCACATGGGCACTTTAGAAGGTAGACGACATGATCCAGTCGACAGTGGAGATGATATCTGATAAAGATTTTTTTCCCTGTGTGTGGGTGATACAAAAAAGGACCAGTGATCATAGATCTGCACGTTGTGCACCCCCCGCAGGAAAAACTGCCAGGTTTGGCTTGCATAAGCTGGATTTGAGATGTGTTCTGTTCAGGGAAAATCGTGGGTCTCATTAGTAATTGCTTTAGGTTGGCCCCTCGTTTGTATGCAACCATAGGAGCAGGTGTTTTAAGAAAAGGCAAACTGTTGTCGGTGGCTATTATTGGCCAATGTTTCCGTAGGGCCTTTCTGGTTGCACTTGTGGAACCATCATACTGAGTGGAACAAATCATCCGATTGTTACGAATGGGGTTTTTAACCTGTTGTCCATGAAAAATGCTGTTCGCTTTATTGAGACAGCGAGTAAGTACACTGCTAGTGTACCCTCGCTCCAGAAAGCGAGAAGTGATCTCGTTACATTGTTGATCTTTGAGTGCTGCGTTGGAATTGATCCTCATGGCTCTGAGGTACTGGGATATGGGCAATCCTTCTTTGAGGGCTGGGGGATGATGGCTGCTAGCATGCAAGGTCAGATTGCGGTCAGTGGGTTTACGGTACAACGAGGTGTCCAGTCGGTCACCATTTCTGGTGATACTGACATCCAGGAAAGTGATGTTAGTGGCCGATACTGTGTATGTGAACTTGATAGGATTATCCAAAGCATTCAATTGGTTCACCATGTCAAGAAACTCAGACTCGGTGCCCTCCCACAGCAAGAAGACGTCATCAATGTACCGTTTAAAGAAGGCAATCTTGTGCCCATACCTAGGTAACAGGTACGTATGTTCATAGTGCGCCATGAACAGATTAGCGTAGGCGGGGGCCAAATTCGACCCCATCGCGGTTCCGGCGATTTGAAGAAAATAATCATTTTTATACATAAAGTGGTTGCACGTAAGAACCAATGAGGTCAGTTCCAACACAAACTCAGTGGGGTAATCTTTGCAGGGGCTGTTGGAAAGAAATTGACGTATAACATCCAAACCTAAGTGGTGTGGTATAACGGTATAAAGGGACCCCACATCCATAGTGGCCAGAAGAGTGCCTTCACTAAGATGGGTAAATGTCCGTAGATGTGTGAGGAAATCCCCAGTGTCCTTTAAATAGCTATCAGTTTTTAATACCAAAGGCTGTAGGATACTGTCAATAAAGACAGCAATTGGCTGTAACAGAGAGCCTTCCGCGGCAATAATGGGTCTGCCGGGAGGGTGAACTAATGTCTTATGAATTTTGGGCAGAGTGTATAGGATGGGACACCTGGGTGAATTGATGGTCAAATATTTTAATGTGTCTTCACTTATGTAGCCCTGCTCAAAACCTAACTTCAGAAATTGATCGATTTTAGATTTAATTTTAGGAACCGGATTGGTGGTTAATTTCTGATAGGTCATGTCATCTGCTAATTGTCGGTTGATCTCCATGTCATAGTCAGTCCAATCTTGGACGACTATTGCTCCTCCCTTATCCGCCGGGCGGATGACTATATGGGGAGAATCCTTTAAAGTTTTTAATGCTTTCCTCTCGGCTATGGACAGGTTATCAAACATCCTTTTGGGGGGTGAGCTCTCAGAGTCTCTTTGGACTAACCGTAAATAAGTTTTGATGCTGGGATTGGAGGATGGAGGATCGAATGTCGATTTGGGTCTGAATTGAGGTATCTCTTTGTTAGTGGATTTGTTAGCAAAGAACTCCCGCAGACGGAGGGAGCGGCCAAATTTATACTGATCTATAGTTTGTTGGAATGAATTAATTCTGCATGTGGGGACGAAAGATAAACCTCGGGCAAGAAGTTTAGTTTCCGCTGGACTCAGTTCTACGCTAGATAGATTAAAGACATTGTCACCTACTGTCTCCTCCTCCCTCTTCTCTTGGTACCCCCCTCTCCTCGGGTGCGGTCTGTGCCGCTTCTGAGAACCCTGGAACGGGTAGAGGAGGCCTCTCCTCCTCGATCTAAAAAACGAGTGGAGTCGTTGTTCCCTTCGTAATAATCGGTGTCTGAGGTAGAGGCGGAGGAAACAAATTCATGGGCAAAAGGTTGGGCCCTTCGCCTAGTGTATTGTCTATTCTGACGTTCACTAGTATTGTTTCCAAGTAACCAGCGGTATACAGTATGCGTTTGGTAGTCGTTAGTTACAGTGGACAATTTTTTTCGTTTAAAAGAAATTAGATCACGTTTATAAGTGTCCACCTGTGTCTGTAGACGTTCGATCCAATTTTGGGTTTTGTCATTCTGCAGCACGGTGGTGTGAGATTTGATGGTAATATCCACTTCAGTAGATAATTTCTTTAACTCAATGCCAACTTCCTCCACTACCAGGGTCATGAGGTCAAGCGAACATTTGTTCAATACTCCACACCACCGGCTGCAGAAGACAGGGTTGTTTCTACCCAATGTTGGAACGTTAGAAATACGGAAACCCCGGGGGATTTGTTTTCTCCTGAGGTATTCCGACAAAAATTGACCATGTAAAGTCAAATCAACCTCTTTTTGTCTGTGTTTAAGCACTTTGTAAAACAAATCCACAGGGGTTTCGGCTGGTAAGGCCTCAAACTCTAATTTATCGAATAGTAATTTTTCAGTGTCCTCATCCGTAAATGAAACTATACCAGTTTCAGCTTTGGCCAGTAGGCCATCATCCAACAAATATACCCCGCTCTGAGTCATAACACTCTTTAGACTGGAAAACTCAAACAGGTATAGCAATTAGATTAATAACATACTAAACATGACAAACAAAACATGTAAGGTTCCCGGAAATAAAGGTGGTGATCGGTGAGGAAGTCCAATCCGGTATGTTGGATGGGTGTCAGGAAGTAGGAACTGCATATAGTAGTTCGAACAAATGTAGTCTTGGAAGATCCTGCACTCTCATCAAAAGTAATAACGACGGCGGGTGCTCCTAATGACCAGAGAGGCCACCAATATACCACAACAACCACCTAGGTGGAAGGTGCACTCACGCCCAGAAATTAGTCTCTGAAGTCACTTGTAAATTCAGTATATTTTTATTCGGGTTCACTGTTGATGCCGTATTTCATCGACGTTTCGGTCCTTATGCGGACCTTTATCAAGATTGGCACTTAAATCACCTATACAATCAGAAACAGTTACAATTAATATGTATAAGAACCCAGATTTATTCAACACCAACACCACCAGTGCCTCCCAGGCCCTGAAGACTGTCACAAAAACCAGAAAACGTATTAAAAAGCTGTTTTTTTATATATGTAAAAAAGAGATACTTGGAAATAATCCACGTGTGATGAAAGAGACACCTCCACCATTAGGACTATCTGTTTAGATAGGCAAATGATTACCTGGACGGCAAGCCAGATCACTCAGATGTGTGGAATGGCCTTCAAAGTTGGCAACATGCCTGATCACATAATGAAGTTAAAAAGCCTATAACGTAGGGGAAGCTGCAAGGCGTAGTCACCTATTAGATAGATCTGTAACTAGGTATGATCTTTTCCAAAATGACGTTGTTAGTGTATTTTCTTATGGTGTAGTTACTCTGTTATTTATCTAATAGGTGACTACGCCTTGCAGCTTCCCCTACGTTATAGGCTTTTTAACTTCATTATGTGATCAGGCATGTTGCCAACTTTGAAGGCCATTCCACACATCTGAGTGATCTGGCTTGCCGTCCAGGTAATCATTTGCCTATCTAAACAGATAGTCCTAATGGTGGAGGTGTCTCTTTCATCACACGTGGATTATTTCCAAGTATCTCTTTTTTACATATATAAAAAAACAGCTTTTTAATACGTTTTCTGGTTTTTGTGACAGTCTTCAGGGCCTGGGAGGCACTGGTGGTGTTGGTGTTGAATAAATCTGGGTTCTTATACATATTAATTGTAACTGTTTCTGATTGTATAGGTGATTTAAGTGCCAATCTTGATAAAGGTCCGCATAAGGACCGAAACGTCGATGAAATACGGCATCAACAGTGAACCCGAATAAAAATATACTGAATTTACAAGTGACTTCAGAGACTAATTTCTGGGCGTGAGTGCACCTTCCACCTAGGTGGTTGTTGTGGTATATTGGTGGCCTCTCTGGTCATTAGGAGCACCCGCCGTCGTTATTACTTTTGATGAGAGTGCAGGATCTTCCAAGACTATATATATATATATATATATATATATATATATATATATATATATAATGTTTATTTACATACATACACACACACATAGGGGATGGGGTTACTGACGCCGCGATCCCGAAAGCTGGATAGGTCACCTGTTGGCCGACCAACAGGGACTATTCCCACTCGTGGGTGTCCACGGCACCCATAGAGTGGGAATAGAACCTGTGCATAAACTGAAGTGATAGATGTGGGCAGGTCCTTCCTCTCCACCTCAACAAGGACAAAACCATCAAATCATAAAGGGATAAATTGGAGGGTGCACCAGTGGGTAAGTAAATGATAGACTTTACTTAGTTAAAATATATGCTCACATACTGTATATCTATGTCTAAAACAGCAAGTGTGGTACCGTCTCACAACTTAAGGACAGACATACAATACCTACGGACAGCAACGGAAATGCCCCCCACTTTTTACAGAGTTCCGGTAATTCAAAAAAGCTGCTTGACTCAGTTACAGCACTGTGAGTGACATGTGACATCACTGTATCCTGTGAGGGTGACGAAGTCCTTGACGAAACATGTTGGGCGTGGAACCATATAATTTCACTTGCAGTTTTAAAGGTCTAGCTAAACTACAGGAAAAATTGGGCACACACCTTTATCTCATGTCACCATGGCTCCAACGGGTGAACAAGCCTAGGAATAAATGCAAGCAAAAACAATGTAATATGAGCATATTATAAATACAGATATATTTATATACACGCATATACATTACATACACACACACACATATATTAGGCAGTAGGTGTGGCTTGGGACTCGTCAGCATCATTATGTCAGTATAAATAAGATAGAGTATATAATGTATATAGTATATATATATATATATATATATATATATATATACACACTTAGTATATCATGTGTGTATATATATATATTTATTATATACATATATACGCATTCATACACTATGTATATGGACACACCAGTTATATTGTGCCAGATAAATGTTTTACTTATATAGCCATAATGTGCTATGTAGAACTTTACAAAGAATTATGGTTCGTGCACATCACTCCCTGCCCAAGTGGGGAGATATATATATATATGATGTGTGTAATATAGCTGAATAGCAGGCACTCCTATAAATTTCAGCTACCACAGTGCCAGAAAAGTAATTACATACAGTCCAAACATCGGCAGTCAGTGGCCCATAGTTCATTCAGCAACAACAAACTCCAATAATCCAACAGACAGTTTACCAACGCTTCAGGCTTTATCCGCCGGTCTTCAGGCAGTACATGCCTGCTGCTGAATCACTGAATGAACAATGGACCACTGAATGCCGATGTTTGGACTGTGTGTGTATGTGTATATATATATATATATATATATATATATATATAATAAGAATTTACTTACCGATAATTCTATTTCTCGGAGTCCGTAGTGGATGCTGGGGTTCCTGAAAGGACCATGGGGGATAGCGGCTCCGCAGGAGACAGGGCACAAAAGTAAAGCTTTTACAGGTCAGGTGGTGTGTACTGGCTCCTCCCCCCATGACCCTCCTCCAGACTCCAGTTAGGTACTGTGCCCGGACGAGCGTACACAATAAGGGAGGATTTTGAATCCCGGGTAAGACTCATACCAGCCACACCAATCACACCGTACAACTTGTGATCTAAACCCAGTTAACAGTATGATAACAGAGGAGCCTCTGAAAGATGGCTTCCTAAACAATAACCCGAATTAGTTAACAATAACTATGTACAAGTATTGCAGATAATCCGCACTTGGGATGGGCGCCCAGCATCCACTACGGACTCCGAGAAATAGAATTATCGGTAAGTAAATTCTTATTTTCTCTATCGTCCTAAGTGGATGCTGGGGTTCCTGAAAGGACCATGGGGATTATACCAAAGCTCCCAAACGGGCGGGAGAGTGCGGATGACTCTGCAGCACCGAATGAGAGAACTCCAGGTCCTCCTTTGCCAGGGTATCAAATTTGTAAAAATTTACAAACGTGTTCTCCCCTGACCACGTAGCTGCTCGGCAGAGTTGCAATGCCGAGACCCCTCGGGCAGCCGCCCAAGATGAGCCCACCTTCCTTGCGGAATGGGCCTTAACAGATTTAGGCTGTGGCAGGCCTGCCACAGAATGTACAAGTCGAATTTTGTTACAAATCCAACGAGCAATCGACTGCTTAGAAGCAGGTGCACCCAACTTGTTGGGTGCATACAGTATAAACAGCGAGTCAGATTTTCTGACTTCAGCCGTCCTTTAAATGTATATTTTTAAGGCTCTGACAACGTCCAACAACTTGGAGTCCTTCAAGTCGTCTGTAGCCGCAGGCACTACAATAGGCTGGTTCAGGTGAAACGCTGATACCACCTTAGGGAGAGAATGCGGACGCGTCCGCAGCTCCGCCCTATGTCGAATGGAAAATTAAATAAGGGCTTTTATAAAACAAAGCCGCCAGTTCAGATACTCTCCCGGGCGAAGCCAGGGCCAGTAACATAGTCACTTTCCATGTGAGATATTTCAAATCCACATTCTTTAGTGGTTCAAACCAATTGGATTTGAGGAAATCTAAAAACTACATTTAGATCCCACGGTGCCACCTTAGGCACCACAGGAGGCTGTATATGCAGTACTCCTTTGATAAAAATCTGGACCTCAGGGACTGAGGCCAATTCTTTTTGGAAGAATATTGATAGGGCCGAAATTTGAACCTTAATAGATCCCAATTTGAGACCCATAGACAATCCTGATTGCAGGAAATGTAGGAAAACGACCCAGTTGAAATTCCTCCATCGGAGCACTCCGCTGCTCGCACCACGCAACATATTTTCGCCAAATACGGCGATAATGCTTCGCGGTGACTTCCTTCCTTGCCTTTATCAAGGTAGGAATGACTTCTTCTGGAATGCCTTTTCCTTTTAGGATCTGGCATTCAACGCCATGCCGTCAAACGCAGCCGCGGTAAGTCTTGAAAAAGACAAGGACCCTGCTGAAGCAGGTCCCTTCTCAGAAGTAGAGGCCACGGATCGTCCGTGACCATCTCTTGAAGTTCCGGGTACCAAGTCCTTCTTGGCCAATCCGGAGCCACTAGTCTTACTCCTCTTTGCCGTATAATCCTCAATACCTTTGGTATGAGAGGCAGAGGAGGAAACACATATACGGACTGGTACACCCAAAGTGTTACCAACGCGTCCACAGCTATTGCCTGCGGATCTCTTGACCTGGCGCAATAACTGTCCAGTGTCTTGTTGAGGCAAGACGCCATCATGTCCACCATTGGTTTTACCCAACGGTTTAATAGCATGTGGAAAACTTCTGGATGAAGTACCCACTCTCCCGGGTGAAGGTCGTGTCTGCTGAGGAAGTCTGCTTCCCAGTTGTCCACGCCCGGGATGAATACTGCTGACAGTGCTATCACGTGATTCTCCGCCCAGCGAAGGATCCTGGCAGCTTCTGCCATTCTGTTTCTTGTGCCGCCCTGTCTGTTTACATGGGCGACTGCCGTGATGTTGTCCGACTGGATCAACACCGGTCTTCCTTGAAGCAGAGGTTCCGCCTGGCTTAGAGCATTGTAGATTGCTCTTAGTTCCAGAATGCTTATGTGAAGAGACTTTTTCAGGCTCGACCACACTCCCTGGAAATTTTTTCCCTGTGTGACTGCTCCCCAGCCTCTCAGGCTGGCATCCGTGGTCACCAGGATCCAATCCTGCATGCCGAATCTGCGGCCCTCCAATAGATGAGCCTCCTGCAACCACCACAGAAGGGATACCCTTGTCCTCGGCGACAGGGTTATCCGCAGGTGCATCTGAAGATGCGACCCTGACCATTTGTCCAACAGATCCCTTTGCATGGAATCTGCCGAAAGGGATTGCTTCGTAAGAAGCTACCATTTTTTCCCAGGACTCTTGTGCATTGATGTACAGACACCTTTCCTGGTTTTAGGAGGTTCCTGACCAGGTCAGATAACTCCTTGGCTTTTTCTTCGGGAAGAAAAACCTTTTTCTGAACTGTGTCCAGAATCATCCCCAGGAACAGCAGACGAGTTGTCGGCATTAATTGGGATTTTGGAATATTCAGAATCCATCCGTGCTGCTTTAGCACCTCTTGAGATAGTGCTAAACCCATCTCTAGCTGTTCTCTGGACCTTGTCCTTATTAGGAGATCGTCCAAGTATGGGATAATTTATATACGCCTTTTCTTCGAAGAAGAAATATTATCTCGGCCATTACCTTTGTAAAGACCCGAGGTGCCGTGGACAAACCAAACGGCAGCGTCTGAAACTGATAGTGACAGTTTTGTACAACGAACCTGAGGTACCCCTGGTGTGAGGGGTAATTGGGACGTGGAGATACGCATCCTTGATGTCCAAGGATACCATAAAGTCCCCTTCTTCCAGGTTCGCTATCACTGCTCTGAGTGACTCCATCTTGAACTTGAACCTCTTTATGTACAGGTTCAAGGACTTCAGATTTAGAATAGGCCTTACCGAGCCATCCGGCTTCGGTACCACCAAAAGAGTGGAATAATACCCCTTCCCTTGTTGTAGAAGAGGTACCTTGACTATCACCTGCTGAGAATACAGCTTGTGAATGGCTTCCAAAACCGTCTCCCTTTCTGAGGGGGACGTTGGTAAAGCCGACTTCAGGAAACGGCGAGGTGGCTCTGTCTCTAATTTCAACCTGTACCCCTGAGATATTATCTGCAGGATCCAGGGATTTACCTGCGAGTGAGCCCACTGCGCGCTGTAATTTTTTGAGACGACCGCCTACCGCCCCCAAGTCCGCTTGCGAAGCCCCAGCGTCATGCTGAGGCTTTTGTAGAAGCCGGGGAGGGCTTCTGTTCCTGGGAAGGAGCTGCATGTTGCTGTCTCTTCCCTCGTCCTCTGCCTCGTGGCAGATATGAATAGCCCTTTGCTCTCTTATTTTTAAAGGAACGAAAAGGCTGCGGTTGAAAAGTCGGTGCCTTTTTCTGTTGGGGAGTGACTTGAGGTAGAAAGGTGGATTTCCCGGCCGTAGCCGTGGCCACCAAATCCGATAGACCGACCCCAAATAACTCCTCTACACATCGCCTGTCCACTGTCGTGTCCATAAAGCTCTTCTGGCCGAAATGGACATAGCACTTACCCGTGATGCCAGTGTGCAGATATCTCTCTGTGCATCACGCATATAAAGAAATGCATCCTTTATTTGTTCTAACGACAGTAAAATATTGTCCCCGTCCAGGGTATCAATATTTTCGATCAGGGACTCTGACCAAACTACCCCAGCACTGCACATCCAGGCAGTCGCAATAGCTGGTCGTAGTATAACACCTGCATGTGTGTATATACCTTTTTGGATATTTTCCATCCTCCTATCTGATGGATCTTTAAGTGCGGCCGTCTCAGGAGAGGGTAACGCCACTTGTTTTGATAAGCGTGTTAGCGCTTTGTCCACCCTAGGAGGTGTTTCCCAGAGCTCCCTAACCTCTGGCGGGAAAGGGTATAAAGCCAATAACTTCTTTGAAATTAGCAGTTTTTTATCGGGGCACCCCACGCTTCATCACACACGTCATTTAATTCTTCTGATTCGGTAAAAACTACTGGTAGTTTTTTCACACCCCACATAATACCCTGTTTAGTGGTACCTGTAGTATCAGCTAAATGTAACATCTCCTTTATTGCCAAAATCATATAACGTGTGGCCCTACTGGAAAATACGGTTGATTCGTCACCATCACCACCGGAATCAGTGCCTGTGTCTGGGTCTGTGTCGACCGACTGAGGCAAGGGGCGTTTTACAGCCCCTGACGGTGTTTGAGGCGCCTGGACAGGCACTAATTGAGTGTCCGGCCGCCTCATGTCGGCAAACGACTGCTTAAGCGAGTTGACGCTATCCCGTAATTCCACAAATAAAGGCATCCATTCTGGTGTCGACCCCCTAGGAGGTGACATCCTCATATTTGGCAATTGCTCCGCCTCCACACCAAGAAACGTCCTCATACATGTCGACACACACGTACCGACACACAGCAGACACACAGGGAATGCTCTATACGAAGACAGGACCCACTAGCCCTTTGGGGAGACAGAGGGAGAGTCTGCCAGCACACACCAAAAAGCGCTATATATGACAGGGATAGCCTTATGATTAAGTGCTCCCTTATAGCTGCTTTTATATTGATATATTGCCATTTATTTTGCCCCCCCTCTCTGTTATACCCTGTTTCTGTAGTGCAGTGCAGGGGAGAGACCTGGGAGCCTTCCTGACCAGCGGAGCTGTGACAGAAAATGGCGCCGTGTGCTGAGGAGATAGGCCCCGCCCCTTTTCCGGCGGGCTCGTCTCCCGCTATTTAGTACATTTAGGCAGGGGTAAATATCTCCATATAGCCTCTGGGGCTATATGTGAGGTATTTTTTAGCCAAATAGGTTTTCATTTGCCTCCCAGGGCGCTCCCCTCCCAGCGCCCTGCACCCTCAGTGACTGCCGTGTGAAGTGTGCTGAGAGGAAAATGGCGCACAGCTGCAGTGCTGTGCGCTACCTTAAGAAGACTGCAGGAGTCTTCAGCCGCCGATTCTGGACCTCTTCTTGCTTCAGCATCTGTGAGGGGGCCGGCGGCGTGGCTCCGGTGACCATCCAGGCTGTACCTGTGATCGTCCCTCTGGAGCTTCATGTCCAGTAGCCAAGAAGCCAATCCATCCTGCACGCAGGTGAGTTCACTTCTTCTCCCCTCTGTCCCTCGTTGCAGTGATCCTGTTGCCAGCAGGAATCACTGTAAAATAAAAAAAAAACCTAAGCTAAACTCTCTAAGCAGCTCTTTATGAGAGCCACCTAGAATTGCACCCTTCTCGGCCGGGCACAAAAATCTAACTGGAGTCTGGAGGAGGGTCATGGGGGGAGGAGCCAGTACACACCACCTGACCTGTAAAAGCTTTACTTTTGTGCCCTGTCTCCTGCGGAGCCGCTATCCCCCATGGTCCTTTCAGGAACCCCAGCATCCACTTAGGACGATAGAGAAATATATATATATATATATATATAATAGCAGCGTGCGGGCAGCACTTCTCCTTCTCCCATACAATATTATAAAGCCTTATAATAACGCCAATATCTAAATATATATACTGCATATATACTGATTGCTCCCAGCTTGTGATTTATTTATTGGATATCTAGACCTGGAGCACCATCCACTACATATTATTTCTGTATACTACTCAGGAGTGGCACCCAGGCAAGCTGATTAGTTGGGGTGAGTGCAGGACATTTCTTCTGCATAATAAATATAAATATATATATATCCTTATGGTAATGCCAGTGCCTAAATTACATTTACTTATTGTATAAGCAGCGTAACAGCCAGCAGGGGTACACCTCACCCCAGAGGATCAGTCTCCTTGCCAAGATCAGGCAGCCTTCTCAGAGCAGCTTTCGTAGCTGCTGTCACAATGCTGTTGCAGAGTTGCTTCCTGCTCGGTAGGGCTAGAGCGCCGCCTCTGCAACGTCACACGTCCTGACATCACTGTATGCGGCGCAGGGGTTCAAGGGCTAGCTAAAGTGAATCTTCCATTGTGCCATGCCGGAGCCGAGGTAGGGAGAGAAGGGGGGTCGCGACCCGGGGGCGGGGCCTCAGACAGACTTTGGCAGGCTCCTGTAGCAGGAAAAAATGTTTTCCTGTCTACAGCAGCAGCACAGCGCAATTGCTTTGGGCCTATTTTGATGGGGGGCCTGGAGCTGCAGCTCCATCCGCCCCATTGTTAATCCGGCCCTGCCTACAACAACAACCTACCAATCCACAGAATATTCAGTGTATTTGCAATTGCCTTAAATAAGGTGTATTTGTTCCTAAAAATACTGTTTGTGTGTAAAGCCACACATTCTTTTTGTTTAAACAATGATTTTGTATTTAGAACACTTGAATATTTTATCATTGTTACCTCAAGGATGCATGCCAGTGGTTCCGAAACTCGCTGAAGTTAGCCTAACAGACCAGGATTTAAGGAAATGCATCATTAAGTATAGGTGAATTAACAAGCCGGAATATCCTTAAAACCTGGACTGTAAGGTTGACTCGAGGACCCAGTTTGGGTAACCCTGACATATAGCTTATTTTTGGCCTGCTTTGTATTTGTTTTGTTTTTTTGCATGTTATAATTGTGTACCTTATAATACTTGCCATTTTTTATTTCTTTTCTAACAAGCACTGTATACACATCCTGAGAAAACTTAGAACGTTTTCAACAATATACAAAACTAAAAACTTTTATAAGCCAAAATAAAGAAAAAAACAGTTTTCATCGAAAAAGTTGTCTGTCTTGCACCATTGAGGAAAGGTTGTCTGCAGTGGTGGGCCAGCTTCGCTCAGCGTTGATGTTGTCATGCTTCCACTCCTAGCCTGCTTAACTAAATTTCATTACATATATTCAACTTGTTTACATGTCCATCTTTAAAGGGTTTTTTGTAAAAAAAAAAATATGTATCTGTGTTACTGCTAGTCGTGCGCTAGGACAACTTTTTCCATTGCAGAGTTTTCCACATATAGCAGGGATTGCGGATTACCCTACCTTCCCACAGCTGCCGACCAGCAGTATGACACGTACCCTCACAGGGAGTGCAGTCCGTCCAAAACTTTGTTTACTGCACAAACCACTCTGTAAGAAAGTGGTCATTTTTGTATTTCACAAATGTTAAGAAGAATGCAGCAGTCTGCTACTACATTGGGATTTATTTTTAAGTCCACATCATTGCATTTCATTAAACAGTGCTAGCATCCTTTTAACCAGCCAAACGTATTCTCAATGACCATCCAGGCAGAACTTAGGCTGTGTGTGTAGATCTTATCCGGGGACAACACTAGATGTTGGGTGTAGCCCTTCATCAACAAGTGCTGTAAAAGGGTATGCTGTATCCCCGATGAGGTCAACCAGGATCTCCATCTCATCTACAGTCACAGATTTCTGTCAAAAAATATAATTTCTCTATCGTCCTTGTGGATGCTGGGGTTCCTGAAAGGACCATGGGGAATAGCGGCTCCGCAGGAGACAGGGCACAAAAAGTAAAGCTTTCCGATCAGGTGGTGTGCACTGGCTCCTCCCCCTATGACCCTCCTCCAGACTCCAGTTAGATTTTTGTGCCCGGCCGAGAAGAGTGCAATCTAGGTGGCTCTCCTAAAGAGCTGCTTAGAGAAAGTTTAGCTTAGGTTTTTTATTTTACAGTGAGTCCTGCTGGCAACAGGATCACTGCAACGAGGGACTTAGGGGAGAAGGAGTGAACTCACCTGCGTGCAGGATGGATTGGCTTCTTGGCTACTGGACATCAGCTCCAGAGGGACGATCACAGGTACAGCCTGGATGGTCACCGGAGCCGCGCCGCCGGCCCCCTTGCAGATGCTGAAGTAAGAAGAGGTCCAGAATCGGCGGCTGAAGACTCCTGCAGTCTTCTAAAGGTAGCGCACAGCACTGCAGCTGTGCGCCATTTTCCTCTCAGCACACTTCACACGGCAGTCACTGAGGGTGCAGGGCGCTGGGAGGGGGGCGCCCTGGGAGGCAAATGAAAACCTTTTTTGGCGAAAAATACCTCACATATAGCCCCCAGAGGCTATATGGAGATATTTAACCCCTGCCAAGATTCACTAAATAGCGGGAGACGAGCCCGCCGAAAAAGGGGCGGGGCCTATCTCCTCAGCACACAGCGCCATTTTCTCTCACAGAAAGCCTGGAGAGAAGGCTCCCAGGCTCTCCCCTGCACTGCACTACAGAAACAGGGTTAAAACAGAGAGGGGGGGCACTGATTTTGGCGATATTGAGATATATATAAAGATGCTATAAGGGAAAACACTTATATAAGGTTGTCCCTATATAATTATAGCGTTTTGATGTGTGCTGGCAAACTCTCCCTCTGTCTCCCCAAAGGGCTAGTGTGGGTCCTGTCCTCTGTCAGAGCATTCCCGGTGTGTGTGCTGTGTGTCGGTACGTGTGTGTCGACATGTATGAGGACGATGTTGGTGAGGAGGCGGAGAAATTGCCTGTAATGGTGATGTCACTCTCTAGGGAGTCGACACCGGAATGGATGGCTTATTTAGGGAATTACGTGAGAATGTCAACACGCTGCAAGGTCGGTTGACGACGTGAGACGGCCGACAAACTATTAGTACCGGTCCAGGCGTCTCAGAAACACCGTCAGGGGCGTTAAAAACGCCCATTTACCTCAGTCGGTCGACACAGACACAGACACGGACACTGAATCCAGTGTCGACGGTGAATAAACAAACGTATTTCTCATTAGGGCCACACGTTAAGGGCAATGAAGGAGGTGTTGCATATTTCTGATACTACAAGTACCACAAAAAAGGGTATTATGTGGGAGTGAAAAAACTACCTGTAGTTTTTCCTGAATCAGATAAAATAAAATGAAGTGTGTGATGATGCGTGGGGTTACCCCGATAGCAAATAGTGGCGTTATACCCTTTCCCGCCAGAAATTAGGGCGCGTTGGGAAACACCCCTTAGGGTGATAAGGCGCTCACACGCTTATCAAGTGGCGTTACCGTCTCCAGATACGGCCGCCCTCAAGGAGCCAGCTGATAGGAAGCTGGAAAGATATCCTAAAAAGTATATACACACATACGGTGGTTATACTGCGACCAGCGATCGCCATCAGCCTGGAGATGCAGTGCTGGGTTGGCTTGGTCGGATTCCCTGACTGAAAATATTTTATTCATATAGAGCATTTAATAGGATGCATTCTATATATATGTACGTGAGATGCACAGAGGGATATTTGCTCTCTGGCATCAAGATAAGTACGTTGTCCATATCACCCAGAAGATGTCATGGACACGACGGTGGTCAGGTGATACAGATCCCATACGGCACATGGAAGTATTGCCGTATAAAGGGAAGGAGTTAGTTGGGGTCGGTCCATCGGACCTGGGGACCACGGCAACAGCTGGGAAATCCAACCTTTTTACCCCAAGTTACATCTCAGCTGAAAAAGACACCGTCTTTTCAGCCTCAATCCTTCCTTTCCCATGAGGGCATGCAGGCAAAAGGCCAGTCATATCTGCCCAGACATAGAGGTAAGGGAAGTAGACTGCAGCAGGCAGCCCCTTCCCAGGAAAAGAAGCCCTCCACCGCGTCTGCCAAGTCCTCAGCATGACGCTGGGGCCGTGCAAGCGGACTCAAGGTGGGGGGGTAGTCTCAAGAGTCTCAGCGCGCAGTGGGATCACTCGCAGGTTGACCCCTAGATAGTACAAGTATTATCCCAGGGGTACAGATTGGAGAGTCGAGACATCTTCTCCTCGCAGGTTTCTGAAGTCTGCTTTACCAACGGCTCCCTCCGACAGGGAGGCAGCATTGGAAACAATTCACAAGCTGTATATCCAGCAGGTGAGAATCAAAGTACCCCTCCTACAACAAGGAAAAGGGTATTATTTTTCCACACTATATTGTGGTACTGAAGCCAGACGGCTTGGTGAGACATAGTCTAAACTGAAATCTTTGAACACTTACATAAAAGGTTCAAATCGAGATGGAGTCACTCAGAGCAGTGATAGCGAACCGGAAAGAAGGGGACTATATGGTGTCCCTGGACATCAAGGATTACCTCCATGTCCAAATTTGCCCTTCTCAACAAGGGTACCTCTGGTTCGTGGTACAGAACTGTCAATATCAGTTTCAGACGATGCCGTTTGAATTATCCACGGCACCCCGGGCCTTTTACCAAGGTAATGGCCGAAAAGATGTTTCTTCAAAGAAAAAAAAAGGCATCTAAATTATCCCTTACTTGGACGATATCCTGAAAAGGGCAAGTTCCAGAGAACAGTTGGAGGTCGGAAGAGCACTATCTAAAGTAGTTCTACGACAGCACGACTGGATTCTAAATATTCCAAGAATCGCAGCTGTTTTCCGACGATACGTCTGCTGTTCCTAGGAATGATTCTGGGCATAGTCCAGAAAAAGGTGTTCCTCCGGGAGGAAAAAGCCAAGGAGTTATTCGACCTAGTCAGAAACCTCCTAAAACCAGGCCAAGTATCAGTGCATCAATGCACAGGAGTCCTGGGAAAAATGGTGGCTTCTTACGAAGCGATTCCATTCGGCAGATCTCAGGGGATTTGCTGGACGAATGGTCCGGATCGCATTTTCAGATGCATCAGCGGATAATCCTGTCTCCAAGGACAAGGGTGTCTCTTCTGTGGGGGCTGCAGAGTGCTCATCTTTTAGAGGGCAGCACACTCAGCATTCAGGACTGTGTTCTGGGGACCACGGATACCAGCCTGAGAGGCTGGGGAGTAGTCACACAGGGAAAAAATTTCCAAGGAAGTGTGGTCAAGTCTGGAGACTTCTCTCCACATGAATATACTGGAGCTAAGGGCAATTTACAATGCTCTGAGCCTAGGAAGACTCCTGCTTCAAAGTCAACCGGTGCTGATCCAGTAGGACATCATCATGGCGGTCGCCCACGTTATCAGACTGGGCGACACAAGAAGCAGGAGGGCAATGACAGCAAGGATTCTTCGCTGGGCGGAAAATCATGTGATAACACTGTCAGCAGTGTTCATTCCGGGAGTGGGCAACTGGGAAGATTTCCTCAGCATAAATGAATTCCACCCGGAAAAGTGGAAACTTAATCTGGAAGTTTCCACATGATTGTAAACCGTTGGGAAAGACCAAAGGTGGTTATGATGGCGTCCCACCTGAAGCGCCAGGTCAAGAGACACTCAGGCAATAGCTGGGACGCTCTGGTAACACCGTCGGTGTACCAGTCGGTGTATGTGTTCCATCCTCTGCTTTTCATACCCAATGTATTGAAAATGATTGGAAGGAGAGGAGTAAGAACTATACTCGTGGCTCCGGTTTGGCCAAGAAGGACTTGGTTCCTGGAACTTCAAGAGATACTAAGAAGGGTCTTGATTCGGCAAGAACCGTGTCTGTTCCGGGACTTACCGCAGCTGCGTTGACGCCAAGGCGGGTGAACGCCGGATCCTAAGGGAAAGAGGCATTCCGGAAGAGGTCATCCCTACCCTGGTCAGAGCCAGGAAGGAGGTGACCGCACAACATTATCACCACTTAGGTGAAAATATGTGCCAGGGTGTGAGTCCAGGAAGGCTCCACGGAAGAATTTCAACTAGGTTAATTTCTACATTTCCTGCAAACAGGAGTGTCTATGGGTCTCAAATTGGGTCCATTACGGTTCAAATTTCGGCCTGTTGATTTTCTTCCAGAAAGAAATTGGCTTCAGTTCCTGAAGTCCAGAAGTTGTTAAGGGAGTACTGCATATACAGCCCCTTTGATGTCTCCAGTGGCACTGGGCGATCTCAACGTAGTTTTGGGATTCCTAAAAAATCACATTGGTTTAAACAACTCAAATCTGTGGATTTGATATATCTCACATGGAAAATGACCATGCTGTTGGTCCTGGCCTCGGCCAGGCGAGTGTCAGAATTGGCGGCTTTATCTCACAAAGCCATATCTGATTGTCCATTCGGACAGAGCAAAGCTGCGGACTCGTCCCCAGTTTCTCCTTAAGGTGGTGTCAGCGTTTCACCTGAACCAGCTTATTGTGGTACCTGCGGCTACTAGGGACTTGGAGGACTCCAAGTTGCTGGATGTTATCAGGGCCCTGAAAATATAGTTTCCAGGTTGGCTGGAGTCAGGAAATCTGACTTGCTGTTTATCCTGTATGCACCCAACAATGCTGGGTGCTTCTGCTTCTAAGCAGTCGATTGCTCGTGGGATTGGTAGCACAATTCAACTTGCACATTCTGTGGCAGGCCTGCCACAGTCTAAATCTGTTAAGGCCCATTCCACAAGGAAGGTGGGCTCATCTTGGGCGGCTGCCCGAGGGGTCTCGGCATTACAACTTTGCCGAGCAGCTACGTGGTCGGGGGAGAACACGTTTGTAAAATTCTACAAATTTGATACCCTGGCAAAAGAGGACCTGGAGTTCTCTCATTCGGTGCTGCAGAGTCATCCGCACTCTCCCGCCCGTTTGGGAGCTTTGGTATAATCCCCATGGTCCTTTCAGGAACCCCAGCATCCACAAGGACGATAGAGAAAATAAGAATTTACTTACCGATAATTCTATTTCTCGGAGTCCGTAGTGGATGCTGGGCGCCCATCCCAAGTGCGGATTATCTGCAATACTTGTACATAGTTATTGCTAACTAAATCGGGTTATTGTTGTTGTGAGCCATCTTTTCAGAGGCTCCGCTGTTATCATACTGTTAACTGGGTTCAGATCACAGGTTGTACAGTGTGATTGGTGTGGCTGGTATGAGTCTTACCCGGGATTCATAATTCCTCCCTTATTGTGTACGCTCGTCCGGGCACAGTACCTAACTGGAGTCTGGAGGAGGGTCATAGGGGGAGGAGCCAGTGCACACCACCTGATCGGAAAGCTTTACTTTTTGTGCCCTGTCTCCTGCGGAGCCGCTATTCCCCATGGTCCTTTCAGGAACCCCAGCATCCACTACGGACTCCGAGAAATAGAATTATCGGTAAGTAAATTCTTATTATTACCACTATAATGCAGAGGGGGATGTGGTTACATTGCCTGCAGTCAGGATACCGGCAGTCAGGATACTGACAACGGAATCCCGACCACTGACAATGCCGACACATGGAATTCCGGCTAACAGGGGCTATTCCCACTCGTGGGTGTCCAGGACACCCATAGAGTGGGAATAGAACTTGTGGTGAGCGCAGCTAGCCACTGGGCCCACGGCATGGCGAGCGCAGCCAAGGGGCTTCATTGCACTTACCCCCCTGCCGGCGTTCTGGCAGCCGGGATCCCGTCATCGGTATGCTGAAGGCCAGGATTCTGGCCACCGGCATACTATACCCAATGCTGCAGAGGTGGCATAAGTGTATTCACTTGGTGCTTGTATACGTGACTGAAATGTTATGGTATATTTCTGCAGAATATATATATGTGTGTTTGCAAATAATAGCAATAATTGGGTCTGTAGTGCACACTTAATATTCTGCAGTGCTTTACATATATTTTCCACATATATTTTCCAAAGCTCAAATCAGGCGCCGGTTGGCTAACGAACCGGCGACTGATTTGAGATACACGCCGCCTCTGGAGACCGGACTGATCACTAAGGGGCAGGACAGGCACGCACTGCGCTCTACTCCCCTCACACACATCTGCTGCAAGCAAGGTGGTAGGGCTGGCGGTACTGTGTACCAGTCGCACTTTCTTACCAGTATGCTGTACTGGCCCATACCGCCATACTTGCAGCACTGCGCTCTTGGCATAGTGGTATGGGAGATGCTGAGCTAATCTTTTTCTGTGTTTGCATTTCTAATTGATGTAGAGATCATCTAAAAAAGTAGTTCTTAAACTACATGGTATCGTTTGGCTTTATAATGGAGACTTCACATATGCGCAATGATGGTTTTCAAAAGTGACACCTGATGGATGAACACCAGTATTACACCAGACGGAGACTTAATTCATTACACTGTGACTGAATACACCATGCTGCTACAAGGCGCAGGCAAACTTAATGCAACTACTTTTTCGCACTACATGTCACACAGTGGACAGATGAGCATGGCTACATCTGTATATATTTGTTGTTTTTTTTCCTGAACTTGCAGCTCGGTTCAAACTGGAGTCACAAGACTTATAGATGCACATGAACAAAGAGACCTAGGGTAAAGTGTACCAAACAGTACAAACAATAGAACTATATATACATTATTAATTTTAAACTTTCAGCACAGTTCAAACTGTGTGGAGTCACATGGCTTATAGATGCATGTGAAAAGAGCACACTAACATAAAGTGCACCAAACAGTAAATTTACAGCTGAGTGCTGCGCAGCATACACAGTCACTATACAGCGCACCTCCACTTGTTAGTCTAGACACAGCACAGCCAATACAGCAGAATACAACACAGTATACATCAGTGTGCAGCATGCCCCATATACACAGTCACTTATACAGCTCAGCCACTTGTAAAGCTGGCCATACATCAGGACGATATCTTTCCAACCAGCCAACTAGTTGGCTGGTTGGAAAGATAATGTGGCAGTGTGTGGGAGCAAACGATTATCAGCCGTTTGCTCCCACACGCTGAAAAACGGACAGAAACGGTCTGTCCAACTAGTTGGGAAAATCAAACCTGTTTGATTTTCCCAACCAATCGTTCAGGTGTAGGGGAAACTTTCCCCCCAACTGAACGATAAGTAGGCGGACATGAACCCCCCCCCCCCCCAATCACCTGTGACAGCGGGCTGTGCAGTTCGGGGCCTGAAAAGGGGGCAGAGCTACGGCGGCACGAGGGGGCGGAGCTACACGGAATAGAGGGGCGGAGCTACACGGGACCAGACATCTTTGAAGTGATGGCCAGCCAGACTTGGTAAGTGGAGGGTGAGAGAAGTGAGTGTGTGTGTGTGTGTGTGTGTGTGTGTGTGTGTGTGTGTGTGTGTGTGGTGGGGGTGTGTGTGTGTATGGTAGAGGTGTGTGTGTGTGTGTGTGTGTGTGTGTGTGTGTGTGTGTGTGTGTGTGTGTTTGTATATATGTATGAATTGTGTGTGTGTGAGGTATGTCTGTGTGTGCGCGCTTTATGGACGCCACTGCTGGGAGGGCCATTACATGCAAGGACGCTACTACTATAGGGGGGGCATTATGTATAAGGACGCTACTATTGCTGGGGGGGCCATTACGTATAACGATACTACTGCTGGGGGGGCATTATGTATAAGGACGCTACTATTACTGGGGGGGCATTACCTATAACAATGCTACTACTACTGGGGGGCATTATGTATAAGAACGCTACTACTACATGGGGACATTACATATAACGATGCTACTACTACTGGGGGGGCATTATGTATAAGGACGGTACTACTACTGGGGGCACATTATGTATAAGGATGCTACTACTACTGGGGGGGAATTATGTATAAGGACACTACTACTACTGTGGGGGCATTATGTATAAGGATGGTACTACTACTGGGGGCACATTACGTATAAGGATGCTACTACTACAGGGGTGGCATTACGTATAAGGACGCTGGATCAGATAAGTATAATTATCTTTTATTTTCAGGTACCCGTGGATTCTACTTGGAGAAGAGGACCGACTGCTTCGTGTCAACATAGGTAAGTATGTGTGTGTCGACATGTGTGAAATAAAGTTTTACTGTCACGGTGTGTGTCTCCTGTTTTTATTTGGGTATTTTTTTTCCATTAGAACTACAGGTACCAGCGGGCCCGTTTTTCTCCCGCATGCTGGTACTTGTGGTTCTCCAAGTACCAGCTTGCGGGGGAGGCTTGCTGGGACTTGTAGTACTACTGGAAAAAACAATATTCTTTCAATTTTCTCAAGGCTATCAGCCCCCCATCCGCAGCCTTTGGATGGGGGGGACAGCCTCGGGCTTCACCCCTGGCCCTTGGGTGGCCTGGGGGGGGGGACCCCTTGATTGAAGGGGTCCCCACTCCCCCAGCGTACCCCGGCCAGGGGTGACTAGTTGGATATTTAATGCCATGGCCGCAGGGCACTGTATAAAAGTGACCCCCGGCTGTGGCATTATCTGTCCAGCTAGTGGAGCCTGATGCTGGTGTAAAAAATATGGGGGACCCCTACTCTTTTTGTCCCCCGTATTTTTTGCACCAGCACCAGGCGCAGAGCCCGGTGCTGGTTTTAAAAATTCGGGGGATCCCCTGTCCCTTTTTCCCCCGGATTTTTAGAACCAGGACTGGCTCGAAGAGCCCGAGGCTGGTTATGCTTTGGAGGGGGGACCCCACGCAATTTTTTTTCGGGTTTTTCCCATTCCATTTAAAAAAAAATATATATATATATATATAATAATAATCTTTTTAAAAATATATAGTGCCGAATATCTACATTATATATATACTGGACTGCAGGACTACTGACGTTCCTGACTGAGGAGGAAGTTGACGTTGAGGGGGTTGGTGGTGTGGCTTGCAGGAGCTTGGGTACAAGAGGAAAAAGGGATTTAGGTGTCAGTGGACTGCTTACTTTCTTACCCAAAGTTTCACAACTTGACACTGACTTCTGATGAATGCGCTGCAAGTGACGTATAAGGGAGGATGTTCCTAGGTGGTTAACGTCCTTACCCCTACTTATTACAGATTGACAGAGGCAACACACGGCTTGACACCTGTTGTCCGGATTTGTGGAGAAATAATTCCACACAGAAGGTTTTTTGGTATTTTGCCCAGGCATCACAATGGGCTTCTTCATCCCACGGACAACAGGTGTCTTCCCCGGTGTCTCATTTAAACAAACCACATCACCATCAGAATTCTCATTGTCAACTTCCTCCGCAGCGCCAGCAACACCCATATCCTCATCCTGGTATACTTTAACAGTGACATCTTCAATTTGAATATCAGAAAATGGACTGTGGGTGCTCCTTCCAGCACTTGCAGTGGGCGTGGAAATGGTGGAAGGAGCCACCTCTTCCCGTCCAGTGTTGGGAAGGTCAGGCATCGCAACCGCCGACACACTTGGACTTTCCTTGGGGATTTGTGATACCATCTTAGAACACACAGTTCTTTTCTGTGCTTTTTCCAGCTTAACTCTTATCATTTTTCTATGGGAGGATAAGGGCTTCCATCGCCATGTGAAGCTGAACCACTAGTCATGAACATAGGCCAGGGCCTTAGCCGTTCCTTGCCACTCTGTGTCGTAAATGGCATATTGGCAAGTTTACGTTTCTCCTCAGACCATTTAAATTTCTTTTTTTGGGTCTTTTTACTGAACTTTGGCTTTTTGGATTTTACATGCCCTCTACTGTCACATTGGGCATCGGCCTTGGCAGACGACGTTGATGGGATTTAATTGTCTATGTCATGACTAGTGGCTGCAGCTTCAGCACTAGGAGGAAGTGGTTCTTGATCTCTCCCTATTTTATCCTCCAAATTTTTTTTCTCCATTATTTTTCTGGAGTTATATAACAAACAATATGCGGTACAGGAGAGCGTACCTCTACACCAAGCAGGGCAAACCCCGTGAAAATTATTTGGATTAAATATTAATAACCCCTTTATTTGGAGTAAATAATAAACAGCACAGGACAGCACCACTGAACTTATATGCAGGGATGGTGCTTGGGTGTTTGGCGCCTCCCTGCAAACTGTAAATCTGCACCCTCTCTCCTATATTTAAGAGAGAGACAGCGCACCACCGAAGGCACATGCAACAAAAAGGGTTGTGGTTTCACAAAGGAGGGGTGTTCGCACACAATTGTACCCCTAATTTACGTTACGCCACACAGTAGCACATTCTAGTTCACATTACACCGCATACAGTGCTCTTGATTCATATTACACTACTTTACAACACACAGCAGAGCCTCTTCTTCAGGTCCTGGAGAGGATGTGGAACTCATTTCCCTCGCCACCTACTCCCTTCCCATTAGTCGTGCCAGGGCCGATAGTAGGATGTTCGGCGCCCTCTGCAAAACTACAGTGCCCTAACCCCCATACTGTCTAAAGGAACAGTTGTACGCTGAAGGCACATGCTGCAAAAAAACAGGTGTGGTATCACAAGAAAGGGGCATGGCCACACAATATCAGTGCCGCTTATACACATACCCACGGTGGCAGTGCCATTTATACACATAATAATGCCAAGGGTAGCAGTGCCGCTTCTACACATAATAAAGCCCATGATAGCAGTGCCGCATATACACATGCCCACGATATCAGTGGTGCTTATACTCATAATAATGCCCATGATGGCAGTGCTGCTTATATACATGCCCACGGTGTCAATGCCGCTTATACACATAATAATGCCCACGGTAGCAGTGCCACTTATACACATGCCCACAGCATCAGTGCCTCTTGTACACATGCCCACAGTATCAGTGCCGCTTGTACACATGCCCACGGTATCAGTGCAGCTTGTATACATGCCCACGGTATCAGTTCCGCTTGTACACATGCCCACGGTATCAGTGCCACTTGTACACATGACCACGGTATCAGTGCAGCTTGTATACATGCCCACGGCATCAGTGTTGCTTGTACACATGCCCACGGTATCAGTGCCACTTGTACACATGCCCACGGTATCAGTGCCGCTTGTACACATGCCCACGGTATCAGTGCCGCTTGTACACATGCCCACGGTGTCAGTGCCACTTGTACACATGCCCACAGTATCAGTGCCACTTGTACACATGCCCACGGTATCAGTGCTGCTTATTCAAATGTCCACGGTATTAGTGCCACTTAATCACTTGCCCATGGTCACAGTGGCGCTTATACACATAACAAATGGCAACCTCCACTTGTCTCGTGTGTCACTGGTGTTTCCTATCAGCATCCGCGCAGGTCCTGTCTCCTAGGTGTGTTGCTAGCTCCTCTTCACATGGTCTCATTCACGCCGCAGCCTAGCGCCATCAGAGGTGGACTAGGGAAGGCGGGATAAGGGAGTCTGTCAAAGTCTAGTGCCGCCTACCCCCTGATCTATTAGTATGGGAGCTGCAGCTCACATTTAGGAGGTAGTGACTGCCAATCATTGTAGAAAACAAGGTTTTCAAAGAGTTAAACTCACTGTTGTGCGTGTCAGGCTGCCCTGGACACAGACAGCTCCTGTGCTTCAGCATGTAGAGGGGGAGGGTCCAGAAACCCGAGTGCACTGCAGGGAGAAAGGTTCACCAGAACGGGACAGAAAGCATCAGAGAGGGGATACTTCCGACAGCCTGTGCGGATGGAGTTTCAGGCTGTTAATGAATCTCCTCCTGTGTGTGCTACTGTGAGGGAGGGAGGAAGGGGTGGGGAGATCAGTAGGTGAACTGGAGCTTCATGCTGCCATCCGACGCTGCTGCCTATCATACAATCTGACAGGCGCAGTGGCATCCGGCAGCAGCAGGTTCACAGAGAGAGCAGGGAAAGCACCTCTCATGCCCGACGCCTACCTGCTTTGCAGACTCTGCTGAGCGGGTAGCGCCGGGCCTGCTTATATGGCAGCACCACAGGACTGGACTTAGATCGAATTATATGGACTTATATTGAATTATACGGCAGGATCAATGTTATTATACGGCAGGATCATTGGAATTATAAGGCAGGATCACTGGAATTATACAGCAGGATCACTGGATTTATACGGCAGTACCTACTAAAACAGATTTTGCACTTTAGCCTTCCTTTAGGCTAAAGGAAGGAGATAACAACGGCTGACTGACCAGACGTGGACAAAGACGGGGTGCCCATTATAGGAGCTGATTCTTCCCCGGGACTTTGAACATCTACACAGCTTTTTTAAGAGCACTTCTCTTGTCCGATTTCTGGTAGGAAGCCACCTTCATAAAAACCTGGATTGTAACATCATTGAATGTCAAATATCCATTTATGAAATTAATGGAGCTTTCCGATTTTTAATCTTTGTTATTAAATGCAATTTGTTTTTAAATACACATATTGGATTTTATTTTGGTGATGAACAATTTTTATGCATATGAGATATATGTGATGAACATACTGCATTAGATTGTTTTTCTTCCTTTTTTTATATATTTACTCTGGACGTTTTCCATATATAATACCTGCAAGGTATTCCGTTGTGTAGAGACACACACATTGTTTACTATGGCAGTCCATAATGGGGGGAATTCTCTGGGGTGCGGGGTTCCCTGTGCCTGCCGTGGCTGGGTATCCCTGGGGCATCGCAATTTAACACTATTTCATCACTCCATGGCCCTTATAGCTTGTTTTATATATATGTAACACCTTCACATAATTTTCTTTTAATCCTCCCATTATTCACACATGCAGCAACAGCTGCTCCTACCTCTTTAACCCTATATTTTATCACTCCTGCGATGCCCTGGGGTTGTCTGGCTGGGTGGCTCTGGGGTGTCCTGCCCCCCGGACCTGAACCCCTATAGTTAGTGTTAGGGACTTACCCAATGAGAGGCTACCTTGATGCGGTGGGTAAGCTCATAGCCCTGGCCAGGAATATGCTAAGTGCCTCTGGTTACTACAGGTTGAGCTAGTGTGAGATTGTGCACCTGCTACCTTTTCCCTCTGTACACTTTACTAAGTCTCAAGCAGAGTAGCACCTCACTACCTAATTAAGGTGTGCAAATTAGGGCCCTTTTCCCTCTAGAGACACACACAGAAATAGAGGATTCATACTTTTAAGTTAAGTTGATCTCTTCCTCTCCTTTTCTAATTGTTGATTATAAGCGCAAAAGGAAAGGTGCCCCATATCAAAAAGTATACGGCAGTACCGCTGGAGATATACGGCAGTACCGCTGGACATAAACGGCAGTATCAATGGACATATACGGCAGGATCACTGGACATATACGGCAGTATCACTGGACTGGATTTATACGCCAGTACCACTGTAATTATACAGCAGGATAACTGGATTTAAACGGCAGGATCACTGGATTTATACGGCAGTACTGCTGGACATATACGGCAGTATCAATGGACATATACGGCAGGATCACTGGAATTATACGGCATGATCACTGGATTTATACGGCAGTACCGTTGGACATATACGGCAGTATCAATGGACATATACGGCAGGATCACTGGACATATACGGCAGTACCACTGGAATTATACAGCACCACAGGGACTCCACCACTGGACTGATGCAGGACAACACAGCACCACTACAATGGACTGGACTTATACAGCAGCACTGGACATATGGTAGCAGAGGACACCACCACTGTGACTGGACTGAAGCAGCACAATACACCACCACTGAACTGATGCAGGACAACACAGCACCACTGGACTGGACTTATACAGCAACACTGGACTATGGCAGCAGAGGACACCACCACTGTGACTGGACTGATGCAGCACAACACACCACTACTGGACTGATGCAGCACAACACAGCACCACTTGACTAGACTTATACAGCAGCACTGGACATATGGCAGCAGAGGACACAATCACTGTGACTGGACAGATGCAGCACAAGACACGGACACTGAGGACACTGAGGACGGAGACATGTCCTCTCTCTACACTCTCCAATGCCAGAGTGAAAATGGCGGGGATGCGTGGCTCCTTATATGGAATCCAAACCCCGCGAGAATCCGACAGCGGGATGATGACATTTTGCCTCATTCTGGTTTCCGAGTCAGGCGGGAAAACCTGCGTCTGACTCGGATCCAGACTTGGGTGGTGACGTACGGTAGAACCGATCCTGCTCATCTCTAATCACTACCACCTGGAGGATGATCAAATGCCAGCCTTTCCTGTTGTAGTAGTCTGCTGAGTTGTCACAGGGGGCAACAATGTGTGTCTCATTTATGGCATCAGCACATTGTGAATAACCACGCCTCAGGAAGCTTTGGATGGTGTCATCTAGGCTCTATCCTTGCAGCCTGTCGCAGTGCTCATTCGGATGACTGATGCAATGCTGGATGATATAAGCGTTCTCCTCCTGTGCAAATATTGGCATTGAGAACTAGCCCTCTCAGCCAAAAATTGTGCCCCCTCCTCCTCCAACCTTGCACTAGGCAGTACAGAATGAGAAGCTGCATCATGCTCTCAGTGGCTGTATAAAATAGCAGAAAGCGTCATACAATCAGGAACTTCAGGCTACGCAGGTAATCCGTTGGCCATTGTTGCTGCAATGCTGTGAGCACCCCCACCCCTCCCTTTTATTCCCTTTTGTGAGCTCATCTTTGTGAGCCTAAAAAAGGCAATTTCTTATGACTTTGCCTCCTAGTTCACATCCAAAACTCTATACATTAGGACATTAAATCCCACCAGACCCTCAGCACCCAGACCCCACCTTTCCCAGACCACCACTCCCCATCAAACTTATCAGCTCTGAATAACTTTTTCCCCTGTATCTGGAGATGAAGTTATGGCCCTCATTTGGTCCTCCCTCTTCCACCTACAAACTTGGTCCTATTTGCTCCCGCTTCCTCCGCTACCTCTCTCCTTCTGCCTGTTGCCATCTTACCCACCTCCTCAGTCTCCCCCTCTCATCAGGAACCATCCCCTCTGCCTTCAAGCATGCCCTTGTCTCCCCCATACTTGAAAAAACCCTACCCTTGATCCTGACACTCCCTCAAACTACAGGCCCATCTCTTTCCTCCCTTTTGCCTCCAAAATCTTTTGAGTGCATTGGCTACAACTGCATTTCTTTCCTCCCACTCTCTGCTTTACCCATTTTAGCCTGGCTTCTATCCTCTCCACTGAAACTAACCTCAAGAAAGTCAGCAATCACCTCCTTACTGCCAAATCCAAGGGCTCATTCTCCTCTACCTCTCTGCTGCTTTTGACACTGTGGACCACTCTCTCCTCCTGGAAATTCTTTAATCCTTTAGTTTGTGTGATACTGCCCTCTCCTTGCTGTCCTTGTACCTTTCTGACTGTTACATCTCAGTCTCCTCTCATGACTTCACCCCCACCCTTACACTAACAGTAGGTATTCTGCAAGGTTCTGTTTGTGGAACTCTCCTATTCTCCCTCTATAAGTCTTCTATAGTTGAGCTCATTAGCTCTTTTGACCTCCAATATCATCTCTATGCTAATGATCCTTAGATCTACCTTTCCACCCCTGACCTCTCCGCCATCTCTTCACTTGTATCTCCAACTGTCTCTCTGCTATCTCTTCCTGGATCTCCCAATGTATTATTAAACTTAACATGTCTAAGACTGAGCTGCTCATCTTCCAACCCTCCTACATACCCTCACCTTCCACAATTTTAATACCTATTGACGGCAGAACTATCTCTTCTAGTCCCCATGTACACTGTCTTGGAGTTACCCTTGACTCCTCCCTCTCCTTCAAGCCACACATTCAGTACCTTTTGCAGTCCTGCCGTTTCCATCTCAAACATATTTTCAGGATCAGGCCCTTTCTCACCACTGGATGCTACTAAGACTCTCATTCACTCTTTGATCATCTCCAGATTGTACGACTGTAATCCCCTATCTACTGCTTCTCTCCACTTCAGTCTGTGCTCTATGCTGCTGCATGGCTCATCTTCCTCTCCAAATGTACTACATCTGCCTACCCTTTCTTACAAGCCCTACACTGGCTCCACTTCAGAATCCAATTCAAGCTTCTCACTCTCACTTACAAACCCTCACCCATTACTCTCCTATTTATATCTGTGATCTTATATCCCTTTACACTTCCACCCTCTTTGCTCCACAAATGCATGCCGCCTCACCTGCCTACTGATTACCTCTTCCCACTCTCACCTCCAAGATTTTGCACATGCTGCTCCCTATCTCTGGAACTCTCTGCCTTTCCCTTTCAGACAGTTCACATCTCTGCAAAACTTCAAACGGGCTCTCAAGACCCAATTCTTCATCAAACCCAGCCATCTCTCATCTTAACCCTATGTGCCATGTATACTGTCTACCCTATCTGTTTCACCCTTATCTGTCTATCTTTCCCCTTTAGCATGTAAGCTCTCATAAGCAGGGCCCACTACCCTCATGTGCTTTTCGTTCTCTTACTTAGACTATCACCTACTCCAATGGTACATACCCCTCGTATTCTGCCACCCTGACGCTTATTTCAGTGTCATGACTGCTGAGGCAGCAATGTTTATATATGTATTTGTCCTGCATTGTCTGGTACTGTAAGTTGCTGTTTTCTTGTTTTGCTCATTTATGTACTTTGCTAGGCGCTGCAGAACCCTTGTGGTACCATATAAATAAAGGCTAATAATAATAATAATAATAATAATAATAATCAGGTCCTGTTATGTCATTTTGACATAATGCTACAAAAATGTCAGTTTGAGCAGGACTTATTTTAAGAATGTTTAATAAATAGACCCTTACAGTATGTGTACACTGGAACATAATCCTCTCAATTTCAGCAATAAGATGGTTCCTGGTGGGTCTGTTTCACTATTCCTGTAGAAGATCACATGGTTTGGCAGATGCCTGTTTGTGTAGCTAACCAATGTCGTCATCATCATTTAACAGAGGCTCAACCAGACTCGTGCCAATGTGTCACCCCCTGCTCCTTTTATCCTCTCCAGCCTCATGCCCCTTGTGTCTCTCCAGGCTCCTGTCTTTACAGCCTTCTGCCCCCTGTCTCTCCAGCCTCCTGCCCCATCACTCCAGTCTCCTGTCTTTCCAGCCTTGTACCTCATCAAGCCAGCCTCCTGTCTTTCCAGCCCACTGTCTCTTCAGCCTTCTGCCCCTTGTGTCTCTTCAGCCACCTTTACAGCCTTTTGCCCCTTGTCATTACAGCTTTCTGCTCCTGTGTCTTTCCAGTCTCCTGCCCCATCACTCCAGCCTCCTGCCTCATCACTCCAGCTTCCTGTCTTTCCAGCCTCCTAGCCCCTGTGTCTCCAACCTTCTACCTCTTGTGTCTCTCCAGCTCCTTCCCCATCAGTCTAGCCTTGTGTCTAGAGAGCTTGGCTGTGCCCAGGTAATACAGGGAGCATGGCCAAATCAAAGAGGTGTGGCCACGTCCCCTTAAAAATACACGCATAAAATACTTTAATCTGCACAGGTGGCTTCATATGCTACTCAGCTATGGTCATATCCAAGGGGTGTGATCAGTAGGAGTGTGGGCTGTGAGGGGAAGCTGCTGCCAGCTGACAGGTAAGTAGGGGGCAAGTGGACCTGGGCCCCTCCATAAAGCCCATGCCATTAATACCCACTCTCCCTCCTATTTACTCCACTGCTGCCACTTCAGCCTCCTGTCCACTATGTCTCTCAGCCTCACTCCCCTCCCGTGTCAAACAGCCTCATCCTCACCCTATGTCTTTCAGCTTTATCCCCCTCCCACCTGTGTATCTCAATATTATCCTTACTACCTGTATCTTTCAGCATTATTGCCCCGTGTCTCTCTGCCAGACCCCATTAGCATCTGTCTCTGCTTGTCTTCATCTCCACTCTCCAACCCTTACCCATGTCCCCCTAGCCCAGGCCACACTTAGTTCTTGCTGCATGATGAGGATACTGCTCCATCTTTGTGGGTGGGCTATCTCCTTTGCAGTATCCAGTAGCTCAACATCATCACACTATGCTCGCTGTGCCTGCATAAAATAAACTCTGTTGTGCTGCCCACTGGTGGCTGGCCGGCCTCCATCTCCTTCTCTCTCTGCCTGTGCCCTGCAGTTTGTTCCCATCACCTTGAAAAAGCTGTGGCATACAGTGAAACGCATTGGTGGAGAGCTGGGCACACAATTGGATCCGTCTGTTGCATCTGGAGATAATCCTAGAAGTCCAAGTAAGGAATTTATTGTGACGAAGTGGACATTTGCGGTGGACAGGAGCTTTAACTAGGATTATGGGGAGTCCATAACCAAGCTACAAGAGGTCTTGTATCTTCCAACACAGTTGGTAATAACATCTTCGCATTATCTGCATTTCCTAGGACTGTGGCTACACTCATAAGATGAACTACAAGTCCCAGCTCATGTGTTAATAATTGAAATCATCTTAAATATAAGCAGAGCTCTGATATGCCCATATCATTATTTGTTAGATGGTTTTAAATATGTTGTGCAACAACCATTTATGTGGAATATGTAATAAAGTTGTAATTTCTTTTAAACATATCCAGTTCATTAGCGCTAATTTATTTGGTTTCGGATTGGGACTAAATATCCCTATTTTATTGGCTGCTTACTGCAAAACTAGCCCATAAACAGCGCCAGACCAATTACTTGGTAACTTATTTTTTTGCATGTCCCATTTTTATGTCTTACGTGGGGTCAGACTTGTAAATAGTATAAACTTGTCCTGCCAGCGGAAAGGTGGTAGGATATACCGTGTACCGGCTACTAATTTCTTAATGGTGCGCTGTACCGCCCCGTACCGCCTGTATGCAAAGACTTAGTGGTCTATTCATGAATCAGTGAAAAGTGGGGAGAAGTGAGCCAATGGAGAAGCTGCCCAATGCGACCAAGCAGCATTGACATAACATTTATAATTTGCATACTATACATTTGTACGGAGCAGCTGATTGGTTGCCATGGGCAACTTCTCCACAGGCTCACTTCTCCACTCTTTTCACTGCTTCATGAATAGACCCCTTAAATTTAGACTAAATCTACAGTACCATTGGTAACACTTCTACGTGCATGTACATGTAGGCAGTATAATACATTTTTCGATAGCAGTATCACGAGAATAAAATTAAAAATAAAATCCATATCCCAAAACAAAGTCTCTAGATCAAAATAAATCATATTTCTAGATAAACTTTTACATGTCTTAAACCTTTCTAGCTACAATTTGAGAAAACTTTTGCAATTAGTACAAATCATTTTTGCATGACAGTGTCCACAGTTTACTACTCTAAATGATTAACCTTTGCTGAGCATCATTAGCTGTAAGAATAACTAATTATTTCACTTCCATTACTGTAAATGAATCAGAAGATATAAATTCCTTCTGTTACAGTATAATGCCTTGCATATAATGATTTTATTTCCCCTGCTGTATTCTCCAACATCTTCCCAAGCCTGGCGGATGGAGACTAAGAGTTAACGCATTATCCTGTAACTCTCTCCTAGCAAACAGTTACAGTAAACAACACAATCTGTCTACTAAGCCTCTGCTTAACAATATAAATATCCAGACTGTCAGAGCGATCGTAGCTGAGCCTAGTCCTTTCACTGGCTCAGCCAACAGGTGGAGCTCAGGCTGTTCAGGAACCACAAGTTCCAGCATGCCTGTCCACAGGGGGTATAGCGCATATTTGTAGCTGGCTGACAAGATATTCTGGCATGATTACATCCCCAGCAGCTGGAGATCCACAGCCAACCCTAATATCTCTAGGGGGTCTATTCATGAAGCAGTGAAAAGAGTAGAGAAGTGATCCAGTGGAGAAGTTGCCCATGGAAACCAATCAGCATTGAAGTAACATTTATAATTTGCATACTATACAACTGTACAGAGCAGCTGATTGGTTGCCATGGGCAACTTCTCTACATGCTCACTTCTCCACTCTTTTCACTGCTTCATGAATAGACCCCTAAGTCTGTTCCATTCTAAAATGCTGTTTCGCCATTTGAACAAGGCACACGTTACATAGTGGGCCTTAGCATTCAGGAGAGCCTGCAGGTATGTTGAAGCCCCGTTCAAAACAGTTCAGTGTAATTGCTTATTGTTTGAGAAAAGTAAACACTTTTATATTCCTGCTGCTTGAAAACATGGGGATTTATTGGCATCTGCAAAGAAGCAGCCTACACTGTGCTGATGTGCCCGTAAGAAAGAAAGGGAAAAAAGAAGCACCTAGTGGAAGCACTGAGAAATAAAGCATCTTAGTTTACACAGAGCTTCATGTATAATGGTCACATCTGTGTCTGTGTATTCTGCTTGGAAGGTTCCTCCAGCCCTTGAGTGTTGCTGGCGTCAGTTGGTTACAGAGATCTCCTTGATAAGATTCCTGCCCCTGGTCCCCACAGGAGCTCAGTCACAGACCATACTTCAGAGCTGCGTTTGAATCCCAGCCCAGAGCTGCATCTGAACAGTCGTCGTCAATCCTCGCTTTCATTAAAGCTGCCCGTGTTTCACTATGGCCTCCATATATTTCAAACAGACAAGCGTCCCCAGATGGGAAGAGACGTGAGGGTGGGAGGGGAGAGGTTTGGGCCCTCAAACAACTGTTCTTCTGTGAAATTAATGAAAAGAGTTTTTTATAAGTGGCGGCCTGTGAATATTCGGTTATTGGGCTTCCAGCACCAGCCCAAACATGCACAATGCACACACACAGACGACTCAATGTACTGCTCTTATGTGTCTTTTGTATCAGAAAGTGGGATCACACTGTCCAGATACAACGTGATGAAAGTGGCTTCTATGTTCTATATCGGGTCTTCTCTACCTGTGGTATGTGTATCCTCAGGAGAGTATCAAACAGATTCCACGAGTACTTCCAGCAGTTAAAGGAAACTCAAATTTATAGCTTCATAAATAAGTAATGAATAAAACAAAATAGAAGGGGTATTTATTAAACATCAATAGACAAAAAGGATATTTAGACACATTTTAGGTTACTTGGAATACACTTAGATTTGTAAGGGCTGCCTAGAACACATTAATAAGCAATCACAGATACAGTACTTGGTAAACATTTACAGGGTACATGATATAAGATGATTGAGAACCTCTGTTATATTATTAGGTACATGTCTGAATACCACTGTCGGAATGTCATTTTCAGAGTGAAAAAAAAAGCACAATTCAGTGTTCAATTCAAGTTACTAGTGTCGTATTAAAACTAGGCAAGAAAAAATGTGTATGCAGGTACAGTTTAAGTATTTTTATTTATAGTAAAATGTTCCTAAAATTTGACCTCTGTCTCAAGTCCAGCTTGCTTAAATCAATCAATTAATCAATGAACAATGAAAGGGAATATTTACATGCTACCATGAAGTGCAAATGTTGCACCTAAATGCAGAGGCGTCACTGGGTGTAGTGACACCCGGGGGTAAATTTACTAAGATGGGAGTTCTATATAAGATGGGATGTTGCCCATAGCAACCAATCAGATTCTACTTCTCATTTTTTTAGCATCTTCCAGAAGATAATACCTGGAATCTGATTGCTTGCTATGGGCAATATCCCATCTTAAATAGAACGCCCATCTTAGTAAGTTTACCCCCCGGTGCGCACGCTTAATATGCCAGCGGCGCTCGCGACAAAAAGGGGGCATGGCTGCAAAAGAAATGGGCGTGGCCTTGTGGGTCGTCACTCCGGGGGCGTGCCCAGCATCTCCGGAGATGCAGGGCTTTACTGGGCTGTCCCCGGAGACTGTTTGCAGCGCTGTCGGCTCCTCTTCTATGACAGGATCCGGGTGCTGCAGCAGAATTTCACACTGCAGCACCTGGCTCCTGTCACTGCGGAGGAGCCCACAGATTGGTGTCACCCCTTCTAGGCATCACACCCGGGTGGGGGCCGCACCCCCCTCACCCGGCTTGTGACGCCACTACCTAAATGGAATGTGAGTAAATACTATAGGTCTTTTAAAGGACACTACAGTGAGCTACATTGTGTACCTGATTCAGAAGTGGACACAGGACCTGGGGGCAGTGTGTGCATGCGGTTATGGGGGCAGTGTGTGTGAAATTGCACACACTGCCCCCAAGACAGGATTGTCTCGAGACACAAATCTGAGGAAGGGTACAGAAAAATATCTGCTGCTTTGAAGGTCCCAATGAGCACAGTGGCCTCCATCATTCGTAAACTGAAGAAGTTCAGAACCACCAGGACTCTTCCTAGAGCTGGCCGGCCGTCTAAACTGAGTGAGGAAGGCCCTAGTTAGGGAGGTGACCAAGAACCCGATGGTCACTCTGTCAGAGCTACAGCATTCCTCTGTGGAGAGAGGAGAACCTTCCAGAAGGACAACCATCTCTGTAGCAATCCACCAATCAGGTCTGTATGGTAGAGTGGCCAGACAGAAGCCACTACTTAGTAAAAAAGCACATGGCAGCCCACCTGGAGTTTGCCAAAATGCACCAGAAGGACTCTCAGACCATGAGAAACAAAATTCTCTGGTCTGATGAGACAAAGATTGAACTCTTTGGCCTGAACGCCAGCCATCTTGTTTGGAGGAAACCAGGCACCGCTCATCACCAGGCGAAACTGCCCAAAGAGAGGTGTGCCAAGCTTGTGGCATCATATTCAAAAAGAGTTGAGGCTGTAATTGCTGCCAAAGGTGCATCAACAAAGTATTGAGCAAAGGCTGTGAATACTTATGTACATTTGATTTGTTATTTTATTTTAAATAAATTTGCAAAGATCTCAAAAACACTTTTTTCACGTTGTCATTATGGGGTATTGTGTGTAAAATTTTGAGGGAAAAATGAATTTATTCCATTTTGGAATAAGGCTGTAACATAACAAAATGTGGAAAAAGTGAAGCGCTGTGAATACTTTCCGGATGCACTGTATATGACACAGGCAGCATAATAGCAATTCTATAACACTCAATGCATATAAATATAGAACACTTATTTACTTATTTAAGAGCAGAAAACTGGATATGGCCATAATATGCTGCATATTCAAATGAAATTTACATCTATAATTATTTGTCATTTTTAAATTATGCAGGATAAAAATAAATCCTAAGCAATACCCCAAGTAATGAAAAACTAGGAAAACACTATTATCAAATAAAACTAAAACAAAAAACAAAGAAATTGCAATGAATAAGAACTAGGAGAACCCTTGAAAGCCTGGAAATATATCTGTAAATCAGGGATTATTGGAACCTGTATAAATCTGGATTGAAAAATGAATAAATGATCAACAAACTTCTTAGGCAGGCACAGATTATTACCCAGGATCTAGAGGAGATATACTAGCTTTCTAGCGCCATCTAGTGTGCACTGCATCATGCAGGAAAATCTTAGTCTTCAGTTCGCTACATATTGTAACATCAAAATCACATGAAATGTGGGCAACATGTTATGGCGAATTAACAGTGTTTTTATATTTTAGATGCAATGATAAATAATGATTAAGTTAGAAAGATCAGATAATTAGAATAATCACAAAGTCACATACAATACAATGTTAAAAGCACATAATCCTGTACAGCTGGTCAATACAAAAACATAACATTTCCAGGGACAAATCCTAAGAATATGTCCCTGGAAATTAGCTCTAAACTATGGCCTATGCCAGCTATAGCCGGATACACATGAGGGGGGGTTAATTCAGATCTGATTGCAACAGCAAACTTGTTTGCAGTTGGGCAAAACCATGTGCCCTGCAGGTGGGGCAGATATAACATTTGCAGAGAGAGTTAAATTTGGGTGGGTTATTTTGTTTCTGTGCAGGGTAAATACTGGCTGCTTTATTTTTACACTGCAATTTAGATTTCAGATTGAACGCTCCCCACCCAAATATAACTCTTTCTGCACGTTACAGTATATCTGCCCCCCTGCAGTGCACATGGTTTTGCCCAAGTGCTAACAAATTTGCTGCTGTGATCAGATCTGAATTAGGCCCTGGGTAGCCTGCTAAATTTAAAACAATACATTTACCCACTGGAAGTAACACCTATCTATAATAATCACCAGGTCAAGTGTTTCAAGTTATAAAAAACAAATATGACAATAAAGTAGGGAGGAGCTGGCAGCTGCTACTGAAGGCCCAGAGACCCCATTGTAACCCTGAGGTAATCTGTTGTCCATCACTTATCAATGCTGACTGAAATAATCTCCTTTGATTCAGTTTATGAATTGATTTGAGTACTCCTCTCTAAAAAACTGTCCAACGCCTGACAAATTCCAATCCAGGCTGTATGGTACTTCTTATTTGCAAAAAAAAAAAAAAAAAAAATGTAGAACCAAAGGGTGATTTTATGGCCTGTATTGGCAGTCCCAGATTAACAAAGAGGAGGATGGGACTAGTCAAAGTGAAGTGGGATACTGCGCAGACTCCATGTTGTTACTCCTTGAGGATTCCTTCCCCAAAGCAAGATGGCCGCCAAGCCTACTACAGAGCATGTACAGAGCCATTTTGGGACTGTGTTAGTGTGCCACAGTGGAAGACAGTAGTCTACAGTGATGTGCGGTGAGGCAGGGGGTTGGGGCTGTAATGCCGGGATTCCGGCCGCCAGAATTCCGGCAGGAGCCCCCCCGGGGGTGAGCACAACGAAGCACTTGTGGGCTCTGTGGCTGCTGCACTTGCTACAGGTTCTATTTCCACTCTATGGGTGCCGTGGACGCCCACAAGTGGGAATAGTTCCTGTTAGTTGGCATGCCAACTGTCAGCATTGTCAGTGGTCGGGGTTCCGACCTTGCGCATGCGCAATTGCACCCCCCTTCTGCCCTGTGAAGCCCTATCTGCCGAGCACAGTCCAGCATGTGATTAGCATATAGTGCTTCCAAGAGGAAGACACTGAAACCACTATGGGCTTACTACTAGTGGCGAATTCTTACTAGGGGAGCTACAGCCTTGCAGTCCCTAGGTAAAGTCCACCACTGATGATTACCTTTTAAATGTAAATCTTATTTTCAGGGCCGGCGCTACCATTAGGCAGCTTTAGGCAGCTGCGTATGAGCGCCGGCCACTGGAGGGCGGCACGCCCCTCGGCCTGAAGTAGTTTTACCTAAAATCTTCATGTGTAGCCAGGGCTGGCTAGCGGCGGCCGCAGTGCGGGTCTAACTAACCGCAGCCGCCACAATCAGTCACCCCAGGCCAGCGTGAGCTGCGTCTGCCGCGCCCCCTCTGCTGATGGACCCCGGCAACCCCCGGCCAGCGTGAACTGCGTCTGCCGCGCCCCCTCTGCTGGTGGACCCCGGCAACAAGCAGGAGCAGCAGCGCGATGCTGCTGTGTCCTAAATACGGACAGGCAGCAGCAGCATTCTCTCCTTCCTCCCTCTACAGGGAGGTCCGATCGCTGCCCCCGGCCTTCCATGCTTCTTCAATTAAGTTGTAGTTACCTGACCCTGGCCGGCTCCGCCTCCTGCCACTGCATCCTCAGTGTATAGCCACAAACAGTCCCAGCCACGGTCAGCAATAATATATATATATATATATATATACACACACACACTCAAGATCAGAATGTGGGACCCCCTGTTCTACCAGTTTCACTATCCATGTAGATGTAAAGGGAATACCAGAGTCTGAACTTGAGCATGTGTATATATATATATATATATATATATATATATATAAACGTCCATCCAAAATACGGCACTCAGCGGGCTAAATCATCTGCAGTAAATCACAATGTAGGCAGCATAAGCTTTGCGACGTTTCGGCAACTTTATTTGCCTTTTTCAAGCAGCATAACCATTACCAAACAGTGTTACAGTGAATCTTAAATACCCTTACCTCTCTCCCTCGCAACTCGGCCTCCCTCCCGTGTCCGGACACGTCATCACCGACTTCCGGGTGTAGCACACTTCTCCTTCCGCACACAATACTCCGTACGTTGCCATGGAAACCCGCGTCTATTGAAAGTCGCGCTTGTTGCCAGGTTTCAATCAAAGTCAGTGCGGCTCGGGGGCGCCTCTCCAGATGAGTCACCTAGCGTTCCGTATACTGAGGATATGGGGGACCCAGGCATCGGGAAAGGGGAAATACCTTAAATCGTGAAAAAACAATACATTTAAAAACATGACATAAATATTAAAAACAGATAAGACACAGCTCATGTACATATATAGTGAATAGATCCAAAGATAGAGAAAATGATCATTGTACGGTAAATTATCATAAAGGCATGGTTAACATTTAGTTAATTTAGTTAATTACTAATTCATATGAAAACACTGAGATTCAATTGGTCATTGAATCTCAGTGTTTTCATATGAATTAGTAATTAACTAAATGTTAACCATGCCTTTATGATAATTTACCGTACAATGATCATTTTCTCTATCTTTGGATCTATTCACTATATATGTACATGAGCTGTGTCTTATCTGTTTTTAATATTTATGTCATGTTTTTAAATGTATTGTTTTTTCACGATTTAAGGTATTTCCCCTTTCCCGATGCCTGGGTCCCCCATATCCTCAGTATACGGAACGCCAGGTGACTCATCTGGAGAGGCGCCCCCGAGCCGCACTGACTTTGATTGAAACCTGGCAACAAGCGCGACTTTCAATAGACGCGGGTTTCCATGGCAACGTACGGAGTATTGTGTGCGGAAGGAGAAGTGTGCTACACCCGGAAGTCGGTGATGACGTGTCCGGACACGGGAGGGAGGCCGAGTTGCGAGGGAGAGAGGTAAGGGTATTTAAGATTCACTGTAACACTGTTTGGTAATGGTTATGCTGCTTGAAAAAGGCAAATAAAGTTGCCGAAACGTCGCAAAGCTTATGCTGCCTACATTGTGATTTACTGCAGATGATTTAGCCCGCTGAGTGCCGTATTTTGGATGGACGTTTGCACATTATTTGAATGAGCACCGCGGCAATATTCAGAAAGAAGTGTGAGTGCCGGTTGTACGAAGTTATATATATATATATATATATATATATACACACACACACACACACACACACACACACACACACACACACACACACACAGTGCTCGAAGTGGACCGGTATATAACGGTATGGCATACCGGCACTTCTTTGAGCACTGTGTCTGAAGACTCCCGCCGCATCGAACTCTCGCTCCTGACCACGGCGCCGCTACTATTTCAAATCTGCCGCGGACCGCTCTTGCTTGGCTGCTGGTCCGCAACAGATTTGAAATAGTAGCGCCGCGGTCATAGGACTTGCTGTCCTGCCAACCACAGCAGGGCGAAGGGGTCACTAAAAGACCCCCTCTCGGGTGGGGACACATAAAAGGACCCACTCACTGCCATTCAGTGGCTGCCTGAGAGCTGAGAGGGCTGCGGAATAAGCGAGACATGGGGAGGCAGTGAACATTAGCAGGAGGAGCAGAGTGGAGAGCGGGGACATGGAGAGGAGCTGACCCCACGACCAGCCGCCCTGACTGAGAGAGGGGTACATCGTCCGGACAGCGAGGCCGGAAGAAGCGCCGCACCGCAGCTACCAGCGAGTACCATGGCAGACAAGGAGGGAGGGTAAGTGTGGACTGTGCAGAAAGTTTGCGGCTCTTGTGCAGGAAACTCTAGAGGTGAGATCACAGCCGCCCTGTCACATAAGGAGGAGCGTCAGTGTGTGGCGGCACCCTTGGTGCCCGTCTTCATCACTCAGAGTCCCGCAGAGCGGCAAAGGTTGCATGCACCTCACCCTCTGCTGTTCCCTCTTTCTCCCTGTCTCTCTCTTTCTCCCGGCTCTGTCTCCCTGTCTCTGCGTCTCTCTCCCTCTGTCTCTAATCTCCCTGTGTGTCTCTCTCTCCCTGTCTCCCTCTCTGCATCTCTCTCACTCTCTCCCCCTTTCCCTCGCTTCTCTCTCTCCCCATCTGTCTCTCCCTGTCTGTCTTCCTCCCCTCTCTCTCCCTGTCTGTCTCCCTCATCTCTCTCTCCCTGTCTCTATTCCCCTTTCCCTGTCTATGTGTCCCTGTCTCTCTCCCTTGCTTCTCTCTCTGCCCATCTCCGTCTCCCTCTCCCTGTCTCTCTCCCGCGTCTCTCTATTCCCCATCTTTCTCTCTCCCTGTCTCTCTCTCCCTTTCCCTGTCTGTGTCCCCATCTCTATCTCACTCTCCCTGTCTCTCTCCCGCGTCTCTCTTTCCCCCCCTCTTTCTCTCCATCTGTCTCTCTACCTCTTCTCTCTCTCCCTGTTTCTCTCTTTCTCCCTGTATCTCTCCCTGTCTCTGCATCTCTCTACCTCTCCCTCGCTTCTTTGTCTCCATGTCTCTCCCTGTCTCTCTCTACTGTCTCTCTCACCCCCTCCGTGTCCCTGTCTCCCTGTCTCTGCATCTATCTCTCTGTCTCCCCTCCCTCGCCCCTCTCTCACCATCTCCGTCTCTCCCTCGCCTCTCTCTCTCCCTTGTCTCTGTCCCTCCCTCATCTCTCTCTTTCTCTCTCCGTCTGTCTCTCTCTCCATTTGTCTCTCTCTCTCTCCTTCATCTCTCTCTCTCTTCCTCGTCCATCTCTCTCTCATCTCCCTCTCTCCCTCGTCTCTCTCTCCCTCATCTCTCTCTCTCCCTCTTCTCTCTCTCCCCCTCCCTCGTCTCCCTCTCTCCCTCATCTCTCTTCCCATCTCCGTCTCTCGCCCTGTCTCTGCGTCTCTCTACCTCGCTTCTCTCTCTCATTATCTCTGTCTCTCTCTCCATGTCTCTCCCTCGTCTCTTTCTCTCTTTCCCAGTCTCTCTCCCTTTCTCTCGCTCTCTCCCTCTCCCTGTCTCCCTCGCTCTGTGTCTCACACAGTAGAAGTGTGTGTGTGTGTGTGTGTGTGTGTGTGGGGGGGGGGGGGTGCATGGCTCACACAGGGGAGGGGGGTTATCACTCACACAGGGCAAGGAGTCAGTAAAATATAAATACATTTCTCTGACGTCCTAGTGGATGCTGGGGACTCCGTCAGGACCATGGGGATATAGCGGCTCCGCAGGAGACAGGGCACAATAATAAAAGCTTTAGGATCAGGTGGTGTGCACTGGCTCCTCCCCCTATGACCCTCCTCCAAGCCTCAGTTAGATTTTTGTGCCCGACGAGAAGGGTGCAATCTAGGTGGCTCTCCTGAGCTGCTTAGAATAAAAGTTTAAGTTAGGTTTTTTATTTTCAGTGAGTCCTGCTGGCAACAGGCTCACTGCTACGAGGGACTTAGGGGAGAGAAGAAAACTCACCTGCGTGCAGGATGGATTTGCTTCTTAGGCTACTGGACACCATTAGCTCCAGAGGGAGTCGGAACACAGGTCTCACCCTGGGGTTCGTCCCGGAGCCGTGCCGCCGACCCCCCTTGCAGATGCCGAAGTTGAAGAGGTCCAGAAGGCGGCAGAAGACTTTCAGTCTTCATAAGGTAGCGCACAGCACTGCAGCTGTGCGCCATTGTTGTCAGCACACTTCACCAACAGTCACCAACTGTCACTGAGGGTGCAGGGCGCTGGGGGGGGCGCCCTGGGCAGCAATGTATAATACCTTTTTATGGCTAAAATACATCACATATAGCCCTTGAGGCTATATGGATGTATTTAACCCCTGCCAGATCTCACAAACTCCGGGAGAAGAGCCCGCCGAAAAGGTGGCGGGGCCTATTTTCCTCAGCACACGGCGCCATTTTCCTGCTCAGCTCTGCTGTGAGGAAGGCTCCCAGGCTCTCCCCTGCACTGCACTACAGAAACAGGGTGAAAACAGAGAGGGGGGGCACTTATTTGGCGATATGATTACATATATAAAAATGCTATAAGGGAAAACACTTGTATAAGGGGTTGTCCCTGTATAATTATAGCGTTTTTGGTGTGTGCTGGCAAACTCTCCCTCTGTCTCCCCAAAGGGCTAGTGGGGTCCTGTCCTCTGTCAGAGCATTCCCTGTGTGTGTGCTGTGTGTTGGTACGTGTGTGTCGACATGTAGGAGGACGATGTTGGTGAGGAGGCGGAGCAAATTGCCTGTATTGGTGATGTCACTCTCTAGGGAGTCGACACTGGAATGGATGGCTTATTTAGGAATTACGTGATAATGTCAACACGCTGTAAGGTCGGTTGACGACATGAGACGGCCGGCAAACAAATTAGTACCTGTCCAGGCGTCTCAGACACCGTCAGGGGCTTGTAAAAACGCCCATTTACCTCAGTCGGTCGACACAGATACGGACACTGACTCCAGTGTCGACGGTGAAGAAACAAACGTATTTTCCTTTAGGGCCACACGTTTCATGTTAAGGGCAATGAAGGAGGTGTTACATATTTCTGATACTACAAGTACCACAAATAAGGGTATTATGTAGGGTGTGAATAAACTACTTGTAGTTTTTCCTGAATCAGATAAATTAAATGAAGTGTGTGATGATACGTGGGTTTCCTCCGATAGAAAATTATTGGCGGTATACCCTTTCCCGCCAGAAGTTAGGGCGAGTTGGGAAACACACCTTAGGGTGAATAAGGCGCTCACACGCTTATAAAAACAAGTGGCGTTACCGTCTCCAGATACGGCAGCCCTCAAGGAGCCAGCTGATAGGAAGCTGAAAAATATCCTAAAAGTATATACACATATACTGGTGTTATACTACGACCAGCAATCGCCTCAGCCTGGATGTGCAGCGCTGAGGGGGCTTGGTCGGATTTCCTGACTGAAAATATTGATACCCTTGACAGGGACAAGATTTTATTGACTATAGAGCATTTTAAGGATGCATTTCTATATATGCGAGATGCGCAGAGGGATATTTGCATTCTGGCATCAAGAGTAAATGTGATGTCCATATCTGCCAGACGACAGTGGTCAGGTGATGCAGATTCCAGACGGCACATGGAAGTATTGCCGTATAAAGGGGCGGTCCATCGGACCTGGTGGCCATGGCAACAGCTGAAAAATCCACCTTTTGTTACCCCAAGTCACATCTCAGCAGAAAAGGACACAGTCTTTTCAGTCTCAGTCCTTTCGTCCCCATAAGGGCAGGCGGGCAAAAGGGCCAGTCATATCTGCCCAGGGGTAGAGGAAAGGGAAGAAGACTGCAGCAGGCAGCCCATTCCCAGGAACAGAAGTCCTCCACAGCTTCTGCCAAGTCCGCAGCATGACGCTGGGGCCGTACAAGCGAACTCAGGTGCGGTAGGGGGTCATCTCAAGAGTTTCAGCACGCAGTGGGCTCACTCACAAGTGGACTCCTGGATCCTACACGTAGTATCCCAGGTGTACATTGGAAATTCGAGACGTCTCCCCCTCACAAGTTCCTGAAGTCTGCTTTACCAACGTCTCCCTCCGACAGGGAGGCAGTATTGGGAACAATTCACAGGCTGTATTCCCAGCAGGTGATAATCAAAGTACCCCTTCTACAACAAGGGAAGGGGTATTATTCCACACTATATTGTGGTACTGAAGCCAGACGGCTAGGTGAGATCTGAAATATTTGAACACTTACATACAAGCGTTCAAATCAAGATGGAGTCACTCAGAGCAGTGATAGCGAACCAGGAAGAAGGGGACGATATGGTGTCACTGGATATCAGGGACGCTTACCTACATGTCCAAATTTGCCCTTCTCACCAAGGGTACCTCAGGTTCGTGGTACAGAACTGTCACTATCAGTTCAGACGCTGCCGTTTGGATTGTCCACGGCACCCCGGGTCTTTACCAAGGTAATGGCCGAAATGATGATTCTTCTTAAAAGAAATATGGACGCTTTCCTGATAAGGGCAAGGTCCAGAGAACAGTTGGAGGTCGGAGTAGCACTATCTTAAGTAGTTCTACGACAGCACGAGTGGATTCTAAATATTCCAAAATCGCAGTTTTTTCCGACGACACGTCTACTGTTCCTAGGGATGATTCTGGACACAGTCCAGAAAAGGATGTTTTCTCCCGGAGAAGAAAGCCAGGGAGTTATCCGAGCTAGTCAGGAACCTCCTAAAACCAGGAAAAGTATCAGTGCATCATTGCACAAGGATCCTGTGAAAAATGGTGGTTTCTTACAAAGCGATCCCATTCGGTAGATTTCACGCAAGAACCTTTACGTGGGATCTGCTGGAAAAATGGTCCGGATCGCATCTTCAGATGCATCAGCGGATAACCCTGTCTCCAAGGACAAGGGTGTTTCTTCTGCGGTGGCTGCAGAGTGCTCATCTATGAAAGGGCCGCAGATTCGGCATTCAGGACTGGGTCCTGGTGACCACGGATGCCAGCCTGAGTGGCTGGGGAGCAGTCACACAAGGAAAAAATTTCCAGAGAGTGTGATCGAGTCTGGAGACTTCTCTCCACATAAATATACTGGAGCTAAGGGCAATTTACAATGCTCTAAGCTTAGCAAGACCTCTGCTTCAAGGTCAGCCGGTATTGATCCAGTGGGACAACATCACGGCAGTCGCCCACGTAAACAGACAGGGCGGCACAAGAAGCAGGAGGGAAATGGCAGAAACTGCAAGGATTCTTCGCTGGGCGAAAAATCATGTGATAACACTCTCAGCAGTGTTCATTCCGGGAGTGGAAAACTGGGAAGCAGACTTCCTCAGCAGGCATGACCTCCACCCGGGAGAGTGGGGACTTCATCGGGAAGTCTTCCACATGATTGTAAACAGTTGTGAAAAACCAAAGGTGGACATGATGGCGTCCCGCCTGAACAAAAAACTAGATATTGCGCCAGGTCAAGGGACCCTCAGGCAATAGCGGTGGACGCTCTGGTAACACTGTGGATGTACCAGTCAGAGTATGTGTTCCCTCCTATGCCTCTCATACAAAAAGTACTGAGAATCATAAGAGGGAGATGAGTAAGAATGATACTCGTGGTTCCGGATTGGCCAAGAAAGACTTGGTACCCGAAACTTCAAGAGATGTTCACGGAAGACCCGTGGCCTCTACCTTTAAGAAAGGACCTGCTCCAGCAGGGGCCTTGTCTGTTCCAAGACTTACCGCGGCCGCGTTTGACGGCATGGCGGTTGAACGCCGGATCCTGAAAGGGCATTCCAGATGAAGTCATCCCTACCCTGGTCGAAGACAGGAAGGATGTAACCGCAAAACATTTTCACCGCATTTGGCGAAGATATGTTGCGTGGTGTGAGGCCAAGAAGGCCCCTACAGAGGAATTCCAACTGGGTCGTTTCCTACATTTCCTAAAAACAGGACTGTCTATGGGCCTAAAATTAGGGTCCATTAAGGTTCAAATTTCGGCCCTGTCGAATTTCTTCCAGAAAGAACTGGCTTTAGTGCCTGACGTTCAGATGTTTGTAAAAGGGGTACTGCATATACAGCCTCCTTTTGTGCCCCAGTGGCACCTTGGGATCTCAATGTTGTTTTGAGTTTCCTAAAGTCATATTGGTTTGAACCACTCACCACTGTGGACTTAAAATATCTCACATGGAAGGTGACGATGCTATTAGCCCTGGCTTCAGCCAGGCGTGTGTCAGAATTGGCGGCTTTATCATATATAAAGCCCTTACTTAATTTTTCATTCTGACAGGGCAGAATTGAGGACTCGTCCTCAATTTCTCCTTAAGGTGTTTTCTGTTTTTCACATGAACCAACCTATTGTGGTACCTGCGGGTACTAGGGACTTGGAGGACTCCAAGTTACTTGACGTTGTCAGGGCCCTGAAAAATATGTTTCCAGGAAGGCTGGAGTCAGAAAATCTGTCTCGCTGTTTAGCCTGTATGCACCCAACAAGATGGGTGCTCCTGCTTCTAAGCAGACGATTGCTCGCTGGATTTGTAATACAATTCAGTTTACACATTCTGTGGCAGGCCTGCCACAGCCAAAATCGGTAAAAGCCCATTCCAAAAGGAAGGGGGCTCATCTTGGGCGACTGCCCGAGGGGTCTCGGCTTTACAACTTTGCCGAGCAGTTACTTGGTCAGGGGAAAACACGTTTGCTAAATTCTACAAATTTGATACCCTGGCTGAGGAGGACATGGAGTTCTCTCATTCGGTGCTGCAGGGTCATCCGCACTCTCCCGCCCGTTTGGGAGCTTTGGTATAATCCCCATGGTCCTGACGGAGTCCCCAGCATCCACTAGGACGTCAGAGAAAATAAGAATTTACTTACCGATAAATCTATTTCTCGTAGTCCGTAGTGGATGCTGGGCGCCCATCCCAAGTGCGGATTGTCTGCAATACTTGTACATAGTTATTGTTACAAAAATCGGGTTATTCTTGTTGTGAGCCATCTTTTCAGAGGCTCCTTCGTTGTTATCATACTGTTAACTGGGTTCAGATCACAGGTTGTACGGTGTGATTGGTGTGGCTGGTATGAGTCTTACCCGGGATTCAATATCCTTCCTTATTATGCACGCTCGTCCGGGCACAGTATCCTAACTGAGGCTTGGAGGAGGGTCATAGGGGGAGGAGCCAGTGCACACCACCTGATCCTAAAGCTTTTATTATTGTGCCCTGTCTCCTGCGGAGCCGCTATATCCCCATGGTCCTGACGGAGTCCCCAGCATCCACTACGGACTACGAGAAATAGATTTATCGGTAAGTAAATTCTTATTTTTTGCAAGGGCGGGGGGGACACAACTTTTTTCTTGCCTCTGGGCAATTGAGCTGAAGTTACGCCACTGCTTACCCTGCTACCTTTCTCTCTTCCTAGTCCCTACTGTATGCCCATGCTATCCCTCTCTCTGTCACTCTCCCTGTCCCTGCTGTCACTTTCCCTGTCCCTCTGTCACTCTCCCTGTCCCTATGTCTCCGAGGTCCCTTTCCCTGTCCCTCTGTAACTCCCCCTGTCCCTATGTCCCTGCTGTCACTTTCCCTTTCCCTCTGTCACTCTCCCTGTTCCCATGTCCCTGCTATCACTTTCCCTGTCACTCTCCCTGTCCCTATGTCCCTGCTGTCACTCTCCTTGAATTTTGTCTATTCCATGTGGCATAATGTGAATTTCGGCTCATTCAGTGTGCTATAATGTAAATTACGGCTCATTCTGTATGCTATAATGTGAATTTCGGCTCATTCTGTATGCTATAATGTGAATTTCGGCTCATACCATGTGCTATAATGTGAATTTTGGCTCTTACCGTGTGCTATAATGTGAATTTTGGCTCATACCGTGGGGTATAATGTGAATTTCGGCTCATACCGTGTGCTATAATTAGAATTTCGGCTCATACTGTGTGGTATAATGTGAATTTCGGCCCATACTGTGTGCTATAATGTGATTTTCGTCTCATACTGTGTGGTATAATGTGAATTTCTGCTCATACTGTGTGGTATAATGTGAAAGGGGCACCAGCACTAGATATTATAAGGGGTCCTACTATTGTGGTGCATAATGTGTATAAGGGGTATATGGTGTTGTAAACTACACTGAAGGCCATGCCCCCTTTTGAGTGGCCACGACCCCTTTTCCAGAGGCGCACGCATAATTGCAATCATCACTTTTCCATACCCCCACATCAAAATTTCCACCTCGACCACTATATATATATATATATATATATATATATATATACTTTTAATAAAAGGAAAGGTGATACGGAACACAAAATCAATATATACGAAGGGGTGTAACTAGCATTTACAACTATAATCAAAGAAAGAAACATAATAGGCACTCACTTTTCATGAAATGGATATACTGTATTATAAATGGTTGTGTGTGTGTGTGTGTATGTATATATATATATATATATATATATATATATATAAAATGCATTTTTGCTCCAGAACAGGTACACATTTTTGTTTTACGCGCCAACTGTTTATAGGTGGTGCACTGGCCATGTGAGACAACGACACCATAATTTTGAATCTGGAGCCATCCACAAGCCAATCGTAGCTCATGGACTGCAAGCTAATCATAATGTGGCATAATGTGTAAGGGGCATTACTATTGTGTGGCATAATGTTATAAGAGGCATTACTGTGTGTGTCATAATGTGTAAGTGGCATTACTGTGTGGCATAATGTATAGGGGGCATTACTTTATGGCATATAGTGTTATAAGGGGCACTATTACTGTGTGGCATAATGTGTATAAGGAGTACTACTGTGTGGCAGGACGTGCATTGACTCTACTGTGTGGTTTAATGTAAATGGGCTCTACTGTGGCGTAACGTGAATAAGGGGCTCTACTCTGTGATGTAACGTGAATAAGAAGCACTACTGTGTGACGCAACATCAATAAGAGTCACTACTGTAACTTAACATGAATGGGGGGGAGGGGTAGGCTTACGTTTTGCCTAGGGTGCCGAGATACCTTCCACCGGCCCTGCTTATTTTTTATTTATATTCCAATTTATATCCGTTGTACAGTATAATGAAATCGCATCAATAAGGGGAAGCATCATTCCAAAAAAAAAGGGCTTACACTTTACTGATCCCTATAAGTTAGTGGTAACAAATAGTAGGTAATGAGTGTTATCAGTAGGCATGATTTTGATGTCATTAGATAAAGCTGGTTCTGTTTTCTGGGTATTATAGCATATGTATCTAGTGGCTGCTGACATATTGATTACAACCATTTACTTTTCACAATACGGAATGAATGAAAATGCTGGATAGACTGGAAATATTTTTATTTTGGCAAAAAAAAGTTTTAATTTCTGTTACATAAAAGGGATAAAAATTCAGTTATCATTAAATATGGTCAGCAGTCACCACAACCACTTCATCCTAATTACTGCCTCCTGTACAAAGATTTAAAAAATATCTAAAGAATAACAGTTATTTCTATTTGTCATAGACACTTCTCAAGCCCTGCCAGTGACTGGACGTCTGCTTGGTGAGGCTGTCAGGTGAGATGAAGGGTCGGCTAGTTCTCACATGGGTTTGGAACTGTGGGGATGCTTGACTTCCATTAACTCAATTCTTCTCAAGGCTGCATGTCTCAAACAAATAACATTCTGTGTTCATTCTGTCTCTTTCTGATTCCATTAGTAACCTTTTTCCAACCTTTCTACAGAGTTTTTATATCTATAACCACTATACTCTTTAATCCTTTTATTTTTTTCTTACCAGACTTTTGACTTATACTGTTTTATAAGTTTACAGAAGCAAAAATAGTGATTAAAAAAGTGTATTTGTTATTTCTGTTAAAACACAATGATAAATTGTGCAAAATATTTCATGCCTAATATATAGTTTTCATTCTGGCAAATCAGCTGATATTCACATTATCTCACAAAGCGTACTCGCTAGATATTTGTATGTCATCACCCTAAAAATGAAAAATCCTTCCTTTCATTTCCATCGCCAACAGAGTGTCAATTCGCTCCACACTGTACCTGCCTAAGACAGTAACTGTTTTCACACTGCTCTGTGGAACCTCTCTGATTATACAGCATGACCCCCAATTCTTCCCCAGATATCTGGCTGGTGAGATCTGGCTCTATGTAAGCTATTGCCTATGGTGACTAATGCTCATTTTGCTTTGATTTCATGTGCAGCTGAAGGCTAAGGTCCCAAAATATGTCACACAAAGCCAGACTCACCGGGAAATTAACCGTGTGGGAGTTTGTCCATGTCCCATTGTAAATGTGGGGCCCACCAGGGCTGGTGCAAGGTTTCTCTGTGCCCTAGGGAGATCTTCAGCCCCCCCCCCCCCCCCCCTCCCGCCCCCCCCTTCCTTGGGCCACCACAGGAAAAAATAAAACACATTGGCATCCACACAGGGTAAACAAACACACATATTTGCCTCGACAGAGAAAAACCCAAAAAACACAACACTCCCCAGTACATCATTTGCATTTATCCCTTTATTGTTGACAGAACAGCAAATGAATGTGTACAAAGGGAAAATGTGGTGGCTTCTCCTACATATGGGCATAGCCCTATCTTAAAGTATCAAAACTATTATTATTGTTAACTTACTGTATATAGGGGGTCATTCCGAGTTGATCGCTCGCTAGCAAATTTTTGCTGTGCTGCGATCAGGTTAAATCTCGGCAAAACTGCGCATGTGTATGCACCGCAATGCGCAGGTGCATCGTAGTGGTACAAAAGATTGGTGCTGGGCGATGCATTAAACGGAGAATCCATTCGCACAGCCAATCGCAAGGTGATTGACAGAAAGAAGGCGTTTGTGGGTGTCAACTGACCGTTTTTTGGGAGTGTTTGGAAAATGCAGGCGTGTCCAAGCGTTTGCAGGGTGGGTGTCTGACATCAATTCCGGGACCAAAAAGACTGATGTGATGACAGCGGCTGAGTAAGTCCAGAGCTACTCAGAAACTGCAAAAAACTTCTCAGTGCAGTCGGCTGCAAAAGCGTTCGCACAGTTGCAAAGCGAAAATACACTCCCCCATAGGCGGCGACTATCTGATCGCAGCGCTGCAAAAAGTTGCTAGCGAGCGGTCAACTTGGAATGACCCCTATAGTGCCACTAATTTGCACAGTGCTGTACACAGGACATCAGAATTCGTAATACTCCCTGTCCCACTGGAATGAGAGTGTTATTCCCTAAAATACAAACACACAGACAGATTCACATTACTTTTCCATATGTTTATGGAGTGTGGAAGGAAGCAGGAGCACCCACAGGAAACCCTGGCAAACAATGAACACAACATGCAACCTCCACACACACAGGCCATGACCAGGAACTGATCTCATGACCTGAGTGAGGTGAGGCAGTAATGCTTACCCTATGTCACTGTCCCGCCAATTGTGATATATACTATGTTGGTTCATTAACAAACAGTTTTTATGTTGAAAATATAGGGAAAATGTGGCATCCCCAGCCAATGTGGAACTACAAGTTCAAGCATATCCTGCCAAAAAGAAGCAGGGCATACTGGAAAATTTAGTTTCACACCAGCTACAGGTGATACATGGAAAAAAAACTTCACTACCAACTTGCAAGGAGGAGTAACTGTCAGCCGGAGAAGCAATCAGTTGGCGTCCATCACAGCCTATGACCTACAGGGCTTCTGTAGCTCTGTAGGACAACGTTTAAAAAAAAAAGTCTGTAGTAGGATCACGTGCTGGTGCTGGTTCCACAGTGACAGTTGGATAAGGCTGCAGACACATAAACCACCAGGGCACTTCCTGTAGATGATGCGGCGCAGGACATAAGTGACGGAGCGGCCTGGGGGGTATATGACATCCTGCCACCCAATCCATCCCGCCTGTTGCAGTATTAAAAAGTACAAAATTGTTAAAAAAATGATCCCCCTAAACAGCAGGGAGCAGCTTGGTGCTGCCACTGAATTCGCCTATACTCTCACCAACTGCAGGCCTCTAGTGATACAGTATGTGTGCAGGGAGCTTATTTAACTAACAGAGTGTGAGGTATAGCAATACAGGTACTGGATGTTTCCCAATGAGCCCTATAACACGCAAACAACCACTCACACTGAGGCCCACACACACTCATACTGAGACACACACATACACTGACACTCATACTGAGGAAGAGACACACACACTCATACTGAGGCACACACACACACATACACACACACATACTGACACACATACTGAGGCAGAGGCACACACACACACACACACACACACACACACACACACACACACACACACACACACACACACCCTGACACTCATACTGGAGCAGAGCCACCACTGCCTCCGTGGGGAGTGGATAACAGCTGAGGTTTGGCTGCTCTCTTCAGTGAGTAATCTGATCTTTCCCTAGTGGATTTGTTTCAAAATATGGATAGAGATAAGGTGGAGAGAGATAAAGTATTAACCAATCGGCTTATGTCATTTTTAAACAAGTAGCTGAAGCGGATTGGTTGGTTCTTTATCTCTCACCACTTTATCTCTCTCCAAGCTTTGATACATCTCCCCCTGTCTGCACGATCTCATGCTGAGAGCAAGGGACACTTGTATAGTGGGAAATAGTTTGCAGACTGTCCCTTGTTCCCAGCATAAGCAGGGAAGTAGAGAGCCTGGCTAGGCCCAGACACTTTTCATGGCGCGTGGCCTAATCGCAGGAGGTGCAACCAGAGCTGCAGCTGCTGTGGCCAGGTAAAGGGGGGGAGGGGGGGGGGGGCACCTCCATCAGACCTGGACCCAGGTAATTATTACCCTCCCTTCCCCCTCTCGGTGCCACTGAGCATGAGTGAGCACTCACAGACACGGAGAATAGATGCAGAGAGGGCATCTAGCATGGTAAGTATGAATGAGGGACAGTTAGAAGTTATGTATATACTATATATGTATATAGGAATGCTGGAATTTGTGCAATATCCTTGTGGGTGTTAGCACTCACCTTTATCTATTGTATTACAGGCACCCACAAGCTGTTTAAGGACGTGTGCTGATTCTTTCAAAATAGAAGCGTTAATAGTTTCTTTGTATCAACAAAATGCAAAGTGAACAGAAAATTAACAGAAGAAAACTTTAAATCAAATCAATGTTTGGCGTGACCATCCTTTGCCTTCAAAACAGCATCAATTCTTTTAGCTGCACTTGCACGCAGTTTTTACCCACTCATTTTTTGTATTCAATATAGTATAAAACGCATTTTTTTAAAATATTTTAATATTATATTATGCACATCTGTAGAACAGATTTCCTTGTCAAAAACTTGGGGACACAGTGGGCAGGCACGGTCGCATGTGATCTGACCATGCCAGTTAAGGAACTTGGCAAGAAGGTTGTTCCAAACATCCTGGAGAGCTAACCACAGATCTTCTGTGGATGTAGGCTTGATCAAATCCTTCTGTCTCTTCATGTAATCCCAGACAGACTCGATGATGTTGAAATCAGGGCTCTGTGGGGGCCATGTCAACAGTTCCAGGACTCCTTGTTCTTCTTCATGCTGAAGATAGTTGTTAATAACACTGGCTGTATATTTGGGGTAGTTGTTCTGCTGCAGAAAAAAAATTGGAACCAATCAGACACCTCCCTGATGGTAATGCATGATGAATAAGTACTTGCCTGAATTATATAAACATATAAACAGAGAATTTGATGGCAGATAAGAACCAAATGGGCCATTTAGTCTGCCCTTTTAGGGCGCCGTTATTAGGGGTTAAATTGTATTAGGGATTTGGGTTAGGGGTTTGGTTACTGTACTAGTGTTAGTATTAGGGTCAGAGTCATGGTCCAGATTTAGTGCAAAGGCTGGAGGTGTTAGTTTTAGGATAGTGGGATTAATTGTGAAGGTTTTGGGTATTGGTGTTAGGGTGTTCAGTCTCCATGCAGGCCCCCTCCTATTTAACCGACAGAGAGGTAGATTCTGTGCACTAGGTGACCCTAGCACTGTCCCAGAGTCTAGTGCGCATGTGCAGGTCTCTGAGAAAATGGTGCGGCGGCTATTTTCCCTGCGATTTTCCTACTGACCTTACATGAAATGCAGATAAAATGGTCACTGTGCCATTTTCTCAGTGGTATCTGCAGCGCTGCTGCCAGTGACATGGTACTCCGGAGGCTAAGTATAAAAAAATGTGTGCAGTGAGGGCCACCCTGAACTCAGGAACCCATGTGAACTGCACATACTGCACCCATTATAGATACGCCAGGGCGGGTGAGGGTTAGGGTACTAGTGTTAGAGTGTTAGTGTTTGTGGTTAGGAATAAGAAGAAGAAGAATACCAATAATAATAATTTTATTTATATAGTGCACCTCCTCCAATAGGATCCAAGACGCTTAAGGGTGAGGGTGAATGTATTAGTGTTACGGTAATACTAATAATAATTCTATAAATACTGCAACCCTCTCCATCAGGACTCAAAGTCGCGTTATTCCCCTATTCCAATGACATAAATATCCTGGGGTTTTGCGTGTGAATATATAAATATGCAGGGCTGCTTTTCAGGTGGAACGCACCGGAATACCATTCCTGAAAATCTTTTGGAAAATGATGTCATTAGGAACGGCGTTCCGGAAATGCCTGTCAGTACAGAAGACTGTACCGGAAACTAACCCTGCCGAAACAGAGTAGAGGACTCAGCAACACCATCATAAGGTGCCCAGGTGTCAGTCACTTTGCCTCCCGTCTGCCTTAGACACTGGTTCCTCTCACTGGCACACTCCCGCTGTCTCAGCTGCTGACCGGTTGAGATCGGAGACTCATCTTCTAGCTGCTACTCCTCTTCTTCCACTCCAGGGAGTAGCAACATAGCTCCAGTATGTACAGTATGTCTCCACGTCAACCCCCAGTTACCAGTGTGTGCAGTGTCGGACTGGGGCATGTAGGGCCCACCGGGGAAATGCAGTGGTAGGGGCCCATGTTTAGGGGTGTGGCCAGTCTGTAGAGGGGGTGTGCCAAGCCACCACATTGGTTTGTCTAACCATTTTGCAAGAGTTGGTCCCCTAGATAAATATATACAGTAAATACTGTAGTGCATGCAAGATAATGTACTAGATTAGTAACAGCACAGTCTGGAACCTGATCCCTAGAGGAGGGGCTGGGTCCCCAGGCAAGTAGGGCCCACCGGTGGTTTCCCCTGTACCCTTGTGGGCCAGTCCAACCCTGAGTGTGTGTATGTCTCGATGATCCCCAATCCTCCAGGTCACCAATGTGTATGTCTTCAAACCCCCCCCCCCCTCCAGTCACCAATGTGTATCATCTGCCTTTTTTGGTGTATTGTATTTGGATCTGGCTTTTAAATGTATTTATTATGGATTCTGGTTTTCTGTGTATGTGTGTGTAGCAGTGTTCTCTCCTTTCTTTCCCTATTTCCATAGTTTAATATATTATATGATAGATTGACATGTTGTAGTGACACCCACCCCCCACAGCCCAAAATTTGAAATATATATATGAAAGCCCTCACTCAATCACTCATTCACTGACTGACTGACTGACTCATCACTAATTCTCTTACTTCCCGATATGTTAGGAAGCTGAAATGTAACATAGGTATTCTTCAGGTGGGAAATAGGAAAACTACGTAATCAGAATTTTAATAAACCTCTCCTAAGGGAATGAAAAGGGGGTTGGCATAATGACGTCATTACCGTTGCATGGCTTGCGTTGTATGGACAATGATGCCCAAACGGACAATCAGATTTAATAAACTACAAAAATAGTCCTGTCATTTTTTACTGTATCTGCTACGGGTGCTCCTTGGGTTATGCCAAGAACCATGGATTAATATTTACTTACATTGAGATGTCTCAAATGTACATCTCTATAAAAATGTAGCACATTTTTAACATTCACATATATGTACAACCGTGAAAATCAGAAACTCCCATGCGAAGAACAGGCGGAACAGCTAGTATATATGTATATATATATATATATATATATATGTATTCCAATGGATTGGCACTCACCCTTCGTAGTTACAGGCGCCCCGGTGCCTTCTGGGAAATGTAGTACACAAAGCGTCTCCAAGCATGCAGCGGCACTCAGGGAATGATGCAAGCAATTATAAGGCAAAAGGTGTTTATTCCATAGTGAAGAAAATGGTCCAACGTTTCGGGGTGCAACCACCCCTTTGTCAAGGTGAACAACAGAAGTGAAAACATAATACAAAGTGGTTACCTTTATACGTGAGGAGAGTGAGGAGGTCCCGCCAGCGGGAGGTACAGCAGCGCTTCCGGGGACAGGATTACTATTCCTTCCCTGCTTGTGTGCGTAAGAGCGTGGTGCGTCAGCTCCGGTCACGTGGTCCGGCATCGCGTCCCTTGGCGTCCTGGTTCCCATAGTGACTATCCGTGTTGCTGTTGTACCTTAACAGCCTGCACGGAGAACAAGGGAACTCACAGGGTGTCATGGCGCGGTGGACACGGTCCGTGCTAAAAAGTGAACGTGTGCCAGTGAGAAAATTAATGTGTCATCAGCGGAAAAAAACTGCGTGAAGATACATAGAATATACATCTATATGTTAAAGCAACTATAGCATTCAATTATAGATCACATTTATTATAATCACATGCTTGTATTTAAAATAGTGTAAATCATATTCTGCACTATAACTTATGTTCCACACCTGGGGCTAAAGTGCACCCCATCCAGTGTCTGTCCCATGTGGACAGAACACGGAGGGGCGCATCCCGGGCACCGGTGTGAACAGGGGTTTTTTTTGTACTGAAATCGTGCCTATATCCTGATGTTATGAATCTCTGACTTAAAAACTGACATTATTAAATATCAAAATACATTCCACGGCATTTTGTCATTGAGTCCTTTGGGTTTGATGGTTGCCAGTTTGTAGATCCATCTTGCCTCTAGCCTCAGCAAATCACCTGCTCTGTCTCCACCCCTCAGTTTTTTTGGGCATTGATCGATGATCTGAAATCTCAGATCATTCATAGAATGACCACAGTCGGCATAATGTCGGGCTACCGGCTGTTCTGATGGTTTGCCTGATAGTGCAATCTTGACAGCAGATCTATGTAGTGCAAGACGATCCCGGGCATTACGGATGGTCTTGCCCACATATTGCAGCCCACAGGGGCAGGTGATTAAATACACTATGAAAGTGCTAGTGCAGGTAAGTATATGCCTGATGTCATATGTTTTTCCTGTACTACAGGATATGAAAGTAGAACCAGGATTCATAAATTTACAAGTCTCACACCCTAGACATTTGTAACATCCAGAGGATCTGGAGAGAAACGTGGTTGGTTCCGGTTTGTCGAAACCTGTGATGTCCGAATGCACAACCCAATCTTTAATGCTCTTTCCCCTGGTATGACAAACCATGGGTTTCTTCCTATGCAGCGATGGTAATGACTTGTCAGTTGTAATAATGGGCCATAGTGCTTGTAAGGCCCTGGGCACTACCGGACTGGCTGTGTTATAACACAGCCAGTCCGGTAGTGCCCAGGGCCTTACAAGCACTATGGCCCATTATTACAACTGACAAGTCATTACCATCGCTGCATAGGAAGAAACCCATGGTTTGTCATACCAGGGGAAAGAGCATTAAAGATTGGGTTGTGCATTCGGACATCACAGGTTTCGACAAACCGGAACCAACCACGTTTCTCTCCAGATCCTCTGGATGTTACAAATGTCTAGGGTGTGAGACTTGTAAATTTATGAATCCTGGTTCTACTTTCATATCCTGTAGTACAGGAAAAACATATGACATCAGGCATATACTTACCTGCACTAGCACTTTCATAGTGTATTTAATCACCTGCCCCTGTGGGCTGCAATATGTGGGCAAGACCATCCGTAATGCCCGGGATCGTCTTGCACTACATAGATCTGCTGTCAAGATTGCACTATCAGGCAAACCATCAGAACAGCCGGTAGCCCGACATTATGCCGACTGTGGTCATTCTATGAATGATCTGAGATTTCAGATCATCGATCATGCCCAAAAAAACTGAGGGGTGGAGACAGAGCAGGTGATTTGCTGAGGCTAGAGGCAAGATGGATCTACAAACTGGCAACCATCAAACCCAAAGGACTCAATGACAAAATGCCGTGGAATGTATTTTGATATTTAATAATGTCAGTTTTTAAGTCAGAGATTCATAACATCAGGATATAGGCACGATTTCAGTACAAAAAAAACCCCTGTTCACACCGGTGCCCGGGATGCGCCCCTCCGTGTTCTGTCCACATGGGACAGACACTGGATGGGGTGCACTTTAGCCCCAGGTGTGGAACATAAGTTATAGTGCAGAATATGATTTACACTATTTTAAATACAAGCATGTGATTATAATAAATGTGATCTATAATTGAATGCTATAGTTGCTTTAACATATAGATGTATATTCTATGTATCTTCACGCAGTTTTTTTCCGCTGATGACACTTTAATTTTCTCACTGGCACACGTTCACTTTTTAGCACGGACCGTGTCCACCGCGCCATGACACCCTGTGAGTTCCCTTGTTCTCCGTGCAGGCTGTTAAGGTACAACAGCAACACGGATAGTCACTATGGGAACCAGGACGCCAAGGGACGCGATGCCGGACCACGTGACCGGAGCTGACGCACCACGCTCTTACGCACACAAGCAGGGAAGGAATAGTAATCCTGTCCCCGGAAGCGCTGCTGCACCTCCCGCTGGCGGGACCTCCTCACTCTCCTCACGTATAAAGGTAACCACTTTGTATTATGTTTTCACTTCTGTTGTTCACCTTGACAAAGGGGTGGTTGCACCCCGAAACGTTGGACCATTTTCTTCACTATGGAATAAACACCTTTTGCCTTATAATTGCTTGCATCATTCCCTGAGTGCCGCTGCATGCTTGGAGACGCTTTGTGTACTACATTTCCCAGAAGGCACCGGGGCGCCTGTAACTACGAAGGGTGAGTGCCAATCCATTGGAATACATGTGTGCAGGACTTTGAGGTTTATACCACATGGTCCGTTTGGGAAAGGCACCCCCACATCATATTGTTTATCATTGACTGTTCAATTATTATACAACAACAATTCAACGTTACCCTTTTGCATTAGGAGAAAAGTCAGGAGTCAGACACAGCACCAGCACTAGCACTTTGTCTCAGCACTTTAAACTGCAGTTTTTACATTGCAATAAGCACACAGCAGCAAGGCACTCAGCACTTTAATGGGACTCATTGCAATATAAAGTGGTTAAGATTGCACTTAAGCACTTTTTTCGTGACACCCTATAAGCACACAAAGCCACAATATGACGCAGGAGACAACCCCAGGATATGGGGGCTTGCCTACTGGCCTCACGGACACCTACAGCTTCACTGACGCAGACGCAGACAGGCTGAGATTTACGGAGGATGTCACTGACACCGATGACCAATTGGGAATGGAGGATATCTTCCATCAATTAATAAAATTAAAGAGACGGGAGCTGGACTTTTTATTACACGGTATCTCTTTATCTAACTATCATAGGGATAAAATGATCCCGCGGGGTTTTCGCATACGTAATGTGCCTACCATAGGCCGCTTTAATGCAGAGTTCTGCAGTCGCTGGATAGGCATTTTAAATAAATGCAGCATGGACCTGATGCTGTTGGTCGTTGAAGAGTCCGGGCGTGAGCTTAAGGTCACTCGTGAGAAGATAAACGTATTGGAGTCAACGCACAGAGAGACGCTCAGCCTGGATTCCAGCCAGAATTTTATGCAGAGATTACAGACGCAAGTCAACAAATACAAGGGTGATCTCATAAAATTCAAACGGGGCAAACAACTGACCGTAAAAGAAGATTACGAGACCAACAGAGTATACCGATGGCTCTCAGGGGGCGAGCCCGGTAACCACAGGCCTTATAACAACAGATCCAAACACAGTTGGCGGAAGCGCCGTGAAGATCGCCACACCGACTTGGCAACATCCAACAGCGACAGCGAATTCGCTATATGCGACTCAGAGGGGCCATCTGAATCACCTAGTGTCCCTTTAGGGACAACTCCAGCCACACCGGCTGGTACAAGAGCAAGAGGACGCCCACCCGCAGGGGCCAGCAAAACACAAGGCTCCAAAAGCGCAACGACAACCAGAAAGAGAACCTAATATATAACTTGTCCGACCGTCAATTGAGCAAAGTAGAGATCAAAGTGCTCAGTAATGGTCTATCATTTATACCAACCAACAGATTCGATGGTTTAAACTGGCAAATTGAACTCCATAAATTTGCACGTAAGCTTCGCTTACAGGAGTTCTTTCAACAACACCCCATGAATGCCAGTCTTGATCCCCATCAAAATTATATTAATTCCACTCGCAAATCTCAGTTTGATCCTGTCTCCACGAATGCGTCAATTAAATCTTTTACAAGGTTGGTAGATGATTCGGTTTCCAGATATACTTCTGCCTCAACGAAGACACATTATAACCTGTCCAAATCTGAACATAGAGCACTTAAACAACTGGCCACATACAGGGACATAGTAATCCGCCCTGCCGACAAAGGGGGCGGAATTGTCATTATGAACCTGTCTGATTATAGAGCCGAAATTTACAGGCAACTGGGGGATCACCAAGTGTATCGAGAGTTATCTCATGATCCCACCATGGAATATAAACAAGAAATTGACAACATCTTAGATACGGCCACAGGTGCCGGAAAAATTTCTAAGAAATTATGTTCGGCCCTCAAACAGGAATTCCCTGTGGTACCAGTTTTATTCATAGTGCCTAAAATACACAAAGACGTGGACAAACCCCCTGGGAGACCGATCATCTCTGCGCACAAGTCACTTTATCAACCTATTTCATTATTTCTAGACAGTGTATTGCAGCCGCTCATCTGTAAACAACCCAGATGCCTCAAGGACACAACCATGTTCCTGAATCAACTCAGGTCATTACCGAACATTCCCTCCGGCACTTTAATCTGCACCATTGACATCTGCAGTTTATACACTAGCATACCGCAAGAGGCGGGACTTGAAGCCATGAGGGATTTTCTAATCCGTGTCAACATGGAGTCCATTGAAACAAAGTTGTTCCTTAAGCTGCTAGAACTGACCCTCATAAGAAATTACTTTTTATTTGATGGAAAATTCTACTGCCAAGTAAGCGGATGTGCCATGGGGAGCAATGTGTCGCCATCCTTTGCCAACACCTTCATGCTTCAGGAAGAGCAGAACATGTTTTTTAATGATGTCACTATATCACAACATATTTTATATTACGCTCGGTATATAGATGACATATTCATTTTATGGACTGGCGGCCAGGAGAAATTTGAAGCACTCATTGCCCTCATAAACAACAGAATCTCCACCATTAAGGTTACAGCATCATGGAGTCCGTCCTCATTAAATTATTTAGACGTGATGGTTTCTATTAATAATAACAAAATATCGACAGCAGTTTTCTACAAACCAACAGATAAAAATACACTGCTCAGACACAACAGCCACCACCCTGTGGCATTGAAGAAAGGATTGCCAAAATCACAATTTATTAGGGCGGCAAGGATCACTAGCAACCCTTCTGAAGTAGAGGGGGCCTTGACTGTAGTAAAGGATCGATTCAGTGAAAGGGGATACAACATCAAAGCATTACAGACCATCCAGCATGAAGTAGCAGGCATGTGCAGGGAAGATCTGCTATGTCAAAAAACTAAAAAAGACACTCACATCTTACCATTCGTCACGAAATATAACACAGCCAGTCCGGTAGTGCCCAGGGCCTTACAAGCACTATGGCCCATTATTACAACTGACAAGTCATTACCATCGCTGCATAGGAAGAAACCCATGGTTTGTCATACCAGGGGAAAGAGCATTAAAGATTGGGTTGTGCATTCGGACATCACAGGTTTCGACAAACCGGAACCAACCACGTTTCTCTCCAGATCCTCTGGATGTTACAAATGTCTAGGGTGTGAGACTTGTAAATTTATGAATCCTGGTTCTACTTTCATATCCTGTAGTACAGGAAAAACATATGACATCAGGCATATACTTACCTGCACTAGCACTTTCATAGTGTATTTAATCACCTGCCCCTGTGGGCTGCAATATGTGGGCAAGACCATCCGTAATGCCCGGGATCGTCTTGCACTACATAGATCTGCTGTCAAGATTGCACTATCAGGCAAACCATCAGAACAGCCGGTAGCCCGACATTATGCCGACTGTGGTCATTCTATGAATGATCTGAGATTTCAGATCATCGATCAATGCCCAAAAAAACTGAGGGGTGGAGACAGAGCAGGTGATTTGCTGAGGCTAGAGGCAAGATGGATCTACAAACTGGCAACCATCAAACCCAAAGGACTCAATGACAAAATGCCGTGGAATGTATTTTGATATTTAATAATGTCAGTTTTTAAGTCAGAGATTCATAACATCAGGATATAGGCACGATTTCAGTACAAAAAAAACCCCTGTTCACACCGGTGCCCGGGATGCGCCCCTCCGTGTTCTGTCCACATGGGACAGACACTGGATGGGGTGCACTTTAGCCCCAGGTGTGGAACATAAGTTATAGTGCAGAATATGATTTACACTATTTTAAATACAAGCATGTGATTATAATAAATGTGATCTATAATTGAATGCTATAGTTGCTTTAACATATAGATGTATATTCTATGTATCTTCACGCAGTTTTTTTCCGCTGATGACACATTAATTTTCTCACTGGCACACGTTCACTTTTTAGCACGGACCGTGTCCACCGCGCCATGACACCCTGTGAGTTCCCTTGTTCTCCGTGCAGGCTGTTAAGGTACAACAGCAACACGGATAGTCACTATGGGAACCAGGACGCCAAGGGACGCGATGCCGGACCACGTGACCGGAGCTGACGCACCACGCTCTTACGCACACAAGCAGGGAAGGAATAGTAATCCTGTCCCCGGAAGCGCTGCTGCACCTCCCGCTGGCGGGACCTCCTCACTCTCCTCACGTATAAAGGTAACCACTTTGTATTATGTTTTCACTTCTGTTGTTCACCTTGACAAAGGGGTGGTTGCACCCCGAAACGTTGGACCATTTTCTTCACTATGGAATAAACACCTTTTGCCTTATAATTGCTTGCATCATTCCCTGAGTGCCGCTGCATGCTTGGAGACGCTTTGTGTACTACATTTCCCAGAAGGCACCGGGGCGCCTGTAACTACGAAGGGTGAGTGCCAATCCATTGGAATACATGTGTGCAGGACTTTGAGGTTTATACCACATGGTCCGTTTGGGATAAGGCACCCCCACATCATATTGTTTATCATTGACTGTTCAATTATTATACAACAACAATTCAACGTTACCCTTTTGCATTAGGAGAAAAGTCAGGAGTCAGACACAGCACCAGCACTAGCACTTTGTCTCAGCACTTTAAACTGCAGTTTTTACATTGCAATAAGCACACAGCAGCAAGGCACTCAGCACTTTAATGGGACTCATTGCAATATAAAGTGGTTAAGATTGCACTTAAGCACTTTTTTCGTGACACCCTATAAGCACACAAAGCCACAATATGACGCAGGAGACAACCCCAGGATATGGGGGCTTGCCTACTGGCCTCACGGACACCTACAGCTTCACTGACGCAGACGCAGACAGGCTGAGATTTACGGAGGATGTCACTGACACCGATGACCAATTGGGAATGGAGGATATCTTCCATCAATTAATAAAATTAAAGAGACGGGAGCTGGACTTTTTATTACACGGTATCTCTTTATCTAACTATCATAGGGATAAAATGATCCCGCGGGGTTTTCGCATACGTAATGTGCCTACCATAGGCCGCTTTAATGCAGAGTTCTGCAGTCGCTGGATAGGCATTTTAAATAAATGCAGCATGGACCTGATGCTGTTGGTCGTTGAAGAGTCCGGGCGTGAGCTTAAGGTCACTCGTGAGAAGATAAACGTATTGGAGTCAACGCACAGAGAGACGCTCAGCCTGGATTCCAGCCAGAATTTTATGCAGAGATTACAGACGCAAGTCAACAAATACAAGGGTGATCTCATAAAATTCAAACGGGGCAAACAACTGACCGTAAAAGAAGATTACGAGACCAACAGAGTATACCGATGGCTCTCAGGGGGCGAGCCCGGTAACCACAGGCCTTATAACAACAGATCCAAACACAGTTGGCGGAAGCGCCGTGAAGATCGCCACACCGACTTGGCAACATCCAACAGCGACAGCGAATTCGCTATATGCGACTCAGAGGGGCCATCTGAATCACCTAGTGTCCCTTTAGGGACAACTCCAGCCACACCGGCTGGTACAAGAGCAAGAGGACGCCCACCCGCAGGGGCCAGCAAAACACAAGGCTCCAAAAGCGCAACGACAACCAGAAAGAGAACCTAATATATAACTTGTCCGACCGTCAATTGAGCAAAGTAGAGATCAAAGTGCTCAGTAATGGTCTATCATTTATACCAACCAACAGATTCGATGGTTTAAACTGGCAAATTGAACTCCATAAATTTGCACGTAAGCTTCGCTTACAGGAGTTCTTTCAACAACACCCCATGAATGCCAGTCTTGATCCCCATCAAAATTATATTAATTCCACTCGCAAATCTCAGTTTGATCCTGTCTCCACGAATGCGTCAATTAAATCTTTTACAAGGTTGGTAGATGATTCGGTTTCCAGATATACTTCTGCCTCAACGAAGACACATTATAACCTGTCCAAATCTGAACATAGAGCACTTAAACAACTGGCCACATACAGGGACATAGTAATCCGCCCTGCCGACAAAGGGGGCGGAATTGTCATTATGAACCTGTCTGATTATAGAGCCGAAATTTACAGGCAACTGGGGGATCACCAAGTGTATCGAGAGTTATCTCATGATCCCACCATGGAATATAAACAAGAAATTGACAACATCTTAGATACGGCCACAGGTGCCGGAAAAATTTCTAAGAAATTATGTTCGGCCCTCAAACAGGAATTCCCTGTGGTACCAGTTTTATTCATAGTGCCTAAAATACACAAAGACGTGGACAAACCCCCTGGGAGACCGATCATCTCTGCGCACAAGTCACTTTATCAACCTATTTCATTATTTCTAGACAGTGTATTGCAGCCGCTCATCTGTAAACAACCCAGATGCCTCAAGGACACAACCATGTTCCTGAATCAACTCAGGTCATTACCGAACATTCCCTCCGGCACTTTAATCTGCACCATTGACATCTGCAGTTTATACACTAGCATACCGCAAGGGGCGGGACTTGAAGCCATGAGGGATTTTCTAATCCGTGTCAACATGGAGTCCATTGAAACAAAGTTGTTCCTTAAGCTGCTAGAACTGACCCTCATAAGAAATTACTTTTTATTTGATGGAAAATTCTACTGCCAAGTAAGCGGATGTGCCATGGGGAGCAATGTGTCGCCATCCTTTGCCAACACCTTTATGCTTCAGGAAGAGCAGAACATGTTTTTTAATGATGTCACTATATCACAACATATTTTATATTACGCTCGGTATATAGATGACATATTCATTTTATGGACTGGCGGCCAGGAGAAATTTGAAGCACTCATTGCCCTCATAAACAACAGAATCTCCACCATTAAGGTTACAGCATCATGGAGTCCGTCCTCATTAAATTATTTAGACGTGATGGTTTCTATTAATAATAACAAAATATCGACAGCAGTTTTCTACAAACCAACAGATAAAAATACACTGCTCAGACACAACAGCCACCACCCTGTGGCATTGAAGAAAGGATTGCCAAAATCACAATTTATTAGGGCGGCAAGGATCACTAGCAACCCTTCTGAAGTAGAGGGGGCCTTGACTGTAGTAAAGGATCGATTCAGTGAAAGGGGATACAACATCAAAGCATTACAGACCATCCAGCATGAAGTAGCAGGCATGTGCAGGGAAGATCTGCTATGTCAAAAAACTAAAAAAGACACTCACATCTTACCATTCGTCACGAAATATAACACAGCCAGTCCGGTAGTGCCCAGGGCCTTACAAGCACTATGGCCCATTATTACAACTGACAAGTCATTACCATCGCTGCATAGGAAGAAACCCATGGTTTGTCATACCAGGGGAAAGAGCATTAAAGATTGGGTTGTGCATTCGGACATCACAGGTTTCGACAAACCGGAACCAACCACGTTTCTCTCCAGATCCTCTGGATGTTACAAATGTCTAGGGTGTGAGACTTGTAAATTTATGAATCCTGGTTCTACTTTCATATCCTGTAGTACAGGAAAAACATATGACATCAGGCATATACTTACCTGCACTAGCACTTTCATAGTGTATTTAATCACCTGCCCCTGTGGGCTGCAATATGTGGGCAAGACCATCCGTAATGCCCGGGATCGTCTTGCACTACATAGATCTGCTGTCAAGATTGCACTATCAGGCAAACCATCAGAACAGCCGGTAGCCCGACATTATGCCGACTGTGGTCATTCTATGAATGATCTGAGATTTCAGATCATCGATCAATGCCCAAAAAAACTGAGGGGTGGAGACAGAGCAGGTGATTTGCTGAGGCTAGAGGCAAGATGGATCTACAAACTGGCAACCATCAAACCCAAAGGACTCAATGACAAAATGCCGTGGAATGTATTTTGATATTTAATAATGTCAGTTTTTAAGTCAGAGATTCATAACATCAGGATATAGGCACGATTTCAGTACAAAAAAAACCCCTGTTCACACCGGTGCCCGGGATGCGCCCCTCCGTGTTCTGTCCACATGGGACAGACACTGGATGGGGTGCACTTTAGCCCCAGGTGTGGAACATAAGTTATAGTGCAGAATATGATTTACACTATTTTAAATACAAGCATGTGATTATAATAAATGTGATCTATAATTGAATGCTATAGTTGCTTTAACATATAGATGTATATTCTATGTATCTTCACGCAGTTTTTTTCCGCTGATGACACATTAATTTTCTCACTGGCACACGTTCACTTTTTAGCACGGACCGTGTCCACCGCGCCATGACACCCTGTGAGTTCCCTTGTTCTCCGTGCAGGCTGTTAAGGTACAACAGCAACACGGATAGTCACTATGGGAACCAGGACGCCAAGGGACGCGATGCCGGACCACGTGACCGGAGCTGACGCACCACGCTCTTACGCACACAAGCAGGGAAGGAATAGTAATCCTGTCCCCGGAAGCGCTGCTGCACCTCCCGCTGGCGGGACCTCCTCACTCTCCTCACGTATAAAGGTAACCACTTTGTATTATGTTTTCACTTCTGTTGTTCACCTTGACAAAGGGGTGGTTGCACCCCGAAACGTTGGACCATTTTCTTCACTATGGAATAAACACCTTTTGCCTTATAATTGCTTGCATCATTCCCTGAGTGCCGCTGCATGCTTGGAGACGCTTTGTATATATATATATATATATATATATATATATATATACATATATATATATATATATATATATATACAGTACATATATAAATATATATATATCAGTCCAAAAGAACGGCACTCCCATGCTAATTTTGTAGCTGCATCACGGTGCCATCTAACCCCTTGAGGGATAAGTAATGTATAGTTCACAGCAGCGGCACTCAGTGACGACTTCCCAAAGTATTAAAACACCATCACTCTGTATTTTGTCAACGTTTCAGGATCAGCTATGTAGACTCTGATGAAAGAGTCTAAATAAATGATCCTGAAATGTTGAAGAAATCCAGAGTGATGGTGTTTTAATATATTGGGAAGTTATCACTGAGTGCCGCTACTGCGAAGTATATATATATATATATATATATATATATATATATATATATATACAGTTAGTATATAAAGTTGCACTCACAAATCAAATTGCCACAACCGCTGGGGTGCATGATCCAGAGCCCTCTCTTTATAGAGATGTACATTTGAGACATCTTAATGTAAGTAAATATTAATCCATGGTTCTTGGCATAACCCAAGGAGCACCCGTAGCAGATACAGTAAAAAAATGACAGGACTATTTTTGTAGTTTATTAAATCCAGACAAGGTCCCAAAATACATGTATCGCTTAAAAGGAACGCACTCACCAGACTTCTCCAAATGGAAAAAAAGTGATTTTTAATCTAACCTCACATAGTTACAGGCAGGCCCGGCACTACCCACTCAGAAAAGGGATGCAAAGCAGGTAGGCGCCAGGCTGGGAGAGGCGCACTGCCTGCTCTGCATCCCTGGGCCCCCTGCTGCTGCTGCGCCTGTGACACCATTTCACAGGCATTGGCGCCGACAGCTTGAAGCTTCCCTCTAGCCCCATGCAGTGCCCGTCCATGTTCTAGCCAGAAAGGGGGTGGGGCTACATGGCACTGAGGGACGGAGCTACATGGGAACATGCTATAGGAGGCGGACAGAAACTGGTGCAGATTCAGATTCCAGCCAGCCAAATGGTATGTTGAAGGAGAGTGAGAAAGTGTGTGTTAGAGATGAGCGGGTTCGGTTTCTCTGAATCCGAACCCGCCAGAACTTCATGTTTTTTTTCACGGGTCCGAGCGACTCGGATCTTCCCGCCTTGCTCGGTTAACCCGAGCGCGCCCGAACGTCATCATGACGCTGTCGGATTCTCGCGAGGCTCGGATTCTATCGCGAGACTCGGATTCTATATAAGGAGCCGCGCGTCGCCGCCATTTTCACACGTGCATTGAGATTGATAGGGAGAGGACGTGGCTGGCGTCCTCTCCGTTTAGAATAGATTAGAGAGACACTTGATTTACTAATTTTGGGGAGCATTAGGAGTACTCAGTACAGTGCAGAGTTTTGCTGATAGTGACCACCAGTTTTATTTATAATCCGTTCTCTGCCTGAAAAAAGCGATACACAGCACACAGTGACTCAGTCACATACCATATCTGTGTGCACTGCTCAGGCTCAGGCCAGTGTGCTGCATCATCTATTATCTATATATAATATTATATATATCTGTCTGACTGCTCAGCTCACACAGCTTATAATTGTGGGGGAGACTGGGGAGCACTACTGCAGTGCCAGTTATAGGTTATAGCAGGAGCCAGGAGTACATAATATATTATATAGTGAGTGACCACCAGACACACAGTGCAGTTTATTTAATATATCCGTTCTCTGCCTGAAAAAAGCGATACACACAGTGACTCAGTCAGTCACATACCATATCTGTGTGCACTGCTCAGGCTCAGGCCAGTGTGCTGCATCATCTATATAATATATATTATATATCTGTCTGACTGCTCAGCTCACACAGCTTATAATTGTGGGGGAGACTGGGGAGCACTACTGCAGTGCCAGTTATAGGTTATAGCAGGAGCCAGGAGTACATAATATTATATTAAAACAGTGCACACTTTTGCTGCAGGAGTGCCACTGCCAGTGTGACTAGTGACCAGTGACCTGACCACCAGTATATATAATATTAGTAGTATACTATCTCTTTATCAACCAGTCTATATTAGCAGCAGACACAGTACAGTGCGGTAGTTCACGGCTGTGGCTACCTCTGTGTCGGCACTCGGCAGCCCGTCCATAATTGTATATACCACCTAACCGTGGTTTTTTTTTCTTTCTTTATACATACATACTAGTTACGAGTATACTATCTCTTTATCAACCAGTCTATATTAGCAGCAGACACAGTACAGTGCGGTAGTTCACGGCTGTGGCTACCTCTGTGTCGGCACTCGGCAGCCCGTCCATAATTGTATATACCACCTAACCGTGGTTTTTTTTTCTTTCTTTATACATACATACTAGTTACGAGTATACTATCTCTTTATCAACCAGTCTATATATTAGCAGCAGACACAGTACAGTGCGGTAGTTCACGGCTGTGGCTACCTCTGTGTCGGCACTCGGCAGCCCGTCCATAATTGTATATACCACCTAACCGTGGTTTTTTTTTCTTTCTTTATACATACATACTAGTTACGAGTATACTATCTCTTTATCAACCAGTCTATATATTAGCAGCAGACACAGTACAGTGCGGTAGTTCACGGCTGTGGCTACCTCTGTGTCGGCACTCGGCAGCCCGTCCATAATTGTATATACCACCTAACCGTGGTTTTTTTTTCTTTCTTTATACATACATACTAGTTACGAGTATACTATCTCTTTATCAACCAGTCTATATATTAGCAGCAGACACAGTACAGTGCGGTAGTTCACGGCTGTGGCTACCTCTGTGTCGGCACTCGGCAGCCCGTCCATAATTGTATATACCACCTAACCGTGGTTTTTTTTTCTTTCTTTATACATACATACTAGTTACGAGTATACTATCTCTTTATCAACCAGTCTATATATTAGCAGCAGACACAGTACAGTGCGGTAGTTCACGGCTGTGGCTACCTCTGTGTCGGCACTCGGCAGCCCGTCCATAATTGTATATACCACCTAACCGTGGTTTTTTTCTCTTTCTTTATACATACATACTAGTTACGAGTATACTATCTCTTTATCAACCAGTCTATATATTAGCAGCAGACACAGTACAGTGCGGTAGTTCACGGCTGTGGCTACCTCTGTGTCGGCACTCGGCAGCCCGTCCATAATTGTATATACCACCTAACCGTGGTTTTTTTTTCTTTCTTTATACATACATACTAGTTACGAGTATACTATCTCTTTATCAACCAGTCTATATATTAGCAGCAGACACAGTACAGTGCGGTAGTTCACGGCTGTGGCTACCTCTGTGTTGGCACTCGGCAGCCCGTCCATAATTGTATATACCACCTAACCGTGGTTTTTTTTTCTTTCTTTATACATACATACTAGTTACGAGTATACTATCTCTTTATCAACCAGTCTATATATTAGCAGCAGACACAGTACAGTGCGGTAGTTCACGGCTGTGGCTACCTCTGTGTCGGCACTCGGCAGCCCGTCCATAATTGTATATACCACCTAACCGTGGTTTTTTTTTCTTTCTTTATACATACATACTGGTTACGAGTATACTATCTCTTTATCAACCAGTCTATATTAGCAGCAGACACAGTACAGTGCGGTAGTTCACGGCTGTGGCTACCTCTGTGTCGGCACTCGGCAGCCCGTCCATAATTGTATATACCACCTAACCGTGGTTTTTTTTTCTTTCTTTATACATACATACTAGTTACGAGTATACTATCTCTTTATCAACTAGTCTATATATTAGCAGCAGACACAGTACAGTGCGGTAGTTCACGGCTGTGGCTACCTCTGTGTCGGCACTCGGCAGCCCGTCCATAATTGTATATACCACCTAACCGTGGTTTTTTTTTCTTTCTTTATACATACATACTAGTTACGAGTATACTATCTCTTTATCAACCAGTCTATATATTAGCAGCAGACACAGTACAGTGCGGTAGTTCACGGCTGTGGCTACCTCTGTGTCGGCACTCGGCAGCCCGTCCATAATTGTATATACCACCTAACCGTGGTTTTTTTTTCTTTCTTTATACATACATACTAGTTACGAGTATACTATCTCTTTATCAACCAGTCTATATATTAGCAGCAGACACAGTACAGTGCGGTAGTTCACGGCTGTGGCTACCTCTGTGTCGGCACTCGGCAGCCCATCCATAATTGTATATACAACCTAACCGTGGTTTTTTTTTCTTTCTTTATACATACATACTAGTTACGAGTATACTATCTCTTTATCAACCAGTCTATATATTAGCAGCAGACACAGTACAGTGCGGTAGTTCACGGCTGTGGCTACCTCTGTGTCGGCACTCGGCAGCCCGTCCATAATTGTATATACCACCTAACCGTGGTTTTTTTTTCTTTCTTTATACATACATACTAGTTACGAGTATACTATCTCTTTATCAACCAGTCTATATATTAGCAGCAGACACAGTACAGTGCGGTAGTTCACGGCTGTGGCTACCTCTGTGTCGGCACTCGGCAGCCCGTCCATAATTGTATACTAGTATCCAATCCATCCATCTCCATTGTTTACCTGAGGTGCCTTTTAGTTGTGCCTATTAAAATATGGAGAACAAAAATGTTGAGGTTCCAAAATTAGGGAAAGATCAAGATCCACTTCCACCTCGTGCTGAAGCTGCTGCCACTAGTCATGGCCGAGACGATGAAATGCCAGCAACGTCGTCTGCCAAGGCCGATGCCCAATGGCATAGTACAGAGCATGTCAAAACCAAAACACCAAATATCAGTAAAAAAAGGACTCCAAAACCTAAAATAAAATTGTCGGAGGAGAAGCGTAAATTTGCCAATATGCCATTTACCACACGGAGTGGCAAGGAACGGCTGAGGCCCTGGCCTATGTTCATGGCTAGTGGTTCAGCTTCACATGAGGATGGAAGCACTCAGCCTCTCGCTAGAAAACTGAAAAGACTCAAGCTGGCAAAAGCACCGCAAAGAACTGTGCGTTCTTTGAAATCCCAAATCCACAAGGAGAGTCCAATTGTGTCGGTTGCGATGCCTGACCTTCCCAACACTGGACGTGAAGAGCATGCGCCTTCCACCATTTGCACGCCCCCTGCAAGTGCTGGAAGGAGCACCCGCAGTCCAGTTCCTGATAGTCAGATTGAAGATGTCAGTGTTGAAGTACACCAGGATGAGGAGGATATGGGTGTTGCTGGCGCTGGGGAGGAAATTGACCAGGAGGATTCTGATGGTGAGGTGGTTTGTTTAAGTCAGGCACCCGGGGAGACACCTGTTGTCCGTGGGAGGAATATGGCCGTTGACATGCCAGGTGAAAATACCAAAAAAATCAGCTCTTCGGTGTGGAGGTATTTCACCAGAAATGCGGACAACAGGTGTCAAGCCGTGTGTTCCCTTTGTCAAGCTGTAATAAGAAGGGGTAAGGACGTTAACCACCTCGGAACATCCTCCCTTATACGTCACCTGCAGCGCATTCATAATAAGTCAGTGACAAGTTCAAAAACTTTGGGTGACAGCGGAAGCAGTCCACTGACCAGTAAATCCCTTCCTCTTGTAACCAAGCTCACGCAAACCACCCCACCAACTCCCTCAGTGTCAATTTCCTCCTTCCCCAGGAATGCCAATAGTCCTGCAGGCCATGTCACTGGCAATTCTGACGAGTCCTCTCCTGCCTGGGATTCCTCCGATGCATCCTTGCGTGTAACGCCTACTGCTGCTGGCGCTGCTGTTGTTGCCGCTGGGAGTCGATGGTCATCCCAGAGGGGAAGTCGTAAGCCCACTTGTACTACTTCCAGTAAGCAATTGACTGTTCAACAGTCCTTTGCGAGGAAGATGAAATATCACAGCAGTCATCCTACTGCAAAGCAGATAACTGAGTCCTTGACAACTATGTTGGTGTTAGACGTGCGTCCGGTATCCGCCGTTAGTTCACAGGGAACTAGACAATTTATTGAGGCAGTGTGCCCCCGTTACCAAATACCATCTAGGTTCCACTTCTGTAGGCAGGCGATACCGAGAATGTACACGGACGTCAGAAAAAGACTCACCAGTGTCCTAAAAAATGCAGTTGTACCCAATGTCCACTTAACCACGGACATGTGGACAAGTGGAGCAGGGCAGGGTCAGGACTATATGACTGTGACAGCCCACTGGGTAGATGTATGGACTCCCGCCGCAAGAACAGCAGCGGCGGCACCAGTAGCAGCATCTCGCAAACGCCAACTCTTTCCTAGGCAGGCTACGCTTTGTATCACCGCTTTCCAGAATACGCACACAGCTGAAAACCTCTTACGGCAACTGAGGAAGATCATCGCGGAATGGCTTACCCCAATTGGACTCTCCTGTGGATTTGTGGCATCGGACAACGCCAGCAATATTGTGTGTGCATTAAATATGGGCAAATTCCAGCACGTCCCATGTTTTGCACATACCTTGAATTTGGTGGTGCAGAATTTTTTAAAAAACGACAGGGGCGTGCAAGAGATGCTGTCGGTGGCCAGAAGAATTGCGGGACACTTTCGGCGTACAGGCACCACGTACAGAAGACTGGAGCACCACCAAAAACTACTGAACCTGCCCTGCCATCATCTGAAGCAAGAAGTGGTAACGAGGTGGAATTCAACCCTCTATATGCTTCAGAGGTTGGAGGAGCAGCAAAAGGCCATTCAAGCCTATACAATTGAGCACGATATAGTAGGTGGAATGCACCTGTCTCAAGTGCAGTGGAGAATGATTTCAACGTTGTGCAAGGTTCTGATGCCCTTTGAACTTGCCACACGTGAAGTCAGTTCAGACACTGCCAGCCTGAGTCAGGTCATTCCCCTCATCAGGCTTTTGCAGAAGAAGCTGGAGGCATTGAAGAAGGAGCTAAAAGGGAGCGATTCCGCTAGGCATGTGGGACTTGTGGATGCAGCCCTTAATTCGCTTAACAAGGATTCACGGGTGGTCAATCTGTTGAAATCAGAGCACTACATTTTGGCCACCGTGCTCGATCCTAGATTTAAAGCCTACCTTGGATCTCTCTTTCCGGCAGACACAGGTCTGCTGGGGTTGAAAGACCTGCTGGTGACAAAATTGTCAAGTCAAGCGGAACGCGACCTGTCAACATCTCCTCCTTCACATTCTCCCGCAACTGGGGGTGCGAGGAAAAGGCTCAGAATTCCGAGCCCACCCGCTGGCGGTGATGCAGGGCAGTCTGGAGCGACTGCTGATGCTGACATCTGGTCCGGACTGAAGGACCTGACAACGATTACGGACATGTCGTCTACTGTCACTGCATATGATTCTCTCAACATTGATAGAATGGTGGAGGATTATATGAGTGACCGCATCCAAGTAGGCAAGTCACACAGTCCGTACTTATACTGGCAGGAAAAAGAGGCAATTTGGAGGCCCTTGCACAAACTGGCTTTATTCTACCTAAGTTGCCCTCCCACAAGTGTGTACTCCGAAAGAGTGTTTAGTGCCGCCGCTCACCTTGTCAGCAATCGGCGTACGAGGTTACATCCAGAAAATGTGGAGAAGATGATGTTCATTAAAATGAATTATAATCAATTCCTCCGCGGAGACATTGACCAGCAGCAATTGCCTCCACAAAGTACACAGGGAGCTGAGATGGTGGATTCCAGTGGGGACGAATTGATAATCTGTGAGGAGGGGGATGTACACGGTGATATATCGGAGGGTGAAGATGAGGTGGACATCTTGCCTCTGTAGAGCCAGTTTGTGCAAGGAGAGATTAATTGCTTCTTTTTTGGGGGGGGTCCAAACCAACCCGTCATATCAGTCACAGTCGTGTGGCAGACCCTGTCACTGAAATGATGGGTTGGTTAAAGTGTGCATGTCCTGTTTTGTTTATACAACATAAGGGTGGGTGGGAGGGCCCAAGGACAATTCCATCTTGCACCTCTTTTTTCTTTTCTTTTTCTTTGCATCATGTGCTGATTGGGGAGGGTTTTTTGGAAGGGACATCCTGCGTGACACTGCAGTGCCACTCCTAGATGGGCCCGGTGTTTGTGTCGGCCACTAGGGTCGCTAATCTTACTCACACAGTCAGCTACCTCATTGCGCCTCTTTTTTTCTTTGCGTCATGTGCTGTTTGGGGAGGGTTTTTTGGAAGGGACATCCTGCGTGACACTGCAGTGCCACTCCTAGATGGGCCCGGTGTTTGTGTCGGCCACTAGGGTCGCTAATCTTACTCACACAGCTACCTCATTGCGCCTCTTTTTTTCTTTGCGTCATGTGCTGTTTGGGGAGGGTTTTTTGGAAGGGCCATCCTGCGTGACACTGCAGTGCCACTCCTAGATGGGCCCGGTGTTTGTGTCGGCCACTAGGGTCGCTAATCTTACTCACACAGCTACCTCATTGCGCCTCTTTTTTTCTTTGCGTCATGTGCTGTTTGGGGAGGGTTTTTTGGAAGGGACATCCTGCGTGACACTGCAGTGCCACTCCTAGATGGGCCCGGTGTTTGTGTCGGCCACTAGGGTCGCTTATCTTACTCACACAGCGACCTCGGTGCAAATTTTAGGACTAAAAATAATATTGTGAGGTGTGAGGTATTCAGAATAGACTGAAAATGAGTGTAAATTATGGTTTTTGATGTTAATAATACTTTGGGATCAAAATGACCCCCAAATTCTATGATTTAAGCTGTTTTTTAGTGTTTTTGGAAAAAAACACCCGAATCCAAAACACACCCGAATCCGACAAAAAAAATTCGGTGAGGTTTTGCCAAAACGCGTTCGAACCCAAAACACGGCCGCGGAACCGAACCCAAAACCAAAACACAAAACCCGAAAAATTTCAGGCGCTCATCTCTAGTGTGTGTGTGTGTGTGTGTATCTATTTGTATGTATGTGTGATTGTGTATCTATAATATGTGTGTGTATATTTGTGTGTGTATCTATCTATGTGTATGTGTATCTACAGTATGTGTGTGTATCTATGTGTATGTGTGTGTGTGGGGGAGGGGCATAAAAAATGGCACTTCTGAGGGCATTACATAGGTGTGCACAAGGGAGGTTTCTGTCCACCCTGAGTTCGCCTAATCATGTCCGGCCCCCTCCTCACAGTGCCGATCGTTTCTCCCTGTGCCCAAGCCCACACCCGTCCATTCTAAATTTGGTGTTGGCCACCAGCCAATCAGAGTTCGTGGACCGGCCGCGGCAGCTCTTGATTGGCTGGCGGACCGCTAACTTTGATAGGCTGGCGGCTGGTGCCATGTTTCAAATGGCCTCCGCCACCGTCGGGCTTCTGTCAGTGAGGAGCGGGATTTAGGAGAGACGCTCGCTGCACTGCGCTCTCCTACCCTCACACAGAAGAAGAAGCAGCAGCAAGCCAGCAACAGCAGTTGCGGTGAGCACTACTGTGGGGATTATCTGTATCTGGCACCTCTGGGGGAGGGGGATTATCTGTATATGGCACCTTTGGGGGGGATTACCTGTATCTGGTACCTTGGGGGGGGAGGGGGGTATCTGTATCCGGCACCTCTGGGTGGGGGGATTATCTGTATCTGTCACCTCTGGGGGAGGGGGGAGATAATTTGTATCTGGCACCGCTTGGGCTAAACTGTGTTGCATAATGTGAAATTCCTCTCATACTGTGTGGCGTAATGTGAATTTCTGCTCATACTGTGTGTCTTAATGTGAATTTCTGCTGATACCGTGTTTCGTAATGTAAATTTCTGCTTATACCGTGTGGCGTAATGTGAATTTCTGCTCCTACTGTGTGGCGTAATTTGAATTTGGCTCATACTGTGTGGTGTGATGTTAATTTCTGCACATACCGTGTTGCTTAATGTGAATTTCAGCTCATATCATGTGGTATATTGTGAACTGTGCTCATACGGCCCCTCCTCCATCGCCCCCCGTGTACTGCGCTCCAGCGGCCCACCACCTCTCTTTGCCCCGTGTGCTCAGCTGTGCTCCCGTGGCCTGCCCCGTCTCTTGGTCCCCCTGTGCTGCGCTCCTGCGGCCCGCCCCCTCTCTTGGCCTGCAGTGCAGTGTACAGAGGGAGTGCTGGGTCAGGAGCCGGCAGCAGCACAGCCACAGAAAGAAGGATAAAGTACACTACACTAAAGTACACTACACTACAGTACACTACATTACAGCCTAAGGGTAGGGGGGCTGTAAGGTGCTCTGCCTACCATAATGAGTAAAAGGGGGCTCCACCTGCCATAATGTGTAAAAAGGGGGACTGTCTGCCATAATGTGTAAAAAGGGGACGCTGTCTGCCGTAATGTGTAAAAAGGGGGACGCTGTCTGCCGTAATGTGTAAAAAGGGGGACTGGCTGCCGTAATGTGTAAAAAGGGGACGCTGTCTGCCGTAATGTGTAAAAAGGGGATGCTGTCTGCCGTAATGTGTAAAAAAGGGGATGCTGTCTGCCGTAATGTGTAAAAAGGGGGACGCTGTCTGCCGTAATGTGTAAAAAGGGGACACTGTCTGCCGTAATGTGTAAAAAGGGGGACTGGCTGCCGTAATGTGTAAAAAGGGGACTCTGTCTGCCGTAATGTGTAAAAAGGGGGACACTGTCTGCCGTAATGTGTAAAAAAGGGGATGCTGTCTGGCGTAATGTGTAAAAAGGGGACTCTGTCTGCCGTAATGTGTATAAAGGGGATGCTGTCTGCCGTAATGTGTAAAAAAGAGGACGCTGTCTGCCGTAATGTGTAAAAGGGGCTCTATCTGTGTAGTGGCGCTACTGTGCGGCGTAATTTGAAGAATGGAGACTACTATGCACTGTAATATGAATTGGTATTATTTTGTGGCCACTCTCCTTCTCCATGAAGTCACGCCTCTAGATTTTTCACGTGCACCTGCGGCGCACACTGCCCCTGTTTTAAATAAAGGGGGGGGCGCCGATGCCATTTCTTGCACACAGCGCCAAAATGTCTAGTTACAGCACTGGTGACAAATGCTGGTGTCCTGCGTAGGAGGAGTCTGATGGCATAGAAAGAGCCCAATGTGGCTCTGATGGCACATGGGTAAATTTTAAATTTTAGTTCCATTGTATTAAAACTGAAAAGTTCAGCCCCCTAAATCTCCCATACTTTACAGATTGTCCCACACAAAAACAGGGTGTAGATGACGGGGGTGGGGTGGGGTGCAAGAGGTGTGTGGGGGGGGGGGTGTGGTGGGAATGTATATGCACCTCGGCCGACCACTCTCTAGTTCCGCTACTGGGTCAGGGATAAGTTGGAGAAGTGTAAGCAGCGATAGGGTGCTGCGGCAGCTAGGACTCAGGGTTATGCTGTAGCAGATAGACAGTACCGGCTGGTTTCATTTTATTTCTCTGGGGTGTATTATATCTACATTATAACTAGGAACTAGAGAGACATTAGATTAAGCCATGTGATTTTACAGAGAGAATGTAAAATACTGCTAGACACGCCCCTCCTGCGGTGCACCCCCTAATAAAATTAGCTGCATACGCCTGTGGGGCATTATATATAACCGGCGCTACTACAGGGACTTTTATGTGTATAACTAGTGCTTCTACAGGGGCTATTATACGTATAACCGGCGCTACTATAGGGGCTATTATGCGTGTAACCTACTACTGGGGATATTATGTGTATAAACAGCACTACTATGCGTAGGGTAAAGTGAATAAGATTGTGCTGCTGTGTGGCGTAATTTGAAATGGGGGTACTCCCCTTCCTTGTGCGACCACACCCCTTTTTGCAGCACGCTGTCCCTTTGTAAAATATGGGAGGGCACAAATTTATAGTTTTCAGTGGGGCACCAAACACCCTAGCACCGGCCCCGGTTACAGGGTCAAGGTCAACGTTTCGGTCCATAACAGAATCTTTTTCAAGACCAAAGCTTCAGGCTGCCATCCCCCTGCACCAGCTTTGCACTGTGGAACTATAAGTACCAAAGAAACAGTCACACCCACCAATAGGTCAATTAATCAATTACTGACCAACAAAGTGCATGTTTTTATTTTGGTGGAGTATCCTTACATAATGTTATATGTTTTGTGTTGAGGCAACCAATGTATGCCTCTATACAGCACTGTGGAACTCTACTTATCTGAAAAACAGTCAGCCTGATTTTTGTGATCAACATATTATATTGCTTGGTTACATTCATTAGGGTTCTGGTATGGACCTAAACGTTGACCTTAACCCTGTAACTATGTGAGGTTGGATTAAAGATCACTTTTTTCTATTTGGAGAAGTCTGGTGAGTGCATTCCTTTTAAGTAATACATATATACATACTCTCCAACTGTACCTTTTTGGCAGGTACAGTACCTTCTTTTTATGGTCTGTACCGATTTTTGGCTCTCCAAACTTCCATTGAAAGTATAGGAAAAGGTATGTGCCCATGTCCCCTTTACCCATGGCCACACACCCTTTTCGAATTTGTGCCGATTTGTAAAATGTTGTAGGGTATATATATATATATATATATATATATATATATATATATATATGTATATATAATACAGACTTACAGTGCTGTCTTCTTTTACCAAATGTATTCTTTGTGATGTGGTAGATCATCCTTTGTCTAATTGCTGCATATTTGTTATTGGGCCACTCACATTAATAGCACTGATCTTTAGAAAAGTCTGAATCACATTGTTGTTTCTTTCTTTCAGTTTTGATCTGCTGTAGTTCATTAAACAAAGTTGGAGTTTAAATAAAGTTGGACTTAGTATTAGTAATTAAGCTACTTGTATGCACAAAGAAAAATCCTGAAAACATGAGCTGTTAGGGGTGCATGAAGACTACACTTGTGAAACACTGTTCTAGTGATTTGTCTGACTTGTAGGCACAGTCATAATTCTTAAACCTATTATTTGTTTCAGTCTCTAAAAAGGTATTATAACATACAAGAAGTGGGTTAATGCCGTAATATATAAAACCACTGAACTTATTAGCCCCCACAACTTTGTGAATGGGGGTACTGTCCCCAACCCCAAGTGATAACACTATCTAATCTCAGAATTCATAAACTTGCAGGCCTTCTATTTTGGGCACATTGGCTAAAATTAGAGATGAGCGCCTGAAATTTTTCGGGTTTTGTGTTTTGGTTTTGGGTTCGGTTCCGCGGCCGTGTTTTGGGTTCGAACGCGTTTTGGCAAAACCTCACCGAATTATTTTTGTCGGATTCGGGTGTGTTTTGGATTCGGGTGTTTTTTTCCAAAAACACTAAAAAACAGCTTAAATCATAGAATTTGGGGGTCATTTTGATCCCAAAGTATTATTAACCTCAAAAACCATAATTTACACTCATTTTCAGTCTATTCTGAATACCTCACACCTCACAATATTATTTTTAGTCCTAAAATTTGCACCGAGGTCGCTGTGTGAGTAAGATAAGCGACCCTAGTGGCCGACACAAACACCGGGCCCATCTAGGAGTGGCACTGCAGTGTCACGCAGGATGTCCCTTCCAAAAAACCCTCCCCAAACAGCACATGACGCAAAGAAAAAAAGAGGCGCAATGAGGTAGCTGTGTGAGTAAGATTAGCGACCCTAGTGGCCGACACAAACACCGGGCCCATCTAGGAGTGGCACTGCAGTGTCACGCAGGATGGCCCTTCCAAAAAACCCTCCCCAAACAGCACATGACGCAAAGAAAAAAAGAGGCGCAATGAGGTAGCTGTGTGAGTAAGATTAGCGACCCTAGTGGCCGACACAAACACCGGGCCCATCTAGGAGTGGCACTGCAGTGTCACGCAGGATGGCCCTTCCAAAAAACCCTCCCCAAACAGCACATGACGCAAAGAAAAAAAGAGGCGCAATGAGGTAGCTGACTGTGTGAGTAAGATTAGCGACCCTAGTGGCCGACACAAACACCGGGCCCATCTAGGAGTGGCACTGCAGTGTCACGCAGGATGTCCCTTCCAAAAAACCCTCCCCAAACAGCACATGACGCAAAGAAAAAAAGAGGCGCAATGAGGTAGCTGTGTGAGTAAGATTAGCGACCCTAGTGGCCGACACAAACACCGGGCACATCTAGGAGTGGCACTGCAGTGTCACGCAGGATGTCCCTTCCAAAAAACCCTCCCCAAACAGCACATGACGCAAAGAAAAAAAGAGGCGCAATGAGGTAGCTGTGTGAGTAAGATTAGCGACCCTAGTGGCCGACACAAACACCGGGCCCATCTAGGAGTGGCACTGCAGTGTCACGCAGGATGTCCCTTCCAAAAAACCCTCCCCAATCAGCACATGATGCAAAGAAAAAGAAAAGAAAAAAGAGGTGCAAGATGGAATTATCCTTGGGCCCTCCCACCCACCCTTATGTTGTATAAACAAAACAGGACATGCACACTTTAACCAACCCATCATTTCAGTGACAGGGTCTGCCACACGACTGTGACTGATATGACGGGTTGGTTTGGACCCCCCCCAAAAAAGAAGCAATTAATCTCTCCTTGCACAAACTGACTCTACAGAGGCAAGATGTCCACCTCATCTTCACCCTCCGATATATCACCGTGTACATCCCCCTCCTCACAGATTATCAATTCGTCCCCACTGGAATCCACCATCTCAGCTCCCTGTGTACTTTGTGGAGGCAATTGCTGCTGGTCAATGTCTCCGCGGAGGAATTGATTATAATTCATTTTAATGAACATCATCTTCTCCACATTTTCTGGATGTAACCTCGTACGCCGATTGCTGACAAGGTGAGCGGCGGCACTAAACACTCTTTCGGAGTACACACTTGTGGGAGGGCAACTTAGGTAGAATAAAGCCAGTTTGTGCAAGGGCCTCCAAATTGCCTCTTTTTCCTGCCAGTATAAGTACGGACTGTGTGACGTGCCTACTTGGATGCGGTCACTCATATAATCCTCCACCATTCTATCAATGTTGAGAGAATCATATGCAGTGACAGTAGACGACATGTCCGTAATCGTTGTCAGGTCCTTCAGTCCGGACCAGATGTCAGCATCAGCAGTCGCTCCAGACTGCCCTGCATCACCGCCAGCGGGTGGGCTCGGAATTCTGAGCCTTTTCCTCGCACCCCCAGTTGCGGGAGAATGTGAAGGAGGAGATGTTGACAGGTCGCGTTCCGCTTGACTTGACAATTTTGTCACCAGCAGGTCTTTCAACCCCAGCAGACCTGTGTCTGCCGGAAAGAGAGATCCAAGGTAGGCTTTAAATCTAGGATCGAGCACGGTGGCCAAAATGTAGTGCTCTGATTTCAACAGATTGACCACCCGTGAATCCTTGTTAAGCGAATTAAGGGCTGCATCCACAAGTCCCACATGCCTAGCGGAATCGCTCCGTGTTAGCTCCTCCTTCAATGCCTCCAGCTTCTTCTGCAAAAGCCTGATGAGGGGAATGACCTGACTCAGGCTGGCAGTGTCTGAACTGACTTCACGTGTGGCAAGTTCAAAGGGCATCAGAACCTTGCACAACGTTGAAATCATTCTCCACTGCACTTGAGACAGGTGCATTCCACCTACTATATCGTGCTCAATTGTATAGGCTTGAATGGCCTTTTGCTGCTCCTCCAACCTCTGAAGCATATAGAGGGTTGAATTCCACCTCGTTACCACTTCTTGCTTCAGATGATGGCAGGGCAGGTTCAGTAGTTTTTGGTGGTGCTCCAGTCTTCTGTACGTGGTGCCTGTACGCCGAAAGTGTCCCGCAATTCTTCTGGCCACCGACAGCATCTCTTGCACGCCCCTGTCGTTTTTTAAAAAATTCTGCACCACCAAATTCAAGGTATGTGCAAAACATGGGACGTGCTGGAATTGGCCCAGATTTAATGCACACACAATATTGCTGGCGTTGTCCGATGCCACAAATCCACAGGAGAGTCCAATTGGGGTAAGCCATTCCGCGATGATCTTCCTCAGTTGCCGTAAGAGGTTTTCAGCTGTGTGCGTATTCTGGAAAGCGGTGATACAAAGCGTAGCCTGCCTAGGAAAGAGTTGGCGTTTGCGAGATGCTGCTACTGGTGCCGCCGCTGCTGTTCTTGCGGCGGGAGTCCATACATCTACCCAGTGGGCTGTCACAGTCATATAGTCCTGACCCTGCCCTGCTCCACTTGTCCACATGTCCGTGGTTAAGTGGACATTGGGTACAGCTGCATTTTTTAGGACACTGGTGACTCTTTTTCTGAGGTCTGTGTACATTTTCGGTATCGCCTGCCTAGAGAAATGGAACCTAGATGGTATTTGGTACCGGGGACACAGTACCTCCAACAAGTCTCTAGTTGGCTCTGCAGTAATGATGGATACCGGAACCACGTTTCTCACCACCCAGGATGCCAAGGCCTCAGTTATCCGCTTTGCAGTAGGATGACTGCTGTGATATTTCATCTTCCTCGCAAAGGACTGTTGAACAGTCAATTGCTTACTGGAAGTAGTACAAGTGGGCTTACGACTTCCCCTCTGGGATGACCATCGACTCCCAGCGGCAACAACAGCAGCGCCAGCAGCAGTAGGCGTTACACGCAAGGATGCATCGGAGGAATCCCAGGCAGGAGAGGACTCGTCAGAATTGCCAGTGACATGGCCTGCAGGACTATTGGCATTCCTGGGGAAGGAGGAAATTGACACTGAGGGAGTTGGTGGGGTGGTTTGCGTGAGCTTGGTTACAAGAGGAAGGGATTTACTGGTCAGTGGACTGCTTCCGCTGTCACCCAAAGTTTTTGAACTTGTCACTGACTTATTATGAATGCGCTGCAGGTGACGTATAAGGGAGGATGTTCCGAGGTGGTTAACGTCCTTACCCCTACTTATTACAGCTTGACAAAGGGAACACACGGCTTGACACCTGTTGTCTGCATTTCTGGTGAAATACCTCCACACCGAACTGACCGAAGACCTGATTTTTTTGGTATTTTCACCTGGCATGTCAACGGCCATATTCCTCCCACGGACAACAGGTGTCTCCCCGGGTGCCTGACTTAAACAAACCACCTCACCATCAGAATCCTCCTGGTCAATTTCCTCCCCAGCGCCAGCAACACCCATATCCTCCTCATCCTGGTGTACTTCAACACTGACATCTTCAATCTGACTATCAGGAACTGGACTGCGGGTGCTCCTTCCAGCACTTGCAGGGGGCGTGCAAATGGTGGAAGGCGCATGCTCTTCACGTCCAGTGTTGGGAAGGTCAGGCATCGCAACCGACACAATTGGACTCTCCTTGTGGATTTGGGATTTCGAAGAATGCACAGTTCTTTGCTGTGCTGCTTTTGCCAGCTTGAGTCTTTTCATTTTTCTAGCGAGAGGCTGAGTGCTTCCATCCTCATGTGAAGCTGAACCACTAGCCATGAACATAGGCCAGGGCCTCAGCCGTTCCTTGCCACTCCGTGTGGTAAATGGCATATTGGCAAGTTTACGCTTCTCCTCCGACAATTTTATTTTAGGTTTTGGAGTCCTTTTTTTACTGATATTTGGTGTTTTGGATTTGACATGCTCTGTACTATGACATTGGGCATCGGCCTTGGCAGACGACGTTGCTGGCATTTCATCGTCTCGGCCATGACTAGTGGCAGCAGCTTCAGCACGAGGTGGAAGTGGATCTTGATCTTTCCCTAATTTTGGAACCTCAACATTTTTGTTCTCCATATTTTAATAGGCACAACTAAAAGGCACCTCAGGTAAACAATGGAGATGGATGGATTGGATACTAGTATACAATTATGGACGGGCTGCCGAGTGCCGACACAGAGGTAGCCACAGCCGTGAACTACCGCACTGTACTGTGTCTGCTGCTAATATATAGACTGGTTGATAAAGAGATAGTATACTCGTAACTAGTATGTATGTATAAAGAAAGAAAAAAAAACCACGGTTAGGTGGTATATACAATTATGGACGGGCTGCCGAGTGCCGACACAGAGGTAGCCACAGCCGTGAACTACCGCACTGTACTGTGTCTGCTGCTAATATAGACTGGTTGATAAAGAGATAGTATACTCGTAACTAGTATGTATGTATAAAGAAAGAAAAAAAAACCACGGTTAGGTGGTATATACAATTATGGACGGGCTGCCGAGTGCCGACACAGAGGTAGCCACAGCCGTGAACTACCGCACTGTACTGTGTCTGCTGCTAATATATAGACTGGTTGATAAAGAGATAGTATACTCGTAACTAGTATGTATGTATAAAGAAAGAAAAAAAAACCACGGTTAGGTGGTATATACAATTATGGACGGGCTGCCGAGTGCCGACACAGAGGTAGCCACAGCCGTGAACTACCGCACTGTACTGTGTCTGCTGCTAATATATAGACTGGTTGATAAAGAGATAGTATACTCGTAACTAGTATGTATGTATAAAGAAAGAAAAAAAAACCACGGTTAGGTCACTGGTATATACAATTATGGACGGGCTGCGGAGTGCCGACACAGAGGTAGCCACAGCCGTGAACTACCGCACTGTACTGTGTCTGCTGCTAATATATAGACTGGTTGATAAAGAGATAGTATACTCGTAACTAGTATGTATGTATAAAGAAAGAAAAAAAAACCACGGTTAGGTCACTGGTATATACAATTATGGACGGGCTGCCGAGTGCCGACACAGAGGTAGCCACAGCCGTGAACTACCGCACTGTACTGTGTCTGCTGCTAATATATAGACTGGTTGATAAAGAGATAGTATACTCGTAACTAGTATGTATGTATAAAGAAAGAAAAAAAAACCACGGTTAGGTCACTGGTATATACAATTATGGACGGGCTGCCGAGTGCCGACACAGAGGTAGCCACAGCCGTGAACTACCGCACTGTACTGTGTCTGCTGCTAATATATAGACTGGTTGATAAAGAGATAGTATACTCGTAACTAGTATGTATGTATAAAGAAAGAAAAAAAAACCACGATTAGGTCACTGGTATATACAATTATGGACGGGCTGCCGAGTGCCGACACAGAGGTAGCCACAGCCGTGAACTACCGCACTGTACTGTGTCTGCTGCTAATATATAGACTGGTTGATAAAGAGATAGTATACTCGTAACTAGTATGTATGTATAAAGAAAGAAAAAAAAACCACGGTTAGGTCACTGGTATATACAATTATGGACGGGCTGCCGAGTGCCGACACAGAGGTAGCCACAGCCGTGAACTACCGCACTGTACTGTGTCTGCTGCTAATATATAGACTGGTTGATAAAGAGATAGTATACTCGTAACTAGTATGTATGTATAAAGAAAGAAAAAAAAACCACGGTTAGGTCACTGGTATATACAATTATGGACGGGCTGCCGAGTGCCGACACAGAGGTAGCCACAGCCGTGAACTACCGCACTGTACTGTGTCTGCTGCTAATATATAGACTGGTTGATAAAGAGATAGTATACTCGTAACTAGTATGTATGTATAAAGAAAAAAAAAACACGGTTAGGTCACTGGTATATACAATTATGGACGGGCTGCCGAGTGCCGACACAGAGGTAGCCACAGCCGTGAACTACCGCACTGTACTGTGTCTGCTGCTAATATAGACTGGTTGATAAAGAGATAGTATACTACTAATATTATATACTGGTGGTCAGGTCACTGGTCACTAGTCACACTGGCAGTGGCACTCCTGCAGCAAAAGTGTGCACTGTTTAATTTTAATATAATATGATGTACTCCTGGCTCCTGCTATAACCTATAACTGGCACTGCAGTAGTGCTCCCCAGTCTCCCCCACAATTATAAGCTGTGTGAGCTGAGCAGTCAGACAGATATATAATATATATAGATGATGCAGCACACTGGCCTGAGCCTGAGCAGTGCACACAGATATGGTATGTATGTGACTGAGTCACTGTGTGCTGTGTATCGCTTTTTTCAGGCAGAGAACGGATTATAAATAAAAGTGGTGGTCACTGGTCACTATCAGCAAAACTCTGCACTGTACACTACTGAGTACTCCTAATGCTCCCCAAAATTAGTAAATCAAGTGTCTAAACGGAGAGGACGCCAGCCACGTCCTCTCCCTATCAATCTCAATGCACGTGTGAAAATGGCGGCGACGCGCGGCTCCTTATATAGAATCCGAGTCTCGCGATAGAATCCGAGCCTCGCGAGAATCCGACAGCGTCATGATGACGTTCGGGCGCGCTCGGGTTAACCGAGCAAGGCGGGAAGATCCGAGTCGCTCGGACTCGTGAAAAAAAACATGAAGTTCTGGCGGGTTCGGATTCAGAGAAACCGAACCCGCTCATCTCTAGCTAAAATAACATTTTTCCTACTCTAAGGAAATAAAGATCATGTACTCTGGTATGTTTCATGCCCGAGATTTATATCAAACCATCATACTCCCAAGAGGCTACTTTGAGTCTGGGCACTTTCTATGGGAAGTTCAATGTCAGAACTGATATATTAAAATCTCTAAACTTGTTAAAGCCTTGTGTGTGTTATAGTTTATTTGGTTATCTTTTAGGCAATTATATCTGTCCAGGACAAATAGTAAAAAAAACACAGAATATACTGTTAATTGACTTTACTTAAGACACGATTTGTTTCGGTGGGGGAAAGACAAATAACGTGTTTGTTTTTTTGGGTGGTTTTTCTGTTCAGAAATCATACTTTTAAATAGACTTTTTATCATTTAAATTTGTTTTCAATTAAGTAATTCAACAGCTGCTCTGGTTCTGCTTATGTGATTAGAAAAGTGAGAAAATAAAATCACAAGCTAAGAAAAACAATGGATATTTTACAATCCAAATGATAACATAATTAGTCAAATTTAGTTCTCTAAACATGACAAGTACAGTTAACATTTTGAATCTGCATAATAATTCAGTGCAAACGCATGTAGAATTTTCTGAAGAATAATTTTATAGATTATTAAAAACTGTGTGCTAGATGCATCATCGCTTAGAAAGTGATAAAATGGAGAGTGATAAAGTACCAGCCAATCAGGTCCTAACTTTCACGTCACAGGCTGTGTTTGAAAAATGGTAGTTAGGATCTGATTGGCTGGTACTTTTTCACTCTCCATTTCATCACTTTCAAAGCGATGATGCATCTGGCCCTATGGCTGGTTGTGGTGCTATACTATTTAGGTAGTAGGGAATATGACGCACAAGCAGGGGATGGATAGCAACTTTCAGTCTGTAGGCAAACACAAGCAAGTGGTTAGGTCCCCCCTCCCGCCTTGACTACCACAGGGGTACCCTGAAACAGCGTGGGACATATTTAACATCTATCATATTTACCCGCCATCTGTGTTTACCTACCGAGACTGTAAAAATCTTCTTGCGGCATTCATTTTGGACCTCATTGTATATACAATTAACCCCTATATTCTTATTAGATCACAATTCGCATAGGGTACACGTAGTACCAACATATATATATATATATATATATATATATATATACATACATACACACACACATTTTTTTATCTCTTTTCCCACCTTCTCTTTTTTTTTCTTTTTTTCTTTCATTTCATTTCAATTTTTCCACTGTACATTTAATGCCTATGACAAAGCTGACAAAGCTGCAATTTGGGGACAAGCAGCGAAACATGTAAGGAGGACCCCACCAGCACTTTACAAAGACTCCAAGGATTTTTACAAGAATTGTCCGGACCAGCACTGCACTTTATTCCAAATAGCTCCACTGTCTTCACAAATGGAAGGAGGCTTGTGAAGCAATTTCCAGCAGATTTGTATCCATCACCACGCCAAAATACAAGTGGACACCTATGCTAATGGTGGACTGGTAAATATCATTGCTCATTTTACAACAGCCTGCCTGAGGAGAATAGAGCTTAAATTTAAGTGCAAAGCCCTTATAGGACCGGACTTTTATATTTGATCCTAGGAGCAGAGGTGCTTAATATGTGAATTTTTTATGTGTTTACATTTTTATTCTTTTTTTTTATATATATATTTCTATAATTATGGTGTATCAATAAAACCGATTTTTACAGCTAAAGCAATCCATCCACATATACTTTTTAAATACTGCATAATGCGGACTTCCGGTGGGCGCTGCATCAAGGTGGCCGCATTTGAAAAAGTCACGTGGAGCGTGACGAAACGCGTTAGGACCCGCCTCCTATACACCTTGCTCAGGTGTCTCACATGCAATACAAGCTCAGCACTTCCAGACGGCAATATTCCGGACGGTTTCTAGCTTCTCAATAGCCGCTGTCATTCACGTTGTTTAAACCAGTTGATTTCCAACAGCAATCCTTCTCCTCTCCGCTGCACAGCTGTTTGTGGGTAACGCAGGATACCTGACCGGGGACGCCCGGCAAATGGACCAACCCACTGGAGAGGTATTTATCATTGATTGACTCACTGGCTCCCTTTACGTGATTCATCACTGGAGCTCTACATATTGCACCTTTGCTTATCATCACTGAGCACCACGAACGGCTCCTATTTCTGTCACGGAATACGGACTTCAGCAATATACATCACAGCTGCAACTTTGCATAAGTCCCCTCCGTGCTGACATTGTGAGATATCTAACTGGACAACAATCCATGCAGGTTTTATTGTTTTAATCATATTCATTATTTTACAATGTTTTAATAAATTTGGTTACTTTTGAATATTGACACATTGGCTCTCTCTATTGTCATCTATACATTTTTCTGAAATCTAGCGCAGCCGTCTCTCTTCTTCTTGGCCGCATTTTAACTCTGCTCCGTCTCCTCTCAGCTATATCCAGCCTCATCCATCATTATATCCCCCTGACGAAAACCACGGAGAGTTGAAACAGCCGTCGGGCTGTAGTACTAGGATCATGTCCAGATGTTGCTTCTGTAAGGAATAAACCCCTTTTTTCTTTTCATCATCAAAACGTGAGTGCTGGTCACTTTTTCTTTTCTTTTGCAAAAGTGAGTGTCTGTATCAATTTCCAGGACCCTGCACCACCATGTCAATTTTATTTTATTTTTACTGAGCGCTGTAATTTGCCTCTGCATGGTAGGATATTTCAATCCATCAGGGCTGTGGATGACTTGCTTTATCTAACGGGCTAACTTTGAGGTGGGAAAACAAAACCAATGGATATCAACAGAAGACGATTGGTGCGCTGAAAGCTGCCCGTAAACTTCCCAGTGAAAAAGGTGTCACCTCACACCCCAATAACAATGTATAAAGAAAAATATCACCGAGTAGTCTTCAGGCGCTGATAACAATTACTGAGGGCATTCGCCAAGTAAACGGTTCGCATCAGTTTGAGGGCAAGAACTGATGCGAACGGTTTACTTGGCGAATGCCCTCAGTAATTGTTATCAGCGCCTGAAGACTACTCGGTGATATTTTTCTTTATAACTTTGAGGTGGATTGGAGGCACATAGCCGCCGGAGTCCTGCCTGCAATGTTTCAGGCCTCCTCGTGCTTCGGTGGTGTGGCGCCGCTGCATACTGAGGCTGCTGTCCCCCAAGACCCCCCCAGAGTTACCAGGGCCCTATGTTACTGACCCTCCGGTGGTAAGAAGGCTGCTGCAACGTGACCGTGGCGGTGGGCGCCGTCGTGCCCCCTAACTAAAGCTGGGTACACACTGGCAGATATATTGGACGATCAATTGATCGGCCAATATATCGTTAACTGATCGGCGGGTGTGTACAAACGATATGTCTGTGAACTACGTCGTTCACAGACATATCGCGTCGGTCCTGCTGCACAGACGATGACCAATATATCTGCAGATATATTGGTGCATCGTTGTGTGTGTATGGCCGACCCGCCGGTCACAGATAGGTCGGCCAATGCTACCTGTCCTGGAGGTCTCATGGGAAGGAGGACGGGGGTCAGCTCAGCCGCTGCGTGTCACAGGAGCTACTGGCCAGAAGAGGATTGGTCCGCCAGGAAGGTGTCCGTGTTCCCTGTGGGCCGGTCACGTGTTGTCCTCTGCCGGGCCAGCTAGTGGTGCTTGATGTGGAGTGCTGCTTAATATTTTTTATTTATTTATTTTAAAAAGGGGGCGGTCCACAGCTCCGTGATTAGGCCACGCCCCCAACTTTGCCAGGCCTCGGACGTTCTGTCTGCAGCCCTGCTTGAGAGTGGCTCCCGCAGTGACAGTCACTCGACTTGGAGGTAATTGCGGTGGAGCTGTGTCTGTGCGTATCTGCTGTGGTAGTGCATGTGTGTCTCTCTTCATGAGTCTCAGTGAGTATGTGTTTCTCATTGTCAGTTTGTGTCACATTGTAGGAGTGTCAGTGTGTGTGTGTGTGTGTGTGTGTGTGTGTCTCAGTCTGAGTGTCAGTGTGTGTGTGTGTGTGTGTGTGTGTGTGTCTCAGTCTGAGTGTCAGTGTGTGTGTGTGTGTGTGTGTGTGTGTGTGTGTGTGTGTGTGTGTCTCGGTCTGAGTGTCAGTGTGTGTGCCTCAGTGTGGATGTCTGTGTGTGTGTGTGTGTGTGTGTGTGTGTGTGTGTGTGTGTGTGACTCAGTGTGAGTGTTTGTGTGCCTCAGTCTGAGAGTCAGTGTGTGTGCCTCAGTGTGAATGTCAGTGTGTGTGTGCGTGCCTCAGTGTGAGTGTCAGTGTATGTGTCTCATTGTCAGTGTGTGTGTGTCTCAATGTTAGTGTCAGTGACGAGGCTAGCTTTAAAGACAGTACAGGCCAGCATTGGCTAAAAGCACTATAGAGGGGAGAGGAATGTGGCAGCACCTTTGGTGGCATAGGAGAGGGAGCGCTGAGAGTCCAGTGCAAGAGGAGCAGTAGGGTGGCTGCAGCATGTGCGAGGGTGCCAGTGGCGCACAGTTCGGGGGGTCTGGGGAAGCCTGAGCTAGTGGGACAGTCACTTCTGGGTTATCGATCTCGGAGACCTGGCGAGCAGAAGAGAGCATAGCTACTCATTAGATTGGCGGTGCATGCTACTTCACTGCGTACAGGTAGCTCCTATGCACACCCTCTCATTGCGAGCACCCTACAGGACCTCTGCAATGTTTATATAATTGCACGGGTTTCTGAAGACCATACCCTGATGATGACCCATGAGACAGCTCTGTATTGAGAGGCTGTGATCCTGTGACCCTGGGTGAGGATAATAACCCTAACCCTGTGTGCATGAGTCTGGACTGCATCAGTGCCATACAGTAGCGCCCCCTATGACACCCGAGGGCAGTGACTACTCTCTGCTGCAGTAACCACCTCACTGCCAGAGCTTGCTGAGGTTCTCCACATACTGAACACATACATGCTGCATATATGGCAACAGCACACATAGATCAGGCAGACATTCCCACTGCACACATAAATGCTGCATACATGGTGATTGCACACATACATGCTGCATACATGCCCACTGCACACATACATGCTGCATACATGGTGACTGCACACATACATGCTGCATACATGCCCACTGCACACATACATGCTGCATACATGGTGACTGCGCACATACATGCTGCATACATGCCCACTGCACACATACATGCTGCATACATGGTGACTGCGCACATACATGCTGCATACATGCCCACTGCACACATACATGTTGCATACATGGTGACTGCACACATACATGCTGCATACCTGGTGACTGCACACATACATGAGGCATACTTCCCACTGCACACATACATACTGCATACATAGTGACTGCACACACACATTCTGCATATATGCCCACTGCACACATAAATGCTGCATACATATGTCCCCATTACACCCATACATACGGCAGAGATGCAGATAGGTGTAAATTTGCAATCAATTTAACCAGGAGATTTCCTGGTGGGATGAAAATAATTTAGTAAAAAGTTTTATTTTCTTTTTTTTTTTAAATTCATGCCCCCGCAATCAGGAGCTAACCCTCAACGCGTGGCCACTGGAGTAAGCGTTAATAACTATCTGCGCATCTCTTGGAATATTGGTAGGATGCAGCTTCTACAAACTTGCTCCCTCCGATAGAAGGATTATTATTAGTAATAAAAAGTTGTAGCACAAACGCTCCAAGAGTAAAAATAGAATAGACAAGGAGAAGAGACAGAAATAATGGGTGGTAATCAATTGTAAAAGCACACTATTTAAAAAAGTAAATTTATTACAAACACATACTGTAATAAAAACAAGATGCCGTTAAGATGCCGATATGCGGTCAGCATACCGCTTGTCTGGATCCTGGCTGTCACAATATTGCCGCTGGGATCCCGAATGGGGCACCATACCACCACTGGAATACCGGCGAGGTAAGCGATTCTCCCACTGTGGGTGTCCACGACACCCATAGAGGGAGTATAGAACCCGAGTGCGAGACAGTGGGAGATGGACGGAGCGAGACAGTGGGAGACAGAGGGAGCGTCAGAAAAGCAGTGGGAGATGATAGGAGCGAGAGAGAAAGTGGGAGAGAAAGCAGAGGGAAAATAGGCATATTTTCTTTTCTTGTGTACTCACTAGTAGGCTGGGCCATTATGTAAATTGCGGGAATATTTGCCACATTTCATGATGACGATCTGCCAGTGTGTACAGAGGAAAGATTAATTGGCCAATGTCCTCAACAACAGATATATCTGCAGCTGGCAGTGGTGGTTGGCCAGTGTGTACCATCTGCAGATACGTCTGCAGATCGATTGATCTGCAGATATATCTGTCAGTGTGTACCCACCTTAAGAACGCGCTGCTGCGCGGGGCACACAACCTTTATCCATCCCTGGACGGAGATCGCCGGCCGGGCATTAAGTTGTGACGGTCCCTCAGTTGCTGGATGCCAGATGGGATTATCCAGTAAAGACATCCCGGTGGCCGCAAGACATTCGGCGGGGGCAACGGAGGGGCGCTGGATCGGAGGAGGTGCCTTAGTGGAGGTGGCAGAGTCCCAGTAGCTGTGCCCAAACTGTTTTATAGCCGCTGACAAGAGCGCTGCACCGGCGGATACTGGGTGTTCCAGGGCTAAAAAGTCCGGGAGGCAGCTCAACACCAACCCAGACTGTGGAGACCTTCCGTGGGGACTACATCCTGACAGACCTCTGGGAATCATCCTCTACTTACCTGGTATTTGTCCCTATCCCTACTAATACCTCTTCCCTCCCTACCTTGTGTTATGCCCTCAAACCCTGCCCCCACAATTTCTCCTACCCTTTCTATACATTCCTCCCCTCTGCCCCTAGTTTGTCGCTCCTCAAACATCAGGTGACCCCCGTTACTGTGCTTGGTCGTGAGGCTCAGAACTTGTATTGACTGTCCCTTTTTCTCCCCTGTGAGCCTATTATTGATGGGCAGAAACAAGAGGGACTGCAGCTTCAGTGACTGCTCCTAGGCTTGCTGTACCTTACTATCAGGAGCTGTGCTATTTCCCACTGCACGGATCTTTGCATTCCACTCATATGCATTACTGGTGGACCGACTATACATTTTCCCTTATGTAGTGCCTTTTATCTGTGAGGTTTGTCTGTATATGTCAAAAGTGCATTGGGGCTATAGGTATTGTTCACTGTCATAGATATTATAGCAGTGCCATCTAGTGGCCCTAGATACCTGAGCTACTAGGAATACTATTGTTTTTTCTGTTAGATTGTAATTTTATCATATCTCTCCCCTGTTTTTTTCTCAAATCTCATGACAGGCACTGGAAACGACCATTATTTTCATGGTATATAACACTACTGCCCCTTTCGCTGTGCTTTATTTAGTGTGCATTGCCTTTCGGTGGTGTTATATTATATTAGTGATGAGCGGGTTCGGTCCGAACTTCACCTTTTTCACACGGGTCCGAGGCAGGTTAGAACCTTCCCGCCTTGCTCGGCTAACCCGAGCGCGCCCGAACGTCATCATCCCGCTGTCGGATTCTCGCGAGATTCGGATTCTATATAAGCAGCTGCGCGTCGCCGCCATTTTCACTCGTGCATTGGAGATGATAGGGAGAGGACGTGGCTGGCGTCCTCTCCGTTTACTGTAGAAGTTGATAGGTTTACAATATTTCTTATTTGTGGGGAGGATTGTGGAGCAGCTGTTAGGAGGAGTACAGTGCAGAGTTTTGCTGACAGTGACCACCAGTATACGTTGTCTGCCTGAAAAACACTCCATATCTGTGCTCTCAGTGTGCTGCTTTATTGTGTGGGGACTGGGACCACCAGTATAATTAATATTATATAGGAGGAGTACAGTGTCGTCGACTCGTCATCCATTAAGTATACTATCCATCTACATTCTATACCTGTGGTGCATTTTAGACAGTTTTGCAGTTTGCTGACACAGTGTCCACCAGTATACTATATATACTATAGCAGTACGGTAGGCCACTGCTGTACCTACCTCTGTGTCGTCACTCGTCATCCATTAAGTATACTATCCATCTACATTCTATACCTGTGGTGCATTTTAGACAGTTTTGCAGTTTGCTGACAGTATCCACCAGTATACTATATATATATACTTATAGCAGTACGTTAGGCCACTGCTGTACCTACCTCTGTGTCATCACTCGTCATCCATTAAGTATACTATCCATCTACATTCTATACCTGTGGTGCATTTTAGACAGTTTTGCAGTTTGCTGACAGTGTCCACCAGTATACTATATATATACTTATAGCAGTACGGTAGGCCACTGCTGTACCTACCTCTGTGTCATCACTCGTCATCCATTAAGTATACTATCCATCTACATTCTATACCTGTGGTGCATTTTAGACAGTTTTGCAGTTTGCTGACAGTGTCCACCAGTATACTATATATATACTTAAAGCAGTACGGTAGGCCACTGCTGTACCTACCTCTGTGTCGTCACTCGTCATCCATTAAGTATACTATCCATCTACATTCTATACCTGTGGTGCATTTTAGACAGTTTTGCAGTTTGCTGACAGTGTCCACCAGTATATTATATATATATACTTATAGCAGTACGGTAGGCCACTGCTGTACCTACCTATGTGTCGTCACTCGTCATCCATTAAGTATACTATCCATCTACATTCTATACCTGTGGTGCATTTTAGACAGTTTTGCAGTTTGCTGACAGTGTCCACCAGTATACTATATATATACTTATAGCAGTATGGTAGGCCACTGCTGTACCTACCTCTGTGTCGTCACTCGTCATCCATTAAGTATACTATCCATCTACATTCTATACCTGTGGTGCATTTTAGACAGTTTTGCACAGTAAATATAGTAGTAGGGCATTGCTATTGATACTGGCATATAATTCCACACATTAAAAAATGGAGAAAAAAAATGTGGAGGTTAAAGGGAAAGATCAAGATCCACTTCCACCTCGTGCTGAAGCTGCTGCCACTAGTCATGGCCGAGATGATGAAATGCCATCAACGTCGTCTGCAAAGGCCGATGCCCAATGTCATAGTAGAGAGCATGTAAAATCCAAAACACAAAAGTTCAGTAAAATGACCCAAAAATCAAAATTAAAAGCGTCTGAGGAGAAGCGTAAACTTGCCAATATGCCATTTACGACACGGAGTGGCAAGGAACGGCTGAGGCCCTGGCCTATGTTCATGGCTAGTGGTTCAGCTTCACATGAGGATGGAAGCACTCATCCTCGCTAGAAAAAAGAAAAGACTTAAGCTGGCAAAAGCACAGCAAAGAACTGTGCGTTCTTCAAAATCACAAATCCCCAAGGAGAGTCCAATTGTGTCGGTTGCGATGCCTGACCTTCCCAACACTAGACGGGAAGAGCTTGCGCCTTCCACCATTTCCACGCCCCCTGCAAGTGCTGGAAGGAGCACCCGCAGTCCAGTTCCTGATAGTCAAATTGAAGATGTCACTGTTGAAGTACATCAGGATGAGGATATGGGTGTTGCTGGCGCTGGGGAGGAAATTGACAAGGAGGATTCTGATGGTGAGGTGGTTTGTTTAAGTCAGGCACCCGGGGAGACACCTGTTGTCCGTGGGAAGAATATGGCCATTGACATGCCTGGTCAAAATACAAAAAAAATCAGCTCTTCGGTGTGGAATTATTTCAACACAAATGCGGACAACAGGTGTCAAGCCATGTGTTGCCTTTGTCAAGCTGTAATAAGTAGGGGTAAGGACGTTAACCACCTCGGAACATCCTCCCTTATACGTCACCTGCAGCGCATTCATCATAAGTCAGTGACAAGTTCAAAAACTTTGGGTGACAGCGGAAGCAGTCCACTGACCACTAAATCCCTTCCTCTTGTAACCAAGCTCCTGCAAACCACACCACCAACTCCCTCAGTGTCAATTTCCTCCTTACCCAGGAAAGCCAATAGTCCTGCAGGCCATGTCACTGTCAAGTCTGACGAGTCCTCTCCTGCCTGGGATTCCTCCGATGCATCCTTGAGTGTAACGCCTACTGCTGCTGGCGCTGCTGTTGTTGCTGCTGGGAGTCGATCGTCATCCAAGAGGGGAAGTCGGAAGACCACTTGTACTACTTCCAGTAAGCAATTGACTGTCCAACAGTCCTTTGCGAGGAAGATGAAATATCACAGCAGTCATCCTGCTGCAAAGCAGATAACTCAGGCCTTGGCAGCCTGGGCGGTGAGAAACGTGGTTCCGGTATCCATCGTTAATTCAGAGGCAACTATAGACTTGATTGAGGTACTGTGTCCCTGGTACCAAATACCATCTAGGTTCCATTTCTCTAGGCAGGCGATACCGAAAATGTACACAGACCTCAGAAAAAGACTCACCAGTGTCCTAAAAAATGCAGTTGTACCCAATGTCCACTTAACCACGGACATGTGCACAAGTGGAGCAGGGCAGACTCAGGACTATATGACTGTGACAGCCCACTGGGTAGATGTATTGCCTCCCGCAGCAAGAACAGCAGCGGCGGCACCAGTAGCAGCATCTCGCAAACGCCAACTCGTTCCTAGGCAGGCTACGCTTTGTATCACCGCTTTCCAGAATAGGCACACAGCTGACAACCTCTTACGGCAACTGAGGAAGATCATCGCAGAATGGCTTACCCCAATTGGACTCTCATGGGGATTTGTGACATCGGACAACGCCAGCAATATTGTGCGTGCATTACATCTGGGCAAATTCCAGCACGTCCCATGTTTTGCACATACATTGAATTTGGTGGTGCAGAATTATTTAAAAAACGATAGGGGCGTGCAAGAGATGCTGTCGGTGGCCCGAAGAATTGCGGGCCACTTTCGGCATTCAGGCACCGCGTACAGAAGACTGGAGCACCACCAAACATACCAGAACCTGCCCTGCCATCATCTGAAGCAAGAGGTGGTAACGAGGTGGAATTCAACCCTCTATATGCTCAGAGGATGGAGGAGCAGCAAAAGGCCATTCAAGCCTATACATCTGCCCACGATATAGGCAAAGGAGGGGGAATGCACCTGACTCAAGCGCAGTGGAGAATGATTTCAACGTTGTGCAAGGTTCTGCAACCCTTTGAACTTGCCACACGTGAAGTCAGTTCAGACACTGCCAGCCTGAGTCAGGTCATTCCCCTCATCAGGCTTTTGCAGAAGAAGCTGGAGACATTGAAGGAGGGGCTAAAACAGAGCGATTCCGCTAGGCATGTGGGACTTGTGGATGGAGCCCTTAATTCGCTTAACCAGGATTCACGGGTGGTCAATCTGTTGAAATCAGAGCACTACATTTTGGCCACCGTGCTCGATCCTAGATTTAAAACCTACGTTGTATCTCTCTTTCCGGCAGACACAAGTCTGCAGAGGTTCAAAGACCTGCTGGTGAGAAAATTTTCAAGTCAAGCGGAACGTGACCCGTCAACATCTCCTCCTTCACATTCTCCCGCAACTGGGGGTGCGAGGAAAAGGCTAAGAATTCCTAGCCCACCCGCTGGCGGTGATGCAGGGCAGTCTGGAGCGAGTGCTGACATCTGGTAAGGACTGAAGGACCTGCCAATGATTACTGACATGTCGTCTACTGTCACTGCATATGATTCTCTCACCATGGAAAGAATGGTGGAGGATTATATGAGTGACTGCATCCAAGTAGGCACGTCAGACAGTCCGTACGTATACTGGCAGGAAAAAGAGGCAATTTGGAGGCCCTTGCACAAACTGGCTTTATTCTACCTAAGTTGCCCTCCCTCCAGTGTGTACTCCGAAAGAGTGTTTAGTGCAGCCGCTCACCTTGTCAGCAATCGGCGTACGAGGTTACTTCCAGAAAATGTGGAGAAGATGATGTTCATCAAAATGAATTATAATCAATTCCTCCGTGGAGACATTCACCAGCAGCAATTGCCTCCAGAAAGTACACGGGGACCTGAGATGGTGGATTCCAGTGGGGACGAATTAATAATCTGTGAGGAGCGGGATGTACACAGTGTTAGAGGTGAGGAATCGGAGGATGATGATGAGGTGGACATCTTGCCTCTGTAGAGCCAGTTTGTGCAAGGAGAGATTGATTGCTTCTTTTTTGGTTGGGGCACAAACCAACCAGTCATTTCAGTCACAGTCGTGTGGCAGACCCTGTCGCTGAAATGATGGGTTCGTTAAAGTGTGCATGTCCTGTTTATACAACATAAGGGTGGGTGGGAGGGCCCAAGGACAATTCCATCTTGCACCTCTTTTTTCTTTCATTTTTCTTTGCATCATGTGCTGTTTGGGGACAATTTTTTGGAAGTGCCATCCTGTCTTGATTGACACTGCAGTGCCACTCCTAGATGGGCCAGGTGTTTGTGTCGGCCACTTGTGTCGCTTAGCTTAGTCACACAGCCACCTTGGTGCGCCTCTTTTTTTCTTTGCATCATGTGCTGTTCGGGGACAATTTTTTGGAAGTGCCATCCTGTCTTGATTGACACTGCAGTGCCACTCCTAGATGGGCAAGGAGTTTGTGTCGGCCACTTGTGTCGCTTAGCTTAGTCAAACAGCCACCTTGGTGCGCCTCTTTTTTTCTTTGCATCATGTGCTGTTTGGGGACAATTTTTTGGAAGTGCCATCCTGTCTTGATTGACACTGCAGTGCCACTCATAGATGGGCCAGGTGTTTGTGTCGGCCACTTGTGTCGCTTAGCTTAGTCACACAGCCACCTTGGTGCGCCTCTTTTTTTCTTTGCATCATGTGCTGTTTGGGGACAATTTTTTGGAAGTGCCATCCTGTCTTGATTGACACTGCAGTGCCACTCCTAGATGGGCCAGGTGTTTGTGTCGGCCACTTGTGTCGCTTAGCTTAGTCACACAGCCACCTTGGTGCGCCTCTTTTTTTCTTTGCATCATGTGCTGTTTGGGGACAATTTTTTGGAAGTGCCATCCTGTCTTGATTGACACTACAGTGCCACTCCCAGATGGGCCAGGTGTTTGTGTCGGCCACTTGTGTCGCTTAGCTTAGTCACACAGCCACCTTGGTGCGCCTCTTTTTTTCTTTGCATCATGTGCTGTTTGGGGACAATTTTTTGGAAGTGCCATCCTGTCTTGATTGACACTGCAGTGCCACTCCTAGATGGGCCAGGTGTTTGTGTCGGCCACTTGTGTCGCTTAGCTTAGTCACACAGCGTCCTTGGTGCGCCTCTTTTTTTCTTTGCATCATGTGCTGTTTGGGGACAATTTTTTTGAAGTGCCATCCTGTCTTGACACTGCAGTGCCACTCCTAGATGGGCCAGGTGTTTGTGTCGGCCACTTGTGTCGCTTAGCTTAGTCAAACAGCCACCTTGGTGCGCCTCTTTTTTTCTTTGCATCATGTGCTGTTTGGGGACTATTTTTTAAATCGGCCATCCTGTCTGACACTGCAGTGCCACTCCTAGATGGGCCAGGTGTTTGTGTCGGCCACTTGGGTCGCTTAGCTTAGTCATCCAGCGACCTCGGTGCAAATTTTAGGACTAAAAATAATATTGTGTGGTGTGAGGTGTTCAGAATAGACTGGAAATGAGTGGAAATTATGGTAATTGAGGTCAATAATACTATGGGATCAAAATGACCCCCGAATTCTATGATTTAAGCTGTTTTTTAGGGGTTTTTGAAAAAAACACCCGAATCCAAAACACACCCGAATCCGACAAAAAAATTTCGGTGAGGTTTTGCCAAAACGCGTCCGAATCCAAAACACGGCCGCGGAACCGAATCCAAAACCAAAACACAAAACCCGAAAAATTTCCTGTGCACATCACTATATTATATTCATAGTAATATAATTAGCTTAGTAGACTGGCTTCCCAGTTTGCATACTGCTTACATGGTAAGGTGGCTTTCTTTATTGTTTTTCAATTTTAGATTGGATATTACTGTCACGAAGGTACGTTCTCTCTCAGTGGGGCAGTAGCTTCCTCAAAAACACTTTGCCACTTTTGCCACTTTTTCCCTTCATGTAAAATATTATGCTGTAGGAGTCCCCCCCCCCCAAGAGGGATCATGTTTTTGCTTACGTAACTTACTAATACCACCTGCCTGAGTTTTTGCCTGCATTTATAGTTTGTTCTCAGGTGACAACTAGCTCTTTACTTGGAGAGTCCTTCCCCCGCCTGCATTTTTTCCTCCACGCTTCTTCTGGGGCATGGACAAATATATTGAGAAAATTTGCCACCCAAACAGCTAAACTCTGCCGCTAAGACAGGAAAGGGTAAGGGCTCCACACAAAAATCTGCCCCCCCCCTCCCCCTCTGGTTCAGACCAGGAATGTTCTGACATATCTGGGGATAGACCTCCTCCACTCACAGCAAAGGAAATCTCTGATTTCCGCAAGGCTCAGTCTTAGGTCCTCTGCTTTTCTCTATCTATACCACATCTCTTGGCAAACTAATCAACTCTTTTGGATTTCAGTACCATCTGTATGTGGATGATACTCAAATCTACCTATCCTCCCCTGATTTGTCACCATCTGTTTTGGGCCGTGTCACTGAATGTCTTTCTGCCATTTCATCTTGGATGACATCTCGCCACCTCAAACTTAATATTTCCAAAACAGAATTAATTATATTTCCACCGGCCAATAGTAGTTTCCAACCTGATATCTCTATCACTGTTGAGAACTCGGCAATCATCCCTACTCCACAAGCTCGCTGCCGAGGTGTCATTCTTGACTCTGAACTATCCTTTGTTCCCCACATTCAATCTGTCTCGAGATCATGTTACATACATCTAAGAAACATATCCAAAATACGACCATAGTTTACACAAGACACAGCAAAAACTTTAATCCATGTTCTCATTATCTCCTGCATTGATTATTCTAATAGTCTCCTGACCGGTCTTCCCAAACATAGGCTCTAACCACTACAATCCATTTTGAAAGTAGCTGCGAGGCTAATCTTGCTCGCTAGACGTTCATCGTCTGCAGATCCGCTCTGTCAGTCCCTCCATTGGTTACCGGTATTCTACTGTATTAAATATAAAATGCTTTTAATGACATACAAGGCTATTAACCAAACTGCACCAACATACATCTCTTCACTCATCTCAAAATATCTCCCTACCCGACCTCTCCGCTCTGCACAAGATCTACATCTCTCATCCACACGCATTACTTGTTCACACTCAAAGGACTTTATCCGGGCTTCACCCACTCTGTGGAATGCCCTCCCATGCACAATAAGACTCGCCTCTAGTCTCCAAACCTTTAAACATTCCCTGAAAACTCACCTCTTCAGACAAGCCTATCAAATTCCAGACCCACCCACATAACCTTCAGTGCTTCCCTATCTAATTACATCCTCTCTGTACAGTATACATAACATCACATATCTTGTCTTTCTTTACTCTCACACCCTCCTGACACTTGGCCAACATTGTGGGGTATCATCATACAACCCATTAAGAACCTAGCAATCTGGTGGACCATTATGCAATAGATAGCATCTATCCTTGTGTATCTATGCCTATTTCCTTATAGATTGTAAGCTTGCGAGCAGGGCCTTCCTACCTCTATGTCTGTCTGTTTTTACACAGTTTTGTTCTATTTCTGTTGCTCTAATTGTAAAGCGCAACGGAATATGCTGCGCTATATAAGAAACTGTTAATAAAATAAATAAATAATAAATAATAAAATAATGCCTCTCATGGATAATTGGTTTGACGACCTCCAGACCCGCTTAGAGGCGGGATTAGCTCGTATAGACTCCCATGCTACACACATTACAACACTAGAAACAACAATGAGTGATGTAGAGGATCATTTACAATCTTGTCAGACGGAGGTGACCTCCCAAGAGAAGCTCAGGAGGATTGGAGGATTTGGAAAATAGATCCCACAGGAATAACTTGAGGTTTGTGGGGATCCTGGAATCAGTTTTGGGCTCTGCTCTGACCTCGTTTCTCAGTAAGGATTTGCCCAATGCCCTGGAAATTTTGGATGACTTAGAAATCCCATATATAGAAAGGGCTCACAGGTTGGGTGCTGTACAGGTTGGGGGGCCCAAACGTTCCTGTCCGGTCATTTCCCGATACCTTGATTATAGAACTAAAGAAAAAATTCTGACTGCATACCGCAGGACAGGAAATTTGGTAGTTGGGAGGCCACAAAATTCTTATTTTTCAAGACTTCTCAGCGGCTGTCGCTCTTAAACGAAAAGAATTCTCAGAGGTCTGTTCATATCTCCATAACAAAAACATTAGATTCGCTCTGCTATACCCAGCAAAACTGAGCATTTTGGACAATGGTACTCAATTGTTTTTCACGAACCCTGACTCTGCAAGGTCTCATTTTTTGAGTAATAGGTCACCACAACGCTCCCCAAATAGATAGATCATGCCTTTTTAATGTTACATGATTTAGATTACTGGGAGATACATCCCCGGGTGGGAGTGCTCTTTGCTCCCTTTGATTACCTCTGGGGTTACTACCCCTGTATTTACAGTTCTATAAATACTATTGTTTTAAGTTCCCCATGCGCACCTCTAAACCTAGATGGTGCCCACGACTGTTTTGTTTGGTTGGAAAATGTTTGAAAATGAGGTTATGAGATATTATGAATGTTCACTATTGCTTGTATTGCTAATGCTATGTTCAGTTGCAAACTTTGATTGTTTAGGGATTACTTCTTCTGTAACTTCATATCTGGAGTCCAAAGCCTGGGAGGAGACCATAGACCGGGATTTTCAGTTTTGGAAGACTAACAGCCATTGTTCCTTTCTTGGGAGTAGCCATGCCATCCTCAGATCCTACCTCTACTGATACCCTGCCCCCAAAACCCTTGGGAATCATTTCCTGGAATGTTGGTGGAATAAACACTCCTGTTAAAAGAAAGAGGGTCACTACACACCTCAGACGTTTTCATCCAGATGTAGTGTTCCTACAGGAAACACACTGGTTGACTAGTGCAGAAAATACCTTAAAGGCGGCTTGGATTGGATCCTGAATCTTAGCCCCCTTTCCCAGAAAAGCTAGGGGTGTTGCCGTTTTGTTTCGTAAAGTTCTACCAGTGTCCATATTGTCAGAAGTAATTGACCCTGAGGGGAGATATAGAAACATAGAATTTGTCGGCAGATAAGAACCACTTGGCCCATCTAGTCTGCCCCCCCCTTTTTTTTTTTACAAAGACATAGGACTGTATCACACTAAATATACATTGGTCAATTTATATGCCCCTAACGTCAGCCCTCATTTGTTTATTCATGATTTGGGATATCTCCTTCAGGGTAGATCAAACTACACCTTAATCTTGGGAGGAGACTTCAATATGGTAGAAGACTCTGCCGTTTACAGATCCCCCCCATTATAAGAGCACCTGATTCTCAGGGCCATGTCCTGCAATCTGTTCGTACTACCCTGGGCCTATCAGATCCCTGGCGGTTCCCACAGATAAGATGCATACACACCTATCAATGGTACATGGGTCTCTCTCTCATATCGATAAAATTTTGGTAGCGGATACACTTACGTCACATATTTGTCAGGTAGATATCCATGATATTATAGTTTCAGACCACGCACCTGTCTCAATAGCTCTCAGCCACCCATTTATGTACCCATTGGATCGCATTTGGAGATTCCCCCATTATTTATCAACAAATGATGACTTTAAGTCTTACCTTACTTACCACTGGACTAACTATGTGGATGAGAATTTGGACTATTGGGACAACCCAGAAATTTTCTGGAAGGCCTCCAAGGCAGTAATGAGAGGGCACATAATTAGTTATGTCTCTCGGAAAAAAAAGGAGGCCAAAGCAGAATATGCAGCATTGCTATCGGCAATGCGGGCGGCATTCCAACATTACACTTTCTTCCCATCTGATACCACTCTAGCTGCCTAGACTCTAGCTGCCTAACAAACAAGCTAGGCAATTACTTGAGACCTATCTGGTGACCCAGGCTAATCACTCCATTGATTTCACTAAAAATAGGTTCTACAGGTGGGGAAACAAGGCTGGTAAATTATTGGCGGCCCTATCTAGGCCTCCTAAAAAGCGACATACTATTGCAATTTTTAAACACCCTATTTCGGGCATTAATTTAACTAAATCATCTGAGATTGCGGCGCAGTTTCAGACTTACTTTGAAAACCTGTTTGCTTCCTCACCTGTGGACTTTGAGATCCAACAAAGATCCTGTTAAAAGAAAGAGGGTCACTACACACCTCAGACGTTTTCATCCAGATGTAGTGTTCCTACAGGAAACACACTGGTTGACTAGTGCAGAAAATACCTTAAAGGCGGCTTGGATTGGATCCTGAATCTTAGCCCCCTTTCCCAGAAAAGCTAGGGGTGTTGCCGTTTTGTTTCGTAAAGTTCTACCAGTGTCCATATTGTCAGAAGTAATTGACCCTGAGGGGAGATATAGAAACATAGAATTTGTCGGCAGATAAGAACCACTTGGCCCATCTAGTCTGCCCCCCCCTTTTTTTTTTTACAAAGACATAGGACTGTATCACACTAAATATACATTGGTCAATTTATATGCCCCTAACGTCAGCCCTCATTTGTTTATTCATGATTTGGGATATCTCCTTCAGGGTAGATCAAACTACACCTTAATCTTGGGAGGAGACTTCAATATGGTAGAAGACTCTGCCGTTTACAGATCCCCCCCATTATAAGAGCACCTGATTCTCAGGGCCATGTCCTGCAATCTGTTCGTACTACCCTGGGCCTATCAGATCCCTGGCGGTTCCCACAGATAAGATGCATACACACCTATCAATGGTACATGGGTCTCTCTCTCATATCGATAAAATTTTGGTAGCGGATACACTTATGTCACATATTTGTCAGGTAGATATCCATGATATTATAGTTTCAGACCACGCACCTGTCTCAATAGCTCTCAGCCACCCATTTATGTACCCATTGGATCGCATTTGGAGATTCCCCCATTATTTATCAACAAATGATGACTTTAAGTCTTACCTTACTTACCACTGGACTAACTATGTGGATGAGAATTTGGACTATTGGGACAACCCAGAAATTTTCTGGAAGGCCTCCAAGGCAGTAATGAGAGGGCACATAATTAGTTATGTCTCTCGGAAAAAAAAGGAGGCCAAAGCAGAATATGCAGCATTGCTATCGGCAATGCGGGCGGCATTCCAACATTACACTTTCTTCCCATCTGATACCACTCTAGCTGCCTAGACTCTAGCTGCCTAACAAACAAGCTAGGCAATTACTTGAGACCTATCTGGTGACCCAGGCTAATCACTTCATTGATTTCACTAAAAATAGGTTCTACAGGTGGGGAAACAAGGCTGGTAAATTATTGACGGCCCTATCTAGGCCTCCTAAAAAGCGACATACTATTGCAATTTTTAAACACCCTATTTCGGGCATTAACTTAACTAAATCATCTGAGATTGCGGCGCAGTTTCAGACTTACTTTGAAAACCTGTTTGCTTCCTCACCTGTGGACTTTGAGATCCAACAAAGATTCCTTTCTGACGGAGTATTACCCCCACTCACCCCTGACCAGACGGAAGCATTGGCGGGTACGATTACAATAGATGAGGTTAACTTGGTCATTTCCCGACTTCCCCATGGTAAAACACCGGGACCAGATGGCCTCTCGGGCGACTATTATCGCATGTTGCAGACTCACATTGCCCCTACATTGTTGAAATTGTTCCAAGCCATACATGAAAAGAACTCCCCCTCTCCTTTCTTTAATGAGGCTTTCATCACCCTTTTACCCAAACCAGACAGGGATCCCTGCCTAATGTCTTCATAACAGCCCATAAGTCTCCTAAATGTAGATTACAAATTGTTAGCTAAATTATGGCACTGCGTCTACAATCTATACTCCCTGACATACTAACGGACACACAAGTAGGTTTTGTCCAAGGACGACAACATGCTGTTAAAGCGGTACGCACAGCATTGGCCGCGGTGCTATCGTCCCAGAACTCACATACCAATCAACAAATGCTTTTAAGTTTGGACGCTAATAAAGCATTTGATATGGTGTTATGGCCACCCCTGTTTGCGGTCTTAGGAAAGAGGGGTTTCAAAGCGAACTTAATCCAATTGATCCACTCACTATATCAGAAACCGTCTGCTTCTTTATTGATTAATGGATCTAGGGGCCCACGTTTTTATTTAGAAAGGGGCACCCATCAGGGATGCCCTTCATCCCCCTTATTGTTCAATTTATCACTAGACCCAATTCTGCGTACGCTTCAAAACTCACCAGTTTTTCGGGGCATTTCCTTGGGTACTCATGAAATAAAACTATTGGCCTTTACCGATGACATCCTCCTTTACATAACTGACCCTGAACACTCCCTTCATCTCATTTTTGACATTATTACTCAGTTCGGATCCATTTCAGGTTTAAGTATTAATATAGACAAATCAAATGCTGTTATTGCATGGTAACCGTATTTGTCACAGATGGACTACTCATTCCTTATCTAGGGATTGTGATCCCTCGTAACCCTGCAAATCTGTACAGAGTCAATGTGAGCTGTGTTATTACTACCTTGTCTAATGATGTGAGGGGGTGGGAATGCCTTCCATTATCCTACTTAGGAAGGGCCAACTTACTCAAAATGGTAGCCGTTCCACACTTGCTCTATCCATTGCAAATTCTCCTGGTCCTATTAACTAAACCAGATGTACAACAAATTCAGGCACTCTTTCGTATATTCATTTGGAAAGGGGGTCGAGCTCGCATAGCACTGCGAAAACTTATTCAACCAAAATCTTATGGTGGGATAAATTTCCCGGATATTGTACATTATAATCACGCCTCTCATTTGAGGCATTTAAGAGATTGGCTACAGAATAGCTCAGTATACACTAACACATCTTTGGACCAAGGTTTCCTTCCTAGTGTGAGTCTAACATGTTTTCTTCATCAACATGATCAGGAGATACCTGATTCTATAAAGTAAAATTCCCTTCTTTGGACCACTAGGAAAATTTGGCACTTACTATGTCATAAGAACGCAGGTCTCAACATACCATTCCCTCCACCTACCCTTGATTCGCAACCCTGACTTTCTGGATGGCATGGCTGCTCACCCCTTCACTTTGTGGAGATTGGCGGCGCTCACAATTTACAATCCCTGGTTCCATAAAGGATAAACGTCCTTTGCATTACTCAGAAGTATCGTCCAAATATGCCATAATATGCGCATACCCAATGGCATATTTACAAACACGGTTGGTTTACATTACCCACTTTCTTACTCATTTTTCGGCTGCTGACTGGAGTAGCTCGTTAGACAACCATCTGACACTCCCATTGCCTCAGCGTCAGGCCATTTCTATTTATTATACTTTTCTGAGAAATATTATTAACCACGCGACGGTAACGGGAGGTATGTCCAAATGGTTGACCCATTTTCCCACTCTGAATATATCAATATTGGAAAAGTCCCTTTTATATTCACGAAAAGTTCTAAAAGCTAGTATGTACACTGAACTTTTCCTGAACATATACCATAATACTTATCTATCCCCTATTCGTCGCTTCCGCATGGGAACCTCTGACACACATACATGTCCGAAGTATTACCAAGCGGAAGCTGATAACTATCATTGTCTTTGGGCCTGTCCCATCATACAGTATTTCTGGCATCTCATTCGGCGTTATGCTGAGGCTAAACTTGTTACATATGTGCATTTCAATGGGCTATTTTAGGGGCTTTTGACCCTTCACTCCGTATGACTTTAGAAAGCAAACAATTGCTTTTAGCCCTTAGCGTGGCAGGGAAAAGACGATACTTCAGGGTTGGATTGACGCCCCCCGCCCCCACAAATGCCCCTATTTTTTCCCAATCTTCACTTTCTATTCAAAATGGACTGGGTAGAAGCTATTGTAAATAAAGGTAAACAGGTTAAACGTTTCTTTACTTTCTGGGACTCATATATTGCATCCCTTTCTCTTACTACGAGGCAGCAAATTCATTTTCGTCTCAAAAATACTACCTGGTACCTCACGAGACTCGCAGCTCAGGATCCACCTATGGATCTGGCCGAATAGGGTATACCAGGCTAACATTTGCTCCGGGAATCGCCAAAATCACCATTTCAATTAAAATATACTACAGTGACCCAGATTGGTTTATACAAGTAATGTTTTATTCAAATATTATGACTTTCCTTTTTTCTGTATCAGTGTTCCTTTCTATTTGGAATTTCTGCTCTGGCCATAACCTTCGGTCAGATTTGTGATGTTATAATGTCTCAATAAAAAATGTTTATAAAAAAAAAAATACTGCATAACGTTGCTAGATTGTGTTTATATACTATATATATATATATATATATATATATATTAGTGATGAGCGGGTTCAGTTTCTCAGAAACCGAACCCCCCCGAACTTCACCCTTTTTACACGGGTCCGAGCCATACTCGGATTCTCCCGTATGGCTCGGGTAACCCGCGCCCGAACGTCATCATCCCGCTGTCGGATTCTCGCGAGATTCGGATTCTATATAAGCAGCCGCGCGTCGCCGCCATTTTCACTCGTGCATTGGAAATGTTAGGGAGAGGACGTGGCTGGCGTCCTCTCCGTTATTGTTGAACTTGATTGTGCTGTGCACTATTGCTTAATTGTGGGGAGGGCTGGGGAGCAGCTGTATAATATAGGAGGAGTACAGTGCAGAGTTTTGCTGATCAGTGACCACCAGTTATCCGTTCTCTGCCTGAAAAAAACGTTCCATATCTGTGCTCAGTGTGCTGCATATATCTGTGCTCACACTGCTTAATTGTGGGGACTGGGGAGCAGCTGTATTATATAGCAGGAGTACAGTGCAGAGTTTTGCTGACAGTGACCACCAGTATACGTTGTCTGCCTGAAAAACACTCCATATCTGTGCTCAGTGTGCTGCTTTATTGTGGGGACTGGGGACCACCAGTATAATATTATATAGGAGGAGTACAGTGCAGAGTTTTGCTGACCAGTGACCACCAGTATATAATATATAGCATTACGGTACAGTAGGCCACTGCTGTACCTACCTCTGTGTCGTCATTAAGTATACTATCCATCTACATTCTATACCTGTGGTGCATTTTAGTTTTGCAGTTTGCTGACACAGTGACCACCAGTATACTATATATAGCAGTACGGAAGGCCACTGCTGTACTACCTCTGTGTCGTCATTCATTAAGTATACTATCCATCTACATTCTATACCTGTGGTGCATTTTAGTTTTGCAGTTTGCTGACACAGTGACCCCCAGTATACTATATATAGCAGTACGGAAGGCCACTGCTGTACCTACCTCTGTGTCGTCATTCATTAAGTATACTATCCATCTACATTCTATACCTGTGGTGCATTTTAGTTTTGCAGTTTGCTGACACAGTGACCACCAGTATACTATATATAGCAGTACGGAAGGCCACTGCTGTACCTACCTCTGTGTCGTCATTCATTAAGTATACTATCCATCTACATTCTATACCTGTGGTGCATTTTAGTTTTGCAGTTTGCTGACACAGTGACCACCAGTATACTATATATAGCAGTACGGTATGGAAGGCCACTGCTGTACCTACCTCTGTGTCGTCATTCATTAAGTATACTATCCATCTACATTCTATACCTGTGGTGCATTTTAGTTTTGCAGTTTGCTGACACAGTGACCACCAGTATACTATATATAGCAGTACGGTACGGAAGGCCACTGCTGTACCTACCTCTGTGTCGTCATTCATTAAGTATACTATCCATCTACATTCTATACCTGTGGTGCATTTTAGTTTTGCAGTTTGCTGACACAGTGACCACCAGTATACTATATATAGCAGTACGGAAGGCCACTGCTGTACCTACCTCTGTTTCATCATTCATTAGGTATACTATCCATCTACATTCTATACCTGTGGTGCATTTTAGTTTTGCAGTTTGCTGACACAGTGACCACCAGTATACTATATAGCAGTACGGAAGGCCACTGCTGTACCTACCTCTGTGTCGTCATTCATTAAGTATACTATCCATCTACATTCTATACCTGTGGTGCATTCTAGTTTTGCAGTTTGCTGACACAGTGACCACCAGTATACTATATATAGCAGTACGGAAGGCCACTGCTGTACCTACCTCTGTGTCGTCATTCATTAAGTATACTATCCATCTACATTCTATACCTGTGGTGCATTTTAGTTTTGCAGTTTGCTGACACAGTGACCACCAGTATACTATATATAGCAGTACGGAAGGCCACTGCTGTAACTACCTCTGTGTCGTCATTCATTAAGTATACTATCCATCTACATTCTATACCTGTGGTGCATTTTAGTTTTGCAGTTTGCTGACACAGTGACCACCAGTATACTATATATAGCAGTACGGAAGGCCACTGCTGTACCTACCTCTGTGTCGTCATTCATTAAGTATACTATCCATCTACATTCTATACCTGTGGTGCATTTTAGTTTTGCAGTTTGCTGACACAGTGACCACCAGTATACTATGTATAGCAGTACGGAAGGCCACTGCTGTACCTACCTCTGTGTCGTCATTCATTAAGTATACTATCCATCTACATTCTATACCTGTGGTGCATTTTAGTTTTGCAGTTTGCTGACACAGTGACCACCAGTATACTATATATAGCAGTACGGAAGGCCACTGCTGTACCTACCTCTGTTTCATCATTCATTAGGTATACTATCCATCTACATTCTATACCTGTGGTGCATTTTAGTTTTGCAGTTTGCTGACACAGTGACCACCAGTATACTATATAGCAGTACGGAAGGCCACTGCTGTACCTACCTCTGTGTCGTCATTCATTAAGTATACTATTCATCTACATTCTATACCTGTGGTGCATTTTAGTTTTGCAGTTTACTGACACAGTGACCACCAGTATACTATATATAGCAGTACGGTACGGAAGGCCACTGCTGTACCTACCTCTGTGTCGTCATTCATTAAGTATACTATCCATCTACATTCTATACCTGTGGTGCATTTTAGTTTTGCAGTTTGCTGACACAGTGACCACCAGTATACTATATATAGCAGTACGGAAGGCCACTGCTGTACCTACCTCTGTGTCGTCATTCATTAAGTATACTATCCATCTACATTCTATACCTGTGGTGCATTTTAGTTTTGCAGTTTGCTGACACAGTGACCACCAGTATACTATATATAGCAGTACGGAAGGCCACTGCTGTACCTACCTCTGTGTCGTCAAGTATACTATCCATCCATACCTGTGGTGCATTTCAGTTGTGCGCAGTAAATATAGTAGTAGGCCATTGCTATTGATACTGGCATATAATTCCACACATTAAAAAATGAAGAACAAAAATGTGGAGATTAAAATAGGGAAAGATCAAGATCCACTTCCACCTCATGCTGAAGCTGCTGCTACTAGTCATGGCCGAGACGATGAAATGCCATCAACGTCGTCTGCCAAGGCCGATGCCCAATGTCATAGTAGAGAGCATGTAAAATCCAAAAAACAAAAGTTCAGTAAAATGACCCAAAAATCAAAATTAAAAGCGTCTGAGGAGAAGCGTAAACTTGCCAATATGCCATTTACGACACGGAGTGGCAAGGAACGGCTGAGGCCCTGGCCTATGTTCATGGCTAGTGGTTCAGCTTCACATGAGGATGGAAGCACTCATCCTCTCGCTAGAAAAATGAAAAGACTTAAGCTGGCAAAAGCACAGCAAAGAACTGTGCGTTCTTCTAAATCACAAATACCCAAGGAGTGTCCAATTGTGTCGGTTGCGATGCCTGACCTTCCCATCACTGGACGGGAAGAGCTTGCGCCTTCCACCATTTGCACGCCCCCTGCAAGTGCTGGAAGGAGCACCACAGTCCAGTTCCTGATAGTCAAATTGAAGATGTCACTGTTGAAGTACACCAGGATGAGGATATGGGTGTTGCTGGCGCTGGGGAGGAAATTGACAAGGAGGATTCTGATGGTGAGGTGGTTTGTTTAAGTCAGGCACCCGGGGAGACACCTATTGTCCGTGGGACGAATATGGCCATTGACATGCCTGGTCAAAATACAAAAAAAATCACCTCTTCGGTGTGGAATTATTTCAACACAACTGCGGACAACAGGTGTCAAGCCGTGTGTTGCCTTTGTCAAGCTGTAATAAGTAGGGGTAAGGACGTTAACCACCTCGGAACATCCTCCCTTATACGTCACCTGCAGCGCATTCATCATAAGTCAGTGACAAGTTCAAAAACTTTGGGTGACACCGGAAGCAGTCCACTGACCACTAAATCCCTTCCTCTTGTAACCAAGCTCCTGCAAACCACGCCACCAACTCCCTCAGTGTCAATTTCCTCCTTACCCAGGAAAGCCAATAGTCCTGCAGGCCATGTCACTGGCAAGTCTGACGAGTCCTCTCCTGCCTGGGATTCCTCCGATGCATCCTTGAGTGTAACGCCTACTGCTGCTGGCGCTGCTGTTGTAGCTGCTGGGAGTCAATCGTCATCCCAGAGGGGAAGTCGGAAGACCACTTGTACTACTTCCAGTAAGCAATTGACTGTCCAACAGTCCTTTGCGAGGAAGATGAAATATCACAGCAGTCATCCTGCTGCAAAGCAGATAACTCAGGCCTTGGCAGCCTGGGCGGTGAGAAACGTGGTTCCGGTATCCACCGGTAATTCAGAGCCAACTAGAGACTTGATTGAGGTACTGTGTCCCCGGTACCAAATACCATCTAGGTTCCATTTCTCTAGGCAGGCGATACCGAAAATGTACACAGACCTCAGAAAAAGACTCACCAGTGTCCTAAAAAATGCAGTTGTACCCAATGTCCACTTAACCACGGACATGTGGACAAGTGGAGCAGGGCAGATTCAGGACTATATGACTGTGACAGCCCACTGGGTAGATGTATTGCCTCCCGCAGCAAGAACAGCAGCGGCGGCACCAGTAGCAGCATCTCGCAAACGCCAACTCGTTCCTAGGCAGGCTATGCTTTGTATCACCGCTTTCCAGAATAGGCACACAGCTGACAACCTCTTACGGCAACTGAGGAAGATCATCGCAGAATGGCTTACCCCAATTGGACTCTCCTGGGGATTTGTGACATCGGACAACGCCAGCAATATTGTGCGTGCATTACATCTGGGCAAATTCCAGCACGTCCCATGTTTTGCACATACATTGAATTTGTTGGTGCAGAATTATTTAAAAAACGACAGGGGCGTGCAAGAGATGCTGTCGGTGGCCTGAAGAATTGCGGGCCACTTTCGGCATTCAGCCACCGCGTACAGAAGACTGGAGCACCACCAAACATTCCTGAACCTGCCCTGCCATCATCTGAAGCAAGAGGTGGTAACGAGGTGGAATTCAACCCTCTATATGCTTCAGAGGATGGAGGAGCAGCAAAAGGCCATTCAAGCCTATACATCTGCCCACGATATAGGCAAAGGAAGGGGAATGCACCTGACTCAAGCGCAGTGGAGAATGATTTCAACGTTGTGCAAGGTTCTGCAACCCTTTGAACTTGCCACACGTGAAGTCAGTTCAGACACTGCCAGCCTGAGTCAGGTCATTCCCCTCATCAGGCTTTTGCAGAAGAAGCTGGAGACATTGAAGGAGGGGCTAAAACAGAGCGATTCCGCTAGGCATGTGGGACTTGTGGATGGAGCCCTTAATTCGCTTAACCAGGATTCACGGGTGGTCAATCTGTTGAAATCAGAGCACTACATTTTGGCCACCGTGCTCGATCCTAGATTTAAAACCTACGTTGTATCTCTCTTTCCGGCAGACACAAGTCTGCAGAGGTTCAAAGACCTGCTGGTGAGAAAATAGTCAAGTCAAGCGGAACGTGACCCGTCAACATCTCCTCCTTCACATTCTCCCGCAACTGGGGGTGCGAGGAAAAGGCTAAGAATTCCGAGCCCACCCGCTGGCGGTGATGCAGGGCAGTCTGGAGCGAGTGCTGACATCTGGTGCGGACTGAAGGACCTGCCAACGATTACTGACATGTCGTCTACTGTCACTGCATATGATTCTCTCACCATTGAAAGAATGGTGGAGGATTATATGAGTGACCGCATCCAAGTAGGCACGTCAGACAGTTCGTACGTATACTGGCAGGAAAAAGAGGCAATTTGGAGGCCCTTGCACAAACTGGCTTTATTCTACCTAATTTGCCCTCCCTCCAGTGTGTACTCCGAAAGAGTGTTTAGTGCAGCCGCTCACCTTGTCAGCAATCGGCGTAGAGGTTACTTCCAGAAAATGTGGAGAAGATGATGTTCATCAAAATGAATTATAATCAATTCCTCCGTGGAGACATTCACCAGCAGCAATTGCCTCCACAAAGTACACAGGGACCTGAGATGGTGGATTCCAGTGGGGACGAATTAATAATCTGTGAGGAGGGGGATGTACACAGTGAAAGGGGTGAGGAATCGGAGGATGATGATGAGGTGGACATCTTGCCTCTGTAGAGCCAGTTTGTGCAAGGAGAGATTGATTGCTTCTTTTTTTGGTGGGGGCCCAAACCAACCAGTCATTTCAGTCACAGTCGTGTGGCAGACCCTGTCGCTGAAATGATGGGTTCGTTAAAGTGTGCATATCCTGTTTATACAACATAAGGGTGGGTGGGAGGGCCCAAGGACAATTCCATCTTGCACCTCTTTTTTCTTAAATTTTTTTTTGCATCATGTGCTGTTTGGGGACAATTTTTTGAAGTGCCATCCTGCCTGACACTGCAGTGCCACTCCTAGATGGGCCAGGTGTTTGTGTCGGCCACTTGTGTCGCTTAGCTTAGTCACACAGCGACCTTGGTGCGCCTCTTTTTTTCTTTGCATCATGTGCTGTTTGGGGACAATTTTTTTGAAGTGCCATCCTGCCTGACACTGCAGTGCCACTCCTAGATGGGCCAGATGTTTGTGTCGGCCACTTGTGTCGCTTAGCTTAGTCACACAGCGACCTTGGTGCGCCTCTTTTTTTCTTTGCATCATGTGCTGTTTGGGGACAATTTTTTTGAAGTGCCATCCTGCCTGACACTGCAGTGCCACTCCTAGATGGGCCAGGTGTTTGTGTCGGCCACTTGTGTCGCTTAGCCTAGCCATTCAGAGACCTCGGTGCAAATTTTAGGACTAAAAATAATATTGTGAGGTGTGAGGTGTTCAGAATAGACTGGAAATGAGTGGAAATTATGGTTAATGAGGTTAATAAAACTATGGGATCAAAATGACCCCTAAATTCTATGATTTAAGCTGTTTTTTAGGTTTTTTTGTAAAAAAACACCCGAATCCAAAACACACCCGAATCCGACAAAAAAATTTCGGTGAGGTTTTGCCAAAACGCGTCCGAATCCAAAACACGGCAGCGGAACCGAATCCAAAACCAAAACACAAAACCCGAAAAATGTCCGGTGCACATCACTAATATATATATATATACACACACACATTTTTTTTATCTATTTTCCCACTTTCTCTTTTTTTTCTTTTTTTCTTTCATTTCATTTCATTTTTCTACTGTACATTTAATGCCTATTATCTTCAACCATGGCCAATAGATGTGTTCTTGATATCTGTTGCATATCTTATAGCCAAATGTGAAGGTTTTTACATTTTGTGATAGTACCTATATTGTTTTTCAATAATAATGAAGTAAAGAATATTTCATATACAGTGTTTTTTCAGCACATTTATTCATTCATATATATTCAGGCGCAATTGCTAATCTCTTTTACTGTTAGCTATCTTTAGGGAGGTCTTCCCTTTTGCAATTTTGCTGCCCCAACAGTATAACTCATATCGGTGAGCACGAGTGAAACAATTCAGTCACAAGCAAGCGGCCCTAGCTTTTCAACCTGCGAATTGTGACAAAAAAATAGATAGGACAAATAAATGTACTTCTTGTAATAGAGTCTCACACTATGGGGCATATTCAATTGTGAACTGAGTTTCGAAAAACCCCGCAGTGCAGGCTTATTCCCGTAAGTGCTGGGTTTTTCCTATTCAGTTGAAGGAGAGAAAATTAGTAGCAAGATTTCTATAACCCCAAACCAAGTCTGATTTTTCCTGAAATCGTTCTTCTTAGGAATTTAGTTGGGACTTGCTCTGGAACCCTTTGGATACCCTGACAATGACTAGTTAAGTGATGTTTCCAGTTAGCCTAATTAGTGCTTAATTGCTTACCTTCCGAAGTGGTGCCTTTTTCTTCCAGTCTGTCAGGATCTGGTTTCATGCAGCAGCAGGGCGTGCGAGTATGTGTGAGTGTGTGTAAGACTCCCGGGGGGGGGGGGGGGGGGGGGGAGGTGTGTGTGTGTGTGTGTGTGTGTGTGTGTGTGTGTGTGTGTGTGTGTGTGTGTGTGTGTGTGTGTGTGTGTGTGTGTGTGTGTGTGTGTGTGTGTGTGTGTGTGTGTGTGTGTGTGTGTGTGTGTGTGTGTGTGTGTGTGTGTGTGTGTGTCCGTAAGCAAGCAGCAGGGAGAACTACATTTTCCAGCAGCCACCTTCCCACACAGCAGCCACCTACCCTCCTAGCATACTCCTCCGCAGTGTAAAAGATCGAGGTGAAATGACAGGGAGCCGCGGAGACCGGAACACACGTGCAAAGCATCAGACTTTTTTTTCTAAGCCTGCAAGAATTTTGGATGCAAAAAACGTGTAACTAATTTTTTTTTATTCTAAAAGTGGGCGCAAGGTCTGCAAGATATTCTTGTGGCCAAAACCTTGCCCCTAATTGAATAACTCCCTATGGCCTGCTTCAGAGATGTACGCAAATGCATTTGCAGCTGCAAATTTGTACATAGCGGCTGTGCAAAAATAATCAAATGTTGCAGATACTTCAACTTGTATTGAAATGGTCAATGGTGGTTTTATAAATCCCAGCACCTTTACAAAGCCTAATGGCTGCACAGTACAGCCGCAGGAAGTAAGACACCAAAATACATTGCAGTTGCATATGGGATCATAGTTGTAGCCTTAAGCACACCCCCAAAACAGTTGTGACACCCCTCATTACCTCCCCCAAATGGTTGAAATACTTTTTCTATCAGCGCTAACAATAATATACTGAAAATCTGTGTGGGTCTATCAAATACAACCATGGGAATTTTGTTCATATTTTGATCAAAACTTTTAAGCTCTCAACCCATTGTAAAGGGCAGTGGCAAACGCAGGATTTCTAGAGGGGGGTTTCCAAATGCAATCCATAATCTCCCACTCTGCGGAGCAAGTGCAGGAGTCTGGGGGAGCGGTAGAAGAACCTAGTAATGACCCTGAGTATTGGTACTTTTTATACATTTGATACTGTATGGAATATAGTATTAATATTTAACGCTATAGATTGTCTATAGTATAGGCTGTATCAAACATATTTAAACAATATAAATAAGATAAGTGGTCAGGAAAAGGTTAAACATGCCATACTAAATAAACAAACAAACAAACAAACATAATAGTAGTAGACAGAAGTGCACTTTCTAAGCACACATTCTCCCACCTCATGGAAGGGCTCCTGTCTCTTCTTCCTGGCAGCTACCTTCATATTATATACCATTGCTATTGTTATAATTGAGCCACTTGCCAAGAGGAGGGGGGTTTCCAGGCAACCAGAAACCCCCCCTGCGTTTGCCTATGAAGGGACCCCAGTTCTCTGCAAGTCCCTACACTAGCATATATGCCCAGCACACTGACAGTACATTGCAGTTATATGCACTCACCTCCCAGAAGCAGAGGGTAACATCTACACAAGGCTAGCCTGTGAGCCAAACGCAACTAGGCTTTTTATAGCCTTGATTGAAAGCAGCCATGATTGCACTAGGCAACATTTTGAAACAAAATACAGTAGAAGAGAAATATGTCGTTATTTGATAGGCACACACAGATTTGCATTATATTAGTGTTATAGGCCCTACACATTAGGCGATTTCACTGAAAGATATGAACAATCTCGTTCATTAATTAACGAGCTATTGTTCATGTCTTTCAGTGTGTAGGCACCAATGATGAATGATGCGCGGCCCCGCACTTGATCATCATTGGTGCCAGGTCGCTTATACATGCAGGTCAATATGGACAATCTTGTCCATATTGGCATGCACTGCTATGTGGGCGGCTTCACTCCCCCGGTCACCACCCCCCCCCCGCCGGGTCGCCTTTCGGCCGTATCAGCCATCGGCATATCGCCTAATGTGTAGGGCCCATTAGCCCGCAGCTGGTACTATGCACAATGGGGGTCATTCCGACCCGCTCGCACGCAGCAGTTCTGCGGTGCGAACGGGTCGGAACTGCGCATGCACGGTGTGTGCAATGACGCGCACAGCGAAAAAAGAATGCGCAGCGCCGATCACAAGAAGATTGACAGCGGAGAGGCGCACAAAACTTTTTTAGCTTAGCAGGGCTGCACAAGCGAGCGCAGCCCTGCTAACTAAAATACACTCCCCCATAGGCGGAGATTAGTTGATCGCACCAGCAGCAAAAAGTTGCTGGCTGCGATCAACTCGGAATGACCCCCCAATATGGTTAACACTGATCGCAGGCATATTTCATTTCTGCTTTTTTCAAAATTCTGACAACTCCCATTCTCATTAAAAATCATGCTCCAGATTTGACCCCCCCCCCCAAGCTCCCTGATTTAAATTAATTCCCCAGATCTTACTCCCTTCCCTCATTAAAAATTACAACTTAGATTTAAAACCTCCTATTTCATTAAGAATTAGACACCATATTTGACTAATATTGTACCTCATAAAAATCATACCCCAAATCTGCAAACCGCTCCCTCTTTGAAAATAATGGACCAGATATGACCTCTTGCCCCTGCCCAATAATAATCATAACCCAATTCTGCAGCTCCCTCTTTGAAAAACGTACCCCAAATCTGCAATTCCCCTCACTAATTTAAGATTGCAACACTTTTACCCTCACTGCAAAATCAGACCTTAAGCTGGGGACATAGGGGGTCATTCCGAGTTGATCGTAGCTGTGCAAAATTTTGCACAGCTACGATCAACTTTCCTGACATGCGGGGGGATGCCCAGCACAGGGCTTGTCCGCCCCGCATGTCAGTCCGGCCCCCCTCGCAGAAGTGCAAAGGTATTGCACAGAGGCGATGCCTTTGCACTTCAGGAGTAACTCCCGGCCAGCGCAGCTTTAGCGAGCTGGCCAGGAGCTACTCCTCGCTCCCTAGCCCGCAGTGGCTGCGTATGACATCACGCAGCCGCTGAGGCCCGCCCCCCATTTGGTCCGGCCACGCCTGCATTGGCCGGACCGTGCCTATGAAATGGCGGCCAAATGCCGCCGTTTCGCCCTGTCGGCCTGCATTGGCCACGCCTGCATTGGCCGGACCGTGCCTATGAAATGGCGGCCAAATGCCGCCGTTTCGCCCTGTCGGCTGTCCTGCACAAAGGCGCCGGCGCATGCGCAGCAGGGACCCGTTCGCTCTACTGCGTGAAAACGCTGCAAGCGAACGGGTCGGAATGACCCCCCTAATAGGCAATATTTAAAATTATATCGCTCATTTTGACATTACTGAGCGATATCGTCTCTATTATCGTCCAGTGTGTATGCACAATTTTGTTAATTATGCTGTACATGCAGGTCAGTTTTGGCTATATCGTCCAAAACTGCATGTTTGGAGTGGTGGCTGGGTGACGTCACTGAATTATATCGTTAGCGATATCGTTCAGTGTGTATGCACTGTGGGGGTCATACCGAGTTGATCATAGCTGTGCTAAATTTAGCACAGCTACGATCATGAACTCAGACATGCGGAGGGACGCCCAGCACAGGGCTATTCCGCCCCACATGTCAGTAAAGGTCCCCCCTTCCCCCACAGAAGTGCAAAGGCATTGCACAGCGGCGATGCCTTTGCACTTCAAGAATAGCTCCCGGCCAGCGCAGCTTTAGCGTTCTGGCCGGGAGCTACTCTTCGCTCCCCGGCCCGCAGTGGCTGCGTGTGACGTCACGCAGCCGCTGCGGGCTACTCCCCGCACGGTCCAGCCACGCCTGCGTTGGCCGGACCACACCCATGAAATGGCGGCCAAACGCCGCCGTTTCGACCCCTCCCGCCCATCGATTGCCTCTGCCTGTCAATCAGGCAGAGGCGATCGTAGCACAGCAACGGGCGGCCATGCTCCGGCGCACTGCGGCGCAGGCGCATGCGCAGTTCTGACCCGATCACTACGCTGCAAAAATCTTCAGCGTGTGATCAGGTCAGAATGACTACCTATATTGTTTGCCTGGGAGTTCAAGGGAAACACTGATGATATCACTCATGGAGCTTATTGTTTAGTGTGTATCCGGCTTTAGATCAATGGGGAAGCCCCCTCACATTACTCACTCTGCCTTCAGTCCCCTGCTGTCTCCTTTTATAGCTTCATACATGTCACACGCCAGAGGCGGCGTTCACCGCGCTTACCCCTGCGTGCCTGCTGGTCGGTGTTGCGGCCTCCGCCTTCGGTGGTCCACGGGCTCCGGCGTCAGGCTGGTGCGGCTCCCGGCGGTTCCCCGGTGCAGGGGCGCCGCCATGACACCCGGCATCACGTGGACGGGGAACTGGTGACGTCATCAGTCTGTTCCACCAATCCTGCGGAGGCGGGAGATTCAAAGTCAGACGCCGGGCAGAGCCTCGGAGCCTGAGTATCGTCTTTTCCCCTGAAGTGGATGCCAGTGCTCCTGTTCTCGGCGGATCTCTCTGCAGTATACCCCAGTGTCTCCGGCATTTCCAGGTGTCAGTTGTTGCACAGCTTCCAGCGTTCCCAGCAGCTGCTGGGTTCCACTGCGCTCCAGTCACCAGTGCTTCTTGGAGTCAGCGTGGGCTGCAGGTTAAACGTCGATCTTAAGTTATACAAGTCCTCAGTGTCTTTAACCCTCACTCTCAAGTTATACAAGTCCTCAGTGTCTTTAACCCTCGCTCTCAAGTTATACAAGTCCTCAGTGTCTTTAACCCTCGCTCTCAAGTTATACAAGTCCTCAGTGACTTTAACCCTCGTTCTCAAGTTATACAAGTCCTCAGTGTCTTTAACCCTCGCTCTCAAGTTATGCAAATCCTCAGTGTCTTTAACCACCGCTCTCAAGTTCTTCAAATCATTAGTGTCTTTAACCACCGCTCTCAAGTTCTTCAAATTATCAGTGTCTTTAACCACCGCTCTCAAGTTCTTCAAATCATTAGTGTCTTTAACCACCGCTCTCAAGTTCTTCAAATCATTAGTGTCTTTAACCACCGCTCTCAAGTTCTTCAAATTATCAGTGTCTTTAACCACCGCTCTCAAGTTCTTCAAATCATCAGTGTCTTTAACCACCACTCTCAAGTTCTTCAAATTATCAGTGTCTTTAACCACCACTCTCAAGTTCTTCAAATCATCAGTGTCTTTAACCACCACTCTCAAGTTCTTCAAATCATCAGAGGACTTGGGGCAAGTGCCATCCAGGACTTGGTTTCCCGAGGACAAAGTCAGGAAACAACACAGGGCCAGGTGATGCATTATCTCCAGGAATTATCTGGCCGGCTGGATCAAATTCAGCTCTCAAGTTATACAAGTCCTCAGTGTCTTTAACCCTCGCTCTCAAGTTATACAAATCCTCAGTGTCTTTAACCACCGCTCTCAAGTTCTTCAAATCATTAGTGTCTTTAACCACCGCTCTCAAGTTCTTCAAATCATCAGTGTCTTTAACCACCGCTCTCAAGTTCTTCAAATCATTAGTGTCTTTAACCACCGCTCTCAAGTTCTTCAAATCATTAGTGTCTTTAACCACCGCTCTCAAGTTCTTCAAATTATCAGTGTCTTTAACCACCGCTCTCAAGTTCTTCAAATCATCAGTGTCTTTAACCACCACTCTCAAGTTCTTCAAATCATCAGTGTCTTTAACCACCGCTCTCAAGTTCTTCAGTCACCAGTATCTTTTACCATCACTCACAAGTACTTCCTGGACATTTCTCCAAACGCATCTTCTCTGTTATGTGACATTGTGTTGTCCTTTTCCCTGCAATAAAGTTCTTCAATAATTTCATCAAGCCTTACTGTCAGAGTGCTGTATGAGGAAGACCTATATCAGGCCATCCCTGTTCCGACCCAACTGTGGTTCCTCTTCCCTACCATCGGAAGATCCCCCGAGTTCACAACACCCCCAATCTAGGTCAGTGACAGTATACTCAGGCCACATGGACCCGGGGGATCGGAGCCCAGAGGCAAGTGCCATCCAGGACTTGGTTTCCCGAGTACAAAGTCAGGAAACAACACAGGGCCAGGTGATGCATTATCTCCAGGAATTATCTGGCCGGCTGGATCAAATTCAGACTTCTCTGGCTTCAGTAGTACCGGCCTCAGTCCCAGTACCCGCTCCAGTGGCTGGCGCTAGTAATGTTCCATCTCTCTCCGGAACCAGATCACGCCTTCAGCTCCCTACTCCTTCTCGTTATAATGGGAATCCAAAAAGTTGCCGTGGCTTTCTCAATCAGTGCGAGGTACATTTTGAACTTCTTTCATATAACTTCCCTACGGATTGGTCCAAGGTGGCATACATTATTTTTTTTGCTCGAGGGTTCAGCGTTGGATTGGGTGTCTCCGTTATGGGAGCGATCTGATCCACTGGTCTTCAGTTACACCAATTTTATTACATCATTCCGGAGGATCTTTGATGAGCCTGGCAGGACGACCGCTGCCTCTGCAGACTTGCTCCGAGTCCGACAAGGCTCTCGTTCAGTGGGACAGTATGTGATTATTTTTCAGACCATAGCATCAGAACTGCGCTGGAATAATGATGCTCTTCGGGCTGCCTTTTGGAACAGACTTTCCGATCGTCTAAAGGACGAGTTGATCACTAGAGATTTGCCTGATTCCTTAGAACAGTTGATCTCACTCTGTGTAAAGGTGGATCTTCGCATGCAGGAACGAGGTGGCGAACGTAGACGGTCAGATCGATCAAGGGTCCGATCTTTTCCATCCAAGCAAACGGTTATTCCGAGTCCTGATGAGCCCATGCAAATTAATCGATCTCGGCTGTCTCCAGAAGAACGTCAGCGTCGTCGTGAGGGTAGACTCTGCCTCTACTGTGGAGCCGCGGATCATTTTCTCAAGTTTTGCAAGTCTCGCCCGGGAAACGGGCAGTCCTAGCTTGTTCCTGAGGAGTCAAGCTAGGGGTTTCTTCTAAATCTTCTCCGTCAGTGGACTGTTTACTCTCCGTGTCTCTGTTTTCTGGGTCAATAGCCCAGCCTGTTAAGGCCCTATTGGACTCAGGGGCTGCAGGGAATTTTATTTCCCTTTCCTGTGCCCAGGATCTGGGTTTTCAGTTACGGTCGGTCGAACGACCTATTACGTTGACTGCTATTAATGGTACCTAAATTTCTAACGGTCTGATTTCAAGTTGTACAGTACCAATCAAGCTGCAAGTGGGAGCTCTGCATCAAGAACACCTGGAGTTCTTAGTGATTCGGGAGATGCCCCATGATCTGGTTCTTGGCCTTCCTTGGCTTAAACTTCACAACCCTCATGTCGACTGGAGTTCGACGCAAATAACATCTTGGAGTCCATTTTGTCATTCCAATTGTCTCACTCCTGTCTACCCGCTCCGTGTGTCTTCCAAGTCAGATGAAGGGCTCATTCCGGAGGCCTATTGGGAGTTTTCAGACGTATTCTCGGAACAGGCGCCGACCCGTTACCACCGCATAGACCCTGGGACTGCCCCATTGAGCTCATTCCGGGGAAAATGCCACCCCGGGGTCGCACTTATCCCCTATCATTACCTGAGACCCAAGCTATGTCGGACTATATCAAGTCTAATCTGCAGAAAGGATTCATCCGTCCCTCTACCTCCCCGGCAGGGGCAGGTTTCTTTTTTGTGAAGAAGAAGGACGGAGGGCTGAGACCGTGTATAGACTATCGTGGTCTAAATGATGTCACCATTAAGAATAAGTATCCTTTGCCGCTCATCACGGAGCTTTTTGATAGAGTTCGAGGAGCCCGAGTTTTCACCAAGCTCGATCTAAGGGGAGCTTATAATTTGATACGTATCCGACAGGGGGATGAATGGAAGACGGCCTTCAATACCAGGGACGGGCATTACGAGTATTTGGTAATGCCGTTTGGCCTCAGCAACGCCCCAGCCGTCTTCCAGGGATTCATTAATGAAGTCTTTCGGGATATGCTATACCTAAGTGTAGTGGTATATTTGGATGACATTCTGATATTTTCTAAGAATCTCACAGAGCACAGAATGCAGGTCAAGGAGGTACTTCTTCGATTGCGAGAGAACCATCTTTATGGTAAGATTTCCAAATCCACCTTTGAGGTCCCTTCCATTCCATTTCTGGGTTACATGATTTCGGGCACGGAGCTTCGTATGGATCCAGAGAAACTCACTGCCATTCGGGACTGGACTCAGCCTCTTTCCTTGAAAGCGGTACAACGATTTCTGAGTTTCGCAAACTATTACCGGAAGTTCATAAAGGGATTCTCTACCATTGTGGCACCTATCACTGCCCTAACCAAGAAGGGTTCTGACCCAAGTCATTGGTCCTCTGAACAGGGCTGTTTCTAGCCAATTTGGCTCCCAGTGCGAGATTTAAAAATGCGCCCCCCCATGACATAAAAAAATGTGCTCCCCCCACCACACCTAGATGAAAAAAAAATGTGCGCGCGCACTTGGCAAGGGGGCGTGGCCTCATCTAAATGGGTGTGGCCTCATTTAAATGAGCATGGCCTTGTCTGAAAAGACTACCTCACAATCCAGTTTTTGACCCTGCTCCAACAGATCACGACCATCACAGGAAAAAAAATTCTACCATATTAAGCCCCACACAGTAATGCCCCCTGCACCATATTATGCCACACACCACAATGCCCTTGATACATTAAATCCCCATACTACAGCAGGCAAGAGTCCCCGTTTCACACATTACGGCAGGTGTCCCCATTTTACACATTGAGAGAGAGAGAGAATACTTACAGAGGCGACTACTGCTCTTCGGCCCGCCTCACCAGTCGCTCCTCGCGCCAGCCTTTCCCTCTTCCTAACTTGGATCCCCCTCTGTACTCCGCTCGGGGGGGGGGGGGGGTTCACGGAGTGACGGGTTTGCGTCGTGACGTAACGATGCAACCGCGTCATTTCGTGAAACTCTGCCCCCCGAGTGGGTTACTCGGGGAGAAATAGGAGGGGGAAGCAGGGAGCCACAGTTAGTTGCACTGCTCGCCTGCCCCAAGAGACGGCCCTGCCTCTGAAGCTGTAGCAGCCTTCGTTCAATTGAAGGCAGCCTTTATGTCCGCTCCAGTACTTCAACAACCACATTTTTCTAAACCATTCTTTTTGGAGGTTGATGCTTCCACGGTAGGCATAGGTGCCGTGCTTTCACAGTATGCTCCAGACGGGAAGTTACATCCATGTGGTTTCCATTCTCGCAAGTTCTCTCCTGCTGAACGGAATTACACCATTGGAGACAAGGAGCTTTTGGCAATAAAATCTGCCTTAGAGGAATGGAGATATCTTTTGGGAGGTGCTAAACACCTAATTGCAATTTTCACTGATCACAAGAATTTGCTGTATCTCAAGACGGCCCAGTGCTTGAATCCCCGTCAAGCTAGATGGGCGCTCTTTTTTACTCGGTTCTCGTTTGTTATTAAGTACCGGGCTGGGACTTTTAACACCAAGGCTGATGCTTTATCCCGTTCCTTAATGGCTTCGGATGAGGAGAATTCCATTGAGAAGGCTTTGATTCTCAATCCAGTTTCTATGCCAGCGGCTCCCACCGCTCTGGGTCCTCCTTCTGGGAGAATGTCTGTGCCAGCTAAATTTCGACCAAGGTTGTTGCAGTGGGCTCATATTTCCAAGTTTTGCGGTCACCCTGGAGTTCAAAAGATGTGGGAGTTTCTACGAAGATCTTACTGGTGGGACACTATGAAGAAGGATATTCAAGATTATGTCAGCTCATGTCCTCAGTGTGCTCAGCACAAAATTCTTTGTCTGCCGCCTGCAGGGTTGTTGCATCCACTGCCCATTCCTAGGAGGCCATGGACTCATATCTCTATGGACTTTGTCACCGAATTGCCTCTCTCCAAGGGTCATAATACTGTCTGGGTAATTATTGACCGCTTCTCTAAAATGGCGCATTTTGTACCTCTGTCCGGGTTACCATCAGCTCCCAAGTTGGCCTTGTTATTTTTCCGAGAACATTTCCGCCTGCACGGGTTACCTCAGGAAATTGTCTCTGATCGGGGGGTACAATTCACTGCAAGATTCTGGAGAGCTCTCTGTACGGCCTTACAAATAAAACTCAAGTTTTCATCCACAAACCAATGGGCAAACTGAACGTGTCAATCAAGATTTAGAGACTTTTCTCCGTGTTTATCTCTCTCCCTCGCAAGATGACTGGGTGGAACTGTTGCCATGGTCCGAGTTTGCCCATAATCATCTGTACCACTCTTTGACTGGTGAATCCCCATTTTTCATTAATTACGGATTCCATCCTCAAGTTCCAGAATTGCCCATTTGTCCTCCGGAGGATGTTCCTGTTGCAGCCTCTACTCTCCGGCACTTCAATCAAATTTGGAGTCAAGTTCATGCCAACCTCAAGAGAGTCTCCAGCCGCTATAAGTTCTTTGCGGATAGGAAGCGACGAGCAGCTCCTCAGTACAAGGTTGGTGACAGGGTATGGCTCTCTACCCGCAATCTTCGGTTAAAGGTGCCCACTATGAAGTTTGCTCCGAGGTTTATTGGTCCTTACCCCGTGTTACAAGTCCTGAACCCGGTTGTCTGCAAATTGGGATTGCCTTCCCACCTCCGGATACCAAATTCCTTCCATGTCTCTCTCCTTCGTCCTCTTATTTTAAACCGGTTCCATTCAAAATCCCCGAGGCCAACCTTTGCAGAGATTGAAGCTGGAACGGACTTTGAAATTAAAGCTATTCTTGACTCTCGTTACCTCCACAAGAATCTACAGTATTTGGTGGAGTGGAAAGGTTTTGGCCCCGAGGAACGGAGCTGGCATTAAGGCTACTGAAGTTATGGCTCCCCAACTGGTGCGGATTTTCCATTCCAGACATCCAACAAATCCTGGAAAGTGTCCGGGGGCCACTCCTGGAGGAGATGGTACTGTCACACGCCAGAGGCGGCGTTCACTGCGCTTACCCCTGCGTGCCTGCTGGTCGGTGTTGCGGCCTGCACCTTCGGTGGTCCATGGGCTCCGGTGTCTTGCTGGCGCGGCTCCCGGCGGTTCCCCGGGGCAGGGGCGCCGCCATGACACCCGGCATCACGTGGACGGGGAACTGGTGACGTCATCAGTCTGTTTCGCCAATCCTGCGGAGGCGGGAGATTCAAAGTCAGACGCCGGGCAGAGCCTCGGCGCCTGAGTATTGTCTTTTCCCCTGAAGTGGATGCCAGTGCTCCTGTTCTCGGCGGATCTCTCTGCAGCATACCCCAGTGTCTCCGGCATTTCCAGGTGTCAGTTGTTGCACAGCTTCCAGCGTTCCCAGCCGCTGCTGGGTTCCACTGCACTCCAGTCACCAGTGCTTCTTGGAGTCAGCGTGGGCTGCAGGTTAAACGTCGCTCTCAAGTTATACAATTCCTCAGTGTCTTTAACTCTCGCTCTCAAGTTATACAAGTCCTCAGTGTCTTTAACCCTCGCTCTCAAGTTATACAAGTCCTCAGTGTCTTTAACCCTCGCTCTCAAGTTATACAAGTCCTCAGTGTCTTTAACCCTCGCTCTCAAGTTATACAAATCCTCAGTGTCTTTAACCACCACTCTCAAGTTCTTCAAATCATTAGTGTCTTTAACCACCGCTCTCAAGTTCTTCAAATCATCAGTGTCTTTAACCACCGCTCTCAAGTTCTTCAAATCATTAGTGTCTTTAACCACCGCTCTCAAGTTCTTCAAATCATTAGTGTCTTTAACCACCGCTCTCAAGTTCTTCAAATTATCAGTGTCTTTAACCACCGCTCTCAAGTTCTTCAAATCATCAGTGTCTTTAACCACCACTCTCAAGTTCTTCAAATCATCAGTCTTAACCACCGCTCTCAAGTTCTTCAGTCACCAGTATCTTTTACCATCACTCACAAGTACTTCCTGGACATTTCTCCATACGCTCCTTCTCTGTTATGTGACATTGTGTTGTCCTTTTCCCTGCAATAAAGTTCTTCAATAATTTCATCAAGCCTTACTGTCAGAGTCCTGTATGAGGAAGACCTATATCAGGCCATCCCTGTTCCGACCCAACTGTGGTTCCTCTTCCCTACCATCGGAAGAACCCCCGAGTTCACAACACCCCCAATCTAGGTCAGTGACAGTATACTCAGGCCACATGGACCCGGGGGATCGGAGCCCAGAGGCAAGTGCCATCCAGGACTTGGTTTCCCGAGTACAAAGTCAGGAAACAACACAGGGCCAGGTGATGCATTATCTCCAGGAATTATCTGGCCGGCTGGATCAAATTCAGACTTCTCTGGCTTCAGTAGTACCGGCCTCAGTCCCAGTACCCACTCCAGTGGCTGGCGCTAGTAATGTTCCATCTCTCTCCGGAACCAGATCACGCCTTCAGCTCCCTACTCCTTCTCGTTATAATGGGAATCCAAAAAGTTGTCGTGGTTTTCTCAATCAGTGCGAGGTACATTTTGAACTTCTTTCATATAACTTCCCTACGGATTGGTCCAAGGTGGCATACATTATTTCTTTGCTCGAGGGTTTCAGCGTTGGATTGGGTGTCTCCGTTATGGGAGCGATCTGATCCACTGGTCTCCAGTTACACCAATTTTATTACATCATTCCGGAGGATCTTTGATGAGCCTGGCAGGACGACCGCTGCCTCTGCAGACTTGCTCCGAGTCCGACAAGGCTCTCGTTCAGAGGGACAGTATGTGATTAACTTTCAGACCATAGCATCAGAACTGCGCTGGAATAATGATGCTCTTCGGGCTGCCTTTTGGAACGGACTTTCCGATCGTCTAAAGGACGAGTTGATCACTAGAGATTTGCCTGATTCCTTAGAACAGTTGATCTCACTCTGTGTAAAGGTGGATCTTCGCATGCAGGAACGAGGTGACGAACGTAGACGGTCAGATCGATCAAGGGTGCGATCTTTTCCATCCAAGCAAACGGTTATTCCGAGTCCGGATGAGCCCATGCAAATTAATCGATCTCGGCTGTCTCCAGAAGAACGTCAGCGTCGTCGTGAGGGTAGACTCTGCCTCTACTGTGGAGCCGCGGATCATTTTCTCAAGTTTTGCAAGTCTCGCCTGGGAAACGGGCAGTCCTAGCTTGTTCCGGAGGAGTCGAGCTAGGGGTTTCTTCTAAATCTTCTCCGTCAGTGGACTGTTTACTCTCCGTGTCTCTGTTTTCTGGGTCAATAGCCCAGCCTGTTAAGGCCCTATTGGACTCAGGGGCTGCAGGGAATTTTATTTCCCTTTCCTGTGCCCAGGATCTGGGTTTTCAGTTACGGTCGGTCGAACGACCTATTACGTTGACTGCTATTAATGGTACCCAAATTTCTAACGGTCTGATTTCAAGTTGTACAGTACCAATCAAGCTGCAAGTGGGAGCTCTGCATCAAGAACACCTGGAGTTCTTAGTGATTCGGGAGATGCCCCACGATCTGGTTTTTGGCCTTCCTTGGCTTAAACTTCACAACCCTCATGTCGACTGGAGTTCGACGCAAATAACATCTTGGAGTCCATTTTGTCATTCCAATTGTCTCACTCCTGTCTACCCGCTCCGTGTATCTTCCAAGTCAGATGAAGGGCTCATTCCGGAGGCCTATCGGGAGTTTTCAGACGTATTCTCGGAACAGGCGGCCGACCCGTTACCACCGCATAGACTCTGGGACTGCCCCATTGAGCTCATTCCGGGGAAAATGCCACCCCGGGGTCGCACTTATCCCCTATCATTACCCGAGACCCAAGCTATGTCGGACTATATCAAGTCTAATCTGCAGAAAGGATTCATCCATCCGTCTACCTCCCCGGCAGGGGCAGGTTTCTTTTTTGTGAAGAAGAAGGACGGAGGGCTGAGACCGTGTATAGACTATCGTGGTCTAAATGATGTCACCATTAAGAATAAGTATCCTTTGCCGCTCATCACGGAGCTTTTTGATAGAGTTCGAGGAGCCAGAGTTTTCACCAAGCTCGATCTAAGGGGAGCTTATAATTTGATACGTATCCGACAGGGGGATGAATGGAAGACGGCCTTCAATACCAGGGACGGGCATTTCGAGTATTTGGTAATGCCGTTTGGCCTCAGCATCGCCCCAGCCATCTTCCAGGGATTCATTAATGAAGTCTTTCGGGATATGCTATACCTAAGTGTAGTGGTATATTTGGATGACATTCTGATATTTTCTAAGAATCTCACAGAGCACAGAATGCAGGTCAAGGAGGTACTTCTTCGATTGCGAGAGAACCATCTTTATGGTAAGATTTCCAAATGCACCTTTGAGGTCCCTTCCATTCCATTTCTGGGTTACATCATTTCGGGCATGGAGCTTCGTATGGATCCAGAGAAACTCACTGCCATTCCTGACTGGACTCAGCCTCTTTCCTTGAAAGCGGTACAACGATTTCTGGGTTTCTCAAACTATTACCGGAAGTTCATAAAGGGATTCTCTACCATTGTGGCACCTATCACTGCCCTAACCAAGAAGGGTTCTGACCCAAGTCATTGGTCCTCTGAAGCTGTAGCAGCCTTCGTTCAGTTGAAGGCAGCCTTTATGTCCGCTCCAGTACTTCAACAACCAAATTTTTCTAAACCATTCTTTTTGGAGGTTGATGCTTCCATGGTAGGCATAGGTGCCGTGCTTTCACAGTATGCTCCAGACGGGAAGTTACATCCATGTGGTTTCCATTCTCGCAAGTTCTCTCCTGCTGAACGGAATTACACCATTGGAGACAAGAAGCTTTTGGCAATAAAATCTGCCTTAGAGGAATGGAGATATCTTTTGGAAGGTGCTAAACACCTAATTACAATTTTCACTGATCACAAGAATTTGCTGTATCTCAAGACGGCCCAGTGCTTGAATCCCCGTCAAGCTAGATGGGCGCTCTTTTTTACTCGGTTCTCGTTTGTTATTAAGTACCGGGCTGGGACTTTTAACACCAAGGCTGATGCTTTATCCCATTCCTTAACGGCTTCGGATGAGGAGAATTCCGTTGAGAAGGCTTTGATTCTCAATCCAGTTTCTATGCCAGCGGCTCCCACCGCTCTGGGTCCTCCTTCTGGGAGAATGTCTGTGCCAGCTAAATTTCGACCAAGGTTGTTGCAGTGGGCTCATATTTCCAAGTTTTCCGGTCACCCTAGAGTTCAAAAGATGTGGGAGTTTCTACGAAGATCTTACTGGTGGGACACTATGAAGAAGGATATTCAAGATTATGTCAGCTCATGTCCTCAGTGTGCTCAGCACAAAATTCTTTGTCTGCCGCCTGCAGGGTTGTTGCATCCACTGCCCATTCCTAGGAGGCCATGGACTCATATCTCTATGGACTTTGTCACCGAATTGCCTCTCTCCAAGGGTCATAATACTGTCTGGGTAATTATTGACCGCTTCTCTAAAATGGCGCATTTTGTACCTCTGTCCGGGTTACCATCAGCTCCCAAGTTGGCCTTGTTATTTATCCGAGAACATTTCCGCCTGCACGGGTTACCTCAGGAAATTGTCTCTGATCGGGGGGTACAATTCACTGCAAGATTCTGGAGAGCTCTCTGTACGGCCTTACAAATAAAACTCAAGTTTTCATCTGCTTACCATCCACAAACCAATGGGCAAACTAAACGTGTCAATCAAGATTTAGAGACTTTTCTCCGTGTTTATCTATCTCCCTCGCAAGATGACTGGGTGGAACTGTTGCCATGGGCCGAGTTTGCCCATAATCATCTGTACCACTCTTTGACTGGTGAATCCCCATTTTTCATTAATACGGATTCCATCCTCAAGTTCCAGAATTGCCCATTTGTCCTCCGGAGGATGTTCCTGTTGCAGCCTCTACTCTCCGGCACTTCAATCAAATTTGTAGTCAAGTTCATGCCAACCTCAAGAGAGTCTCCAGCCGCTATAAGTTCTTTGCGGATAGGAAGCGACGAGCAGCTCCTCAGTACAAGGTTGGTGACAGGGTATGGCTCTCTACCCGCAATCTTCGGTTAAAGGTGCCCACTATGAAGTTTGCTCCGAGGTTTATTGGTCCTTACCCCGTGTTACAAGTCCTGAACCCGGTTGTCTGCAAATTGGGATTGCCTTCCCACCTCCGGATACCAAATTCCTTCCATGTCTCTCTCCTTCGTCCTCTTATTTTAAACCGATTCCATTCAAAATCCCGAGGCCAACCTCTGCAGAGACTGAAGCTGGAACGGACTTTGAAATTAAAGCTATTCTTGACTCTCGTTACCTCCACAAGAATCTACAGTATTTGGTGGAGTGGAAAGGTTTTGGCCCCGAGGAAAGGAGCTGGGTTAAGGCTACTGAAGTTATGGCTCCCCAACTGGTGCGGATTTTCCATTCCAGACATCCAACAAAACCTGGGAAGTGTCCGGGGGGCCACTCCTGGAGGAGGGGGTATTGTCACACGCCAGAGGCGGCGTTCACCGTGCTTACCCCTGCGTGCCTGCTGGTCGGTGTTGCGGCCTCCGCCTTCGGTGGTCCACGGGCTCCGGCGTCTGGCTGGCGCGGCTCCCGGAGGTTCCCCGGGGCAGGGGCGCCGCCATGACACCTGGCATCACGTGGACGGGGAACTGGTGACGTCATCAGTCTGTTCCGCCAATCCTGCGGAGGCGGGAGATTCAAATTCAGATGCCGGGCAGAGCCTCGGCGCCTGAGTATTGTCTTTTCCCCTGAAGTGGATGCCAGTGCTCCTGTTCTCGGCGGATCTCTCTGCAGCATACCCCAGTGTCTCCGGCATTTCCAGGTGTCAGTTGTTGCACAGCTTCCAGCGTTCCCAGCCGCTGCTGGGTTCCACTGCGCTCCAGTCACCAGTGCTTCTTGGAGTCAGCGTGGGCTGCAGGTTAAACGTCGCTCTCAAGTTATACAAGTCCTCAGTGTCTTTAACCCTCGCTCTCAAGTTATACAAGTCCTCAGTGTCTTTACCCTCGCTCTCAAGTTATACAAGTCCTCAGTGTCTTTAACCCTCGCTCTCAAGTTATACAAGTCCTCAGTGTCTTTAACCCTCGCTCTCAAGTTATACAAGTCCTCAGTGTCTTTAACCCTCGCTCTCAAGTTATACAAATCCTCAGTGTCTTTAACCACCGCTCTCAAGTTCTTCAAATCATTAGTGTCTTTAACCACCGCTCTCAAGTTCTTCAAATCATCAGTGTCTTTAACCACCGCTCTCAAGTTCTTCAAATCATTAGTGTCTTTAACCACCGCTCTCAAGTTCTTCAAATCATTAGTGTCTTTAACCACCGCTCTCAAGTTCTTCAAATTATCAGTGTCTTTAACCACCGCTCTCAAGTTCTTCAAATCATCAGTGTCTTTAACCACCGCTCTCAAGTTCTTCAAATCATCAGAGTCTTAACCACCGCTCTCAAGTTCTTCAGTCACCAGTATCTTTTACCATCACTCACAAGTACTTCCTGGACATTTCTCCATACGCTCCTTCTCTGTTATGTGACATTGTGTTGTCCTTTTCCCTGCAATAAAGTTCTTCAATAATTTCATCAAGCCTTACTGTCAGAGTTCTGTATGAGGAAGACCTATATCAGGCCATCCCTGTTCCGACCTAACTGTGGTTCCTCTTCCCTACCATCGGAAGAACCCCCGAGTTCACAACACCCCCAATCTAGGTCAGTGACAATACACTTTGACTGGTAAATAATGCCAGCCATCCACTAATCAGTGCACGGAGACATCCCAGCACCTTGACTGGCCAGAGTAATCAGTGTGTTGCCTAACAGCACTGACAGTTGCTGAATGTACATAATAGGTGGCTAGGGAAAGGCAGAAGACCAACCACCACCCATGAGCATGCAGAGTGTGGCTATGGCCACAAAACATCAGGTTACTAGTAGCCCGGGTGGCAGATGCCACATATTCCACTTGGTGGTGAGTCAGAGAAACTATATTAAGTGCACATAAACAATAGATACTGTTAGTTTTGTAAGAATCCACATTGTTGGATTAGAATATAAATACCATACATATTAGAGATGAGCAGTTTGGTTTTGAAATAATCCATACATCCCCGAATTTAGCTGATCTGAGTGTTTCTGAGTCCCAGTTCTGGTCTTCACACCACACTCGGATCCCAGAAAGAGGCAACATTTCATTTTCCCAGAGTTAGATCTTGTATGTTTTGAATTTTCCCAGAGTCGGATCTTGCTTGTTTTGGATTCCATATAAAAGTCCGTCCCTCATGATCGGACTCCATTTCACACTGGAGAGAGGAGGGAGAGGGTGTGGTACAGTTCCATAAGGGTGCTGTTAGGACTGAGAAAGTTTAGCTTTTCAGCTTTATTTATATACCAGCGTTTGCCCACGGCTTCACTCGTGTGGATATATTCTGGGGGGGAAAAAATAATCTCCATAGGTCATAAACAGTCCCTAGAAGTATTTTACTCCCCAAAAATGTTTATTTATGTACTTATAGTCATTTTGGACTGGAGGAGCCTGCACACTTCATGTGCCAAGTATCAAGTGTTCATTTTTTCCTTTATTGCTTCCTGATGTCTTTGACTATAAAAGTGATTAGAATACGACAGGTGTGAAATAAGTTTCCAGATGCACAAAAGGTATTATATGTACAAAAGTGCACACTACATTTTTTTCAAAGTATTCAACAGAGAATAGTCGTTGTATGCACTCAAACCACTTGGTGAAGCAGCTGGACCAGTCTGAAGCAGGTATGTCTTCTACATGCTGGATGAAGGTCTCCACTGCAGCTTTCGGTAACACAAATCCCACGCATCTTGCGCTTTATTTGTGGGAACATGAAGAAGTCACAGGGGGTCAGGTCTGGACTGTAAGGTGGATGACCAAGCTCCTGGATGTGTTCATGGACCAGAAAATCCACCACTTTCCTGGACTTGTGGGCAGGGCAGGTGCATTGTCTTGGTGGAGAAGAGCACCACGAGTGCAAGTTTTTGGACAGCAACCGGAAATGACTTTCATCACTTGCGGCAGGCATTGACTGGCGTACCAGTCCCCAATGACTGCTGCACGAGTGGTACGTTAGCTACATGTCCATTCTTGGACACAAAAACAGCTATGTAGTTATGCTTAGTTACCCTGTACTTGTCCTATATTGTCTTCAACTGTAAGTCACTGTTTTCCTGTTTTGATTATGTGCATATTGATAAAGCTAAATATTTATCGTATATAAAACACTTTAAGAGGTCTAAGAACACTGTACGCTATCTACGTAAGAAGTACCGTAAGGGTACGCAAGTTGTGTAGCGATCGCTCAACCGTAGTCGAGACGCTCAAGCGTCACGTTAGCTTACGGCCCAGTGATCACAGGCAGGCACGCTATTGGCTGCCGACTAACGTAATGATTCGCTATAGCATAGCGTACGCTCGGGACCACGAGGAGATCACCAGCGGTGCAGACGCTTACAACGTTAAAAACCTTTATATCTATACCTTTAACAATGAGATACACAGTATACCTTAGTGTAGAGACAGAGTGTAAGTGCAACCTGGTGTAACCTGATTAACTACAAAGCTGCTTGGGCGTCACCGACGCTTAGAGAATACTTAACCCTATAAAGAATACACAGATACCTGGGCTTAGGGTCCAAAACCTATTATATGTATTATAACTATTATACTTGCAAAAGGAATCACAGTACAAATGATACACTACAATATAACATAAACAAACTAACCAGATAACTACACAGGAAATACAATACAATACAATACAATAAAGGGAAAATAAGAGAGAGAGATAGAGGAGGGAGAGAGAGAGATGGCTCACAGTAAGACAATATGATTACGGAGAAAACTTACGCACAAGGGGAACGATCGCATGCGCCTCGATATCCAGCTCCCGATTATCAGCAATGAGAACCGTTGAAGAGAGTGAACTGGATACGGTCGGCCTGCCTATTTATGCCCCACACACAATACAACTCAATGGTCCCTACAATCTTATTGTTCATTGGACACAGGAATTCGGCTTCGCATTATAACAAAAGGTCATAGGTTGATTCATACAGGTGGGCTGTGACTATTTCCAACAGCTCAGGTGGGAGGGAAACTGGGTTTCCCGCCGCATGGGTAATAAAGTGCAAATAAAGTAAATGTTCATAAACTTCTTATGTCCGTAACTATTCGCACGAGCGATTGATCTGCTTCAAACCAACACCGGAATATTTCTAATTAAATATTCTTCCGATGGATACTAAACACCACCGTATTACTCCTGTCTGACCCTTCGTATCAAACAAAGAGGGATTCCTCTGTTCATGAACATTCTATATTAACCAAACTTTCAGAATCTATCAAAGGGACCATGATCTACAAAATACATTATTAGTGAAAATATGTAATGATTGAGTCGCACGCTACGATCGCATAAACTCTACCGTAAATACGCATACCATGCGCCTGCGGGTGCCCGTGACTGTGAGTATGCGCACGTACGGGAGAGCGTACGCATGCGCAGCACGGACCTGTGTGAGGTGCAAATATGGTAGTGTGCATAGAGATATTTTTCTGACTTTGACAGTCCACCCTTTGGCAGTCAATAATAACTGCCACCTTCTAAAACATTTCAAAAGGAGAAAAATATATGTCAGGGGTTAATTCATTTCCATGGTTGGGTAAGGGAGGAGAGAGGAGTAGGTGGGAAGAGGGTATGACCTAGTGAGATAGCAGAAGCATGTGTGTATGAGTCCATGTTTGGGGGGTCATGTATCATCGTGCCGTATGTGTTGTAAATCAAGCTTCGAGGTATTGCGAAGTATACATATGAATTTCTTCTTATCCCGTGGTACGGGTCTGTGGATGGGCTGTCAAACTTTACCGAGCTCTTTTCGGATTTTGAACAAAATGGGGAGCACATTTTAGTTGATGATACATGAATGGGGGAATATGTGATTGCTGATATCTGTGCCTGTATTCCCTATACTATGTGTGTCATTACCTGAGGGTTGTAGAAATGAAGAAAAGACATAATTACGGTAAATGCGGTGGTATTCTATGTCAGGTTAATGTACATCTGTCGGTTGAAGTTTTGTTCGGTATCAGTTGAAAGTCGTCTTCTTTGCGCTGTGTTGCCCATTAGGTGTGAGCAAAAAGCTTTGTCAATGCCATTAGATTTACAAAAAATGTTGGGCTAGCGTAAGTTTAAGAATTCTAGGGAAACTGGGGATCCATGGCAAAGTTCATCAAATGTCCGTATCTAAAGTGGTCAAAACTTCTTCTTTGGTCTATCCGTTGTCTGTATAGCGTCTCGTCAACTTCCTCGTCCAAGTGGGTCTTTTTATCTTGGAGAAAAACCAGAAAAACAGGTGAAAGAAACGGACCGTAGAAATCGCATTTTCATCACATCATTGTTTCTACATTTGGGTCATAAATCAAATCCAGGTTAATTACAGTTTCCTCACTCCTCAAACTCATTACCCTGGTACGATGTTTGCACTTCATTAAAGCCTGACCGCATCTAAATATCAATCCAATCGATATGACAACACCTAAGATACATAGGAGAAACTTCCCAACATCCATTATGACTCCTTGAGCCCAGTCTCCCAAACCGGAGAACCAATTTCGCGGGTCCAACCATGACACCCAACCAGTCAGCTCATTACCTACAGCAGCAAGAGTGAGATTGTGTTTTCGGCGAAATTCCCACTTCAATTGGAGAATATCGTCCATCTTTTGGTCTATGACCTCGACCGGATCCTCGGTGCTATTCGTGATATACGTGCAACACTTCACGCCGTACTGTGTTGCCAATGTAACACAATATCCGCCTGTCACTGCTGTGAGGTAATTGAGAACCATTCTATGCTGCACCAGTTCTGTTTTTTAAGCTTGAAGTTCCCTTCCAGTATATCTAAACGTGTCGTCATACATTTCAGTGATATTATCTAACAAATTTGCGAGCGCCGATATGTATTTATAATTTAGCACTCCTCTAGCGGTGCGGGTGAAATCTAACGCGATTAAGAATTGAATCCCGGTGGATTCACTTATCAGATCAGAGGCCGGATGCTCTAACCTTTCTGTCAGTTGCCTTTTAACTACGTGCTCGTAATGAGTGTGAGTATAAGGAGCTTGGGCACCACGATGTATGTCTTTCATTTTATCATGTGTTACAGTCATTACTTCAGGCAATACTTTTCCAATATAACACAATCCTTCAGAGTTTGGGGCAAGCCACTTGTACGCCTTTCTCCCGCATATGAAATATGCATCATCGGGGAGAACATATGGGACGGAGAAGGACATAACCATATTACACACCTTCCAGGTGAACTCTCCTAACCCTAATTCTTCCATCTGCTTAATACACGTATCAGGTTGTACGATATGTGCACAGTATCCTGGTGATACTTCTCCAACTCTCGTAATCCTATTTCCTAAGGTGTACCTATACCGGAAAGATTTTCCTCTACTGGCTATGTGGCGTACAAGCTCTGTATCTGTAGGCATTCTATCTGCTCTATGCGAAAAGCTCATGGTGTGGTTACTCCATGACACTTCCCAATTTCCCGGCTTTCTGGGATTGGAGATGTTGAAACATAATAGGGACCTATCCACATGGTATTGGTGGAGCTTCAAACTAGGAGGGCTGGAGATATTAAACCTCCTGTCCACCGGTCTCCCACCATTTAACTCAAGTACCTCCCCTATCGTTAAAGGAAATGGTACTAGCCCTGATTTGCTATGACCTTGAGGTACTTGAGAGCATACCCAACAATCTGTTTTGTTTAACACATTTCCCACTAAGGAGTGATAGTCACTCAATGGATGCCGGTCCATATGGATATTAAAACTGGATTGGCATTTCTTAATGCACCCATCTTCAATGACATTGTTACAGAGCCTACAGATACAGTTTTCCTCAGCTAACAATCCGTCACAATTCCTTCTATGGTCAATGCTATCGGATCGTTTTCTGATACTCGCCTTTGCTTGTTGGTTAGGTTGATCTTGGAAAACTACGCCTCCATCTTTATCATCAGAACCCATTCCAGAACCTCTATCGACCTCCATGGTACTCTCGCCGGAACAGACTGCTCTGGTCAACATCATGGTCAACAGAAAAATCCGGATCACAGTCTCTTTGGGCAAGTCCATCTTATAGGAGGAAACGGAGAAGAATGAGAAGGAGGAAAAAGAAATTTGAGGGAGAGGGGATGGGAAGTGGAGGAAAACAATAAAAGGGAGTGGGGAGTCAACAACAGCTCTCGGTCTTCAAGGCTCAGGTGCCGCCTCAGTCCTCCTGGAACAGACACTCCAGTGATACAACCTCTACCGTCTGTTCCTTATCACGGGACTTCTCTGGATCAGCAACCTTCTTGCAGTGGGATGAATGGACCCAAGTCTCTCTCTCAGCAACCTTCAATGCTGTAGTGCTAGTCAATAAGACCTGGTATGGTCCTTCCCATCTGTCAATAAGGCAACCTGAGCGTAGAAAATTCCGTATCATTACATAATCCCCAGGTTCAATGTCATGACAATTACTATCAGGTAGATCAGGAATCACCAACTTCAGATTATCATTTTGATTCCTTAACTGTTTACTCATGTTAATCAAGTACTTTACAGTTACTTCATTGTTACATTTCAAATCATCCTGAGGGTTAATCATGGCATGCGGTTGTCGACCAAACAAGATTTCAAAGGGGGACAGATTAAGAGGGGACCTGGGAGTGGTTCTGATACTGTACAATACAATGGGTAAAGCTTCTGGCCATGTCAATCCTGTTTCTGCCATCACTTTACTCAATTTATTTTTAATAGTGCTGTTCACTCTTTCGACCTTCGCACTCGCCTGTGGACGGTACGGAGTGTGCAGCTTGCTATCAATTCCCATCAACTTACACATTCCTTGAAAGACATCACCTGTAAAATGGGTACCCCTATCACTTTCGATTATTCTAGGGATACCATATCTACATACAAATTCCTGCACAATTTTCTTAGCAGTAAACATAGCGGTATTTGTAGCCGCAGGAAATGCTTCGACCCAATTTGAGAAAACATCTATACAAACAAGTACATATTTCAAATTCCGACAAGGGGGTAATTGTATAAAGTAAATTTGTATTACCTGGAAAGGGCCGCCGGCAGGTGGGATATGGGATGGTTCTGTAGGTATTGCCTTTCCAATATTCTTTCTCAAACAAGTAAGGCATGACATTGCTCTTTTACTCGCATGAGAGGAGAATCCTGGGGCGCACCAATATGCTCTCACCAATTTGCACATCCCCTCCTTGCCTAGATGAGTCAGCCCGTGAGCTGCTTCAGCCAGACATGGAAGATATGCTCTGGGGGCCACTGGTTTACCATGTCCATCCGTCCAGAGTCCTGAGGACTCCTGGCCACATCCCTTTGCCTTCCAGACTGCCTTTTCCTGTGTGGAACACAAATTTTGCATTTCACACAACTTCTGTGTGTTAATGGTATTAAATACCATCAATTGTGTGGTGTCTGTCTGTATGGGGGTAGCAGCTGCTAACTTAGCAGCTTCGTCTGCTCGGCTGTTACCAAGTGATACCGGGTCTTGGCTATATGTGTGTGCTTTACATTTGATAACAGCCACTCTGTCGGGTTCCTGTATCGCTGTTAGAAGCCTTTTTATGTGAGCTGCATGCGCTACCGGTGTACCAGCGGCCGTCATGAAATTTCTGAGACGCCATAGGGCTCCGAAATCATGGACTACCCCGAATGCGTATCTAGAATCGGTGTAGATATTGGCTGACTTACCCTTAGCCAATTCACATGCTCTGGTTAGGGCGACCAGTTCAGCAACCTGGGCTGAGTGAGGTGGGCCTAGCGGTTCCGCTTCTATGGTGTCTTGGTCATCTACGACTGCGTATCCAGTACACAAGTCTCCCGAGTCTGACTGTCTATGACAACTACCGTCCGTGTAGAACGTGAGTTCTGCATCTTCCAGTGGGTTGTCACTGATGTCAGGCCTTGCGGTAAAATTTTGGGTCAAATATTCCATACAATCATGTGTATCTTCCTTTGTATTAAATCCTCCTTCCCCATCACTCTCACCTTCCACCCTTTGTGCCTGACCAGGCACACCTGGGAGATACGTTGCAGGATTTAATGCACTGCATCTCCTTATGGTGATGTTTACGGGGGCCATTAGTGCCAATTCCCATCTTGTAAACCTCGCTGATGAGACGTGTCTGGTTTGGGCAGAATTCAATAAGGCTGATACTGCATGTGGCGTATGGATTGTGAGGTTGTGGCCTAGCACGACGTCTTCGCTTTTTGTCACTAGCAATGCTATCGCAGCAACGCTTCGCAAGCATGTGGGGAGGGATCGCGCTACCGTGTCTAGTTGAGCGCTGTAGTATGCAACTGGCCTGCTGGCATCACCGTGTTTTTGGGTTAGTACACCTGCCGCGCAACCAGCACTTTCTGTTCCGTATAGTTCAAAGGGTTTCCCATAGTCTGGCATACCTAGTGCTGGTGCCTGCGTTAGGCACTGTTTGAGTCTCTCAAATGCTGTTTCGGACTCGTCTGTATGCGAAATCCTATCAGGTTTGTTTGAGGAGACCATTTCCTGCAAAGGTAACGCCAAAATGGAAAACCCTGGGATCCAATTACGGCAATACCCACACATTCCTAAAAACGTTCTGATCTGTTGCTGGGTTTGTGGCAGAGTCATGTCTCTAATTGCTTGGATTCTATCAGCGGTCAGGTGTCTCAGTCCTTGTGTTAGACAGTGTCCCAAATATTTTACCTTAGTTTGGCATAATTGTAACTTGTCTTTGGACACCTTGTGTCCTGTGTCTGAAAGATGAAACAGGAGCTGTTTCGTATCCTTCAGAGATGCTTCCAGTGAATCTGAACACAGTAGTAAATCGTCCACATACTGTATCAATACTGATCCACTGTCTGGTTGGAAAGACTGTAAACAATCATGCAAAGCCTGAGAAAATATACTTGGACTATCTATGAAACCTTGGGGTAATCGAGTCCACGTGTATTGGACTCCTCTGTATGTAAATGCAAACAAATATTGGCTGTCAGGGTGCAGAGGTACCGAAAAGAAAGCGGAGCAGAGGTCAATAACAGTGAAAAATTTGGCAGTGGGAGGGATTTGCATTAGGATGACAGCTGGATTTGGCACTACGGGGAACTGACTCTCAACTATTTTGTTAATCCCCCTTAGATCCTGCACTAGTCTGTAACCCCTCCCCCCACTCTTTTTAACAGGGAAGATGGGACTATTGGCAGTGCTGGACGCTCTTACCAGAATGCCCTGTTGTAGCAAGCGCTCTATTACTGGGTAAACTCCTAACTCCACCTCTGGCTTCAGAGGGTACTGTGGGATTTTTGGAGCTATCCTACCATCTTTTACTTGTACAACTACTGGAGCTACGTTTGCCATTAATCCAGTGTCTTGTCCGTCTTTTGTCCAAAGTGACTCTGGTATCTGAGATGTCATCTCTTCTATTTGGGATGGATTCCTATTTGTCATAATGGTATGTGACATTAATTTTGATGGGGAGTCTAACATGTCTCGCACTTCCTGAGCGTGTTTCTCAGGTATGTCCAAGAATACACCTTCAGGAGTACAATAAATGACGCACCCCATTTTACACAGTAAGTCTCTTCCCAGGAGATTGGTTGGTGCCGACGCAGCCAGCAAAAAGGAATGCTTGGTATGCAAAGGCCCTATTGTAATCTCGGCTGGTTTGCTAACAGGGTAGTGCTGGACTACTCCTGTTACTCCCATGGCTGGAATTGTCCTACCAGTGGTTCTCATGCCCACTGTCGAATTTATCACTGACTTGGCCGCCCCTGTGTCTACAAGAAAGTTTAAAGTTTTACCAGCTACATTAATTGCGATCTCGGGTTCACTTCCAAGGTTGGCAATCAATTTTACTGGCTGCAGATTACAGGTATGGCCACACCCCTATTGGGTATGGTGACCTTCCTGAATCCCGCTGGCAGCAACTACTTGTGAGGGAGTTAGCTGGGAACTACCAGAGGCATGCCAGTCTCTGTTTGGGGGATATCTTTTTGTTTCCCCTGTATGTGGCTCATAACTCCGTTTCTGTGGACCCCGATCCCAATGTCGTGTGTCGTGTCGTTGTCTAGGGGGTTGGTATGAGTTTCGTGGATTCTTTACTCTACAATCTCGTGCCATGTGTCCCTGTTTGTGACAAGAATAACAAGTAACCATACTTGACTTACCCACAGGATTTGGTGATACAAACAAAGGCTGCCTTGTGGTCAGAGCCTGTATACTTACTGACATTAATTTATCAAACTTGTTGTTCCCTGTGTCTGGTGATGTTTCTATCGTGATCAATAGCAGCCTCTCTCAAAGTAGCCACAGACAGACCTCGCCAACATGGTTGTGTGGTCTGTACCCTAGTCTTCAATGACTCTTTTAAACCATCCATCAGTACCGATACTGCTACTTCCCGATGGTTTGTGTCTGTTTTAATGTCCTCTATGCCTGTGTATTTTGCCATTTCTAATAATGCTCTGTGAAAATACTCTGCAGCTGTCTCTGACTCCTTCTGTTTAATGGAGAATATCTTATTCCATTTAGCTACTGCGGGGAAATACTCTTTTAGCTGCAAGTTTATTCTTTTCACATTATCTTGGTTGTACACATCTGTAAGAGGTACATCATGATCTAGTCCGCAATCAGCTAAAAATTGAGTTGCGTCGACATTTGAGGGTAAACATGCTCTCAGCAATATCTGCCAGTCTTTATTGTTGGGCTCTGCAGTGTTACCTAAGTCTCTGATGTATTTTTGACTGGCAACTAAGTCTTTTCTAGGGTCAGGAAATTCAGACACTATGGTCCTTAATTCCATTCGGGAAAATGGAGTGTACATGGCAATGTTCCTAATGGGAGTGGCTCCTGATGTGTCTGTTTTCCCATTTGGCACTGCTATTACTCTAACAGGTGTAATTCTAACAACCTCATTCTGTGTAGATTCTACAGGCTGTGGTGAAATAGTCTCAGCATAATGCATGGTGCCGTACTTACCAGTTGATACGACCTCACCTATCCCTCCGCTAGGGGCCTTTACTAATCTCGTGGGTGGAGCTGTGCCTACTGTGGTCTCTGCTATGGTGGCTGTGAGAGAGAGCGCTGAAATCGTTGCCGATTCGTCCTCTTGATCATACTCCTGAGGAAAGTTCAAAACAGGGTACAACTTGCACGGGTTAATACTTGCATGGGTTAATGGTTTAACATTATCATTAACATTTACACAGTTACTAAGTGATTTTGTGTTACACCTTAGTGCGTCTTTCTCCGCAATCAACTTCTCTCCTGATATATATGGTGGCGGTGGGGCCGTGGCAATCAGTTTTCTGTTAGAGCCAGATCCCGCCGCCTGAGCCAAACCTCTCTGTATCTCACCTTCCTGTTGCCACAACTGTAAATAATCATAATGCTGGATTCGTCTCTTTGTTGATTTTATGAGACATATCCTCCTCCTTAAATTTTGTAACACTTCTGAGCTGAAGCTACCTACTCTTGGGAATTTCTCCCCGTCATGTACTGTCATTCTCTCCCATTCATCACATAAAGTTTCTGTGTGACTTCCATATTTCTCACACATTATATACCTGGCCGACCCAATTGGTCGGACCACTGAATCAACCCGAACCGAGGTTGATCGCCCCCTACCTGAACAAGTGGCCCCCATAGTTCGAAAGTGTTGCTTTATTTAGCCAACCCTTACGCAAAACCAAATGTCCACAATAGGCTGACGGTGGCGGTTTACCGAGTACCCCACTCACTCGCCCACGCCGACCAATACGACCTGATCACACCGATATGGTGCTGGCGTACTCGACCTAGGGCCCCTGCGACCTGAACCTCTATTTACTGGAACCTGCGAGGGTTATCCGAAGAACACTTACTCTTTCCAGTAACTATTGGTTGCTGGATAGTTCCTGAGTGAGCAGCAAACTTCCCTTAAAATAAAAAAATTACACAAATCACGTTAGAGTGTACAAATAGCGTTTGTGACCCCTTTACTCTAATGGTATTAGGTCAGATTACTAACTACTGCACACACTTACGTGCGGTCCAGTCGTTCAGTACACAAACAACTAAGCTTATGTACGGAAAGACCAATGGAATCGAAACTTACGACTGCGAATTCCTTCAGCCAGAGCTTATATGGCCTATATGGGTGTTGCACCAACCCTTTTCGGTGTTGTGCCTGTGAACTGTATAGCGGACTTCCTTGTCGGCTGTACCTGGACCTCCTGGTCTGTTATGACCTCCTGGTCTTGTTACAGTATGACCTCCTGGTCTTGTTACAGTATGACCTCCTGGTCTGCTATACTCTAATGCTCAAAATTGTATATTTAACCAGAGATGCCTCCCTAGCCACCGTGCACGTCACTTACACGCATGTACCTCACAAGTACTCGACTTTTCTTGTGGTTCAACCTTTAAAAATTGTAAAAACACTCACTCATCACATGTACACTTTTGTTTCTATTTCTATTTCTGCGCAGAAATTTTTCTTTAGATCAGGTGTGTTACCAATTAGGAGCAGGATCTGTTAATTAAATTTTAGACACCCAAAAATAGACTTGCGTTATTTCTCGCCTCGCGTTATTTATCGCTTTGCGGTAGAAATCAACTTATCGTGACTTGAGCTACGTGGGCGTAACCGGACGCTCCGTTGCGTAATATACGCTGCGTGCGTCGGCCTTTGGATTGCGTACGCAAGTCTTTGTTAGAGACACGTATACGCAAAGCAAAGATCCACCGTAACACAATTTATACTTTTATCAATGTAGATGATCCTTGATCATCTACCACACAACACACTGACTTCGCCTTATCTCCCAGGCAAAACTGTGTGTTTGTCTATCTTTTAACTATGTTATCTATTCTTAAACTATGAAATAACGGCAAATCTCTTTTAGCACTTCTATCAACTATAAAACTGGCAGACAGGAGAGTGATATACGAAAATGAAAAAGAAAAAGAAATGCAGATATATATATGTGTGCGTGCGTGTGTACGCAAGACAGAAAAATAAACAGTTTTAAAAGACACTAGCGTTTTGTTCTTACCTCCGGTTCCCGGATTCCTTCAGCACTCTTTACCTAAGCGAAGCAGACGCTTATCCTGTCAGCACTACGAGGGATACAACCTCCCGCCCTTTGCTGAGGGATAATGTCTGCTGATCTACCTAGTGCAGATATGTGAAGGACGGGCGAGCCGCCAATTGATAAAGCTAAATATTTATCGTATATAAAACACTTTAAGAGGACTAAGAACACTGTACGCTATCTACGTAAGAAGTACCGTAAGGGTACGCAAGTTGTGTAGCGATCGCTCAACCGTAGTCGAGACGCTCAAGCATCACGTTCGCTTACGGCCCAGTGATCACAGGCAGGCACGCTATTGGCTGCCGACTAACGTAATGATTCGCTATAGCGTAGCGTACGCTCGGGACCACGAGGAGATCACCAGCGGTGCAGACGCTTACAACGTTAAAAACCTTTATATCTATACCTTTAACAATGAGATACACAGTATACCTTAGTGTAGAGACAGAGTGTAAGTGCAACCTGGTGTAACCTGATTAACTACAAAGCTGCTTGGGCGTCACCGACGCTTAGAGAATACTTAACCCTATAAAGAATACACAGATACCTGGGCTTAGGGTCCAAAACCTATTATATGTATTATAACTATTATACTTGCAAAAGGAATCACAGTACAAATGATACACTACAATATAACATAAACAAACTAACCAGATAACTACACAGGAAATACAATAAAATACAATACAATAAAGGGAAAATAAGAGAGAGAGATAGAGGAGGGAGAGAGAGAGATGGCTCACAGTAAGACAATATGATTACGGAGAAAACTTACGCACAAGGGGAACGATCGCATGCGCCTCGATATCCAGCTCCCGATTATCAGCAATGAGAACCGTTGAAGAGAGTGAACTGGATACGGTCGGCCTGCCTATTTATGCCCCACACACAATACAACTCAATGGTCCCTACAATCTTATTGTTCATTGGACACAGGAATTCGGCTTCGCATTATAACAAAAGGTCATAGGTTGATTCATACAGGTGGGCTGCGACTATTTCCAACAGCTCAGGTGGGAGGGAAACTGGGTTTCCCGCCGCATGGGTAATAAAGTGCAAATAAAGTAAATGTTCATAAACTTCTTATGTCCGTAACTATTCGCACGAGCGATTGATCTGCTTCAAACCAACACCGGAATATTTCTAATTAAATATTCTTCCGATGGATACTAAACACCACTGTATTACTCCTGTCTGACCCTTCGTATCAAACAAAGAGGGATTCCTCTGTTCATGAACATTCTATATTAACCAAACTTTCAGAATCTATCAAAGGGACCATGATCTACAAAATACATTATTAGTGAAAATATGTAATGATTGAGTCGCACGCTACGATCGCATAAACTCTACCGTAAATACGCATACCATGCGCCTGCGGGTGCCCGCGACTGTGAGTATGCGCACGTACGGGAGAGCGTACGCATGCGCAGCACGGACCTGTGTGAGGTGCAAATATGGTAGTGTGCATAGAGATATTTTTCTGACTTTGACAGTATGTACTCTGTAATTGGGCACTGCGGAACCCTTGTGGCGCCATATAAATAAAGGATAATAATAATAATAATACCATCTGCTTGGCCATGCTGCATTTACATCTGAACGTCTGTGGCGGCACACCTCCAACTGGGGTCCATGGAGTCAATTGTTGTTTGATCTCGGGGTAAAAACTGAGATCTAGAATTCATTGCCACTGATGTTCTCGAAGACTGAGTTTGAGCAACCACCATGAAACCTGGCCAGCATGTTGTGGCACCAAGCCGCCTGAGCCTCCTTCTGCTCTTGAGTCAACAGATGGGGCACCCAGCATGCAGAAACCTTGCTCAGGCCAGTCTTTTTGTGAAGTATCAAGCGGATGGATTATGATAAGATGCCTTTCTCCTTCTATAATTGGGCCATGGTTACCCTGCTGTCCACCTTAACTATGGCCCACATGGCAGCAACTTTGTCCTCAGTGATGGCAAACACAGGTCGGCTGCAGCCCTCCTCATCTTCCAGGGACCGTCTCCTGTGCTGAAATTCTGCAAATCACTCAAACATAGTGGTTCAGGATGGTGCTTCCTCCCCAAAAGCAGCTTGCAGTCAGTAAAAACTCTCCTGCTGTCGTAGACCACTCTTGTTGTCATATCATGGCTCTCCAGTGGCCTCTGTTGAGCTCTATAACAAGTTTGTGAAGGAAGTGAACATGCTGAATTTTTAGGTGTGCAGTGCTGCTTATATACGGTTCTGTGCCTTGACAATTCACGGAAAATTTTAGTCAAATATTACAGTTCACAATCAGACACTCAGATTGTGTCTACTCCATAAGCGGAACTGACGGAGACAAATGAGTCAGTTGCTGCCGGGCCCTAGCCCTCCAATGGGCACCTTCCATGTTGTCCTTCATTCTGTGTCCTTCCTGCTGTTATAGGAACTACAGAGCGGAGTGCCGATCACCATCATTAGCGCTCCTCCCCTGTGACCTGGACTAAGTGCTATGGTGGTCGTGGATGTCATGTAACATCCGACCGCGACCCTGAGCATAACTTAGGAGTTGGGAGACAATGTGGTGTTAATATGCTTTCTCTAGACAAAGTTTCATACATTTATTGCTTAAATCACAGTGACAGATTGATATACATGCTTACGAATGATTTATGGTCAACATGTAAATAACTACAACCCATGAAGTTTGTGTACGTGATCAGCAAAAGGAGTTTGCTAGTCGCACTGTCATGTGACACACGACGCCTCTGTAACATCAGCGCTGATCATGTGCACACTGTGGGAGATGGATGCGTGGTCACATGATCGTGATGCACGTCCAGCCTACATCTGAATACCTGAGTTAATGTGGACACAGCCCTCAATGCAACATGATAGGCGGATGTGCGGTCACGTATGTGGTTGTGACACGTGGCCCGCTGAGTTATAATTTGAAGCTTCAAATGGAGCCCTCTAGTCATGTGATTGATGGTTACATCATAAGACTGGTAAAATTGCACTTCAGTCATAAAAATGGTTTATAAACCTTTGTTTCTATTATGAATAACAGATCTCTCTGAATGTGAGGATAATAACGGGAATCTGCCTTCCATATTATTATTTTTTATAAAAATTGTTAAATTGTTGTAACATAGATGGAATTCATTACCACCCAGGTGAGCCAATTAGCAGCCATATTGGTTAAATTGGGCATACACTATACAATTATCTGTCAGATAATCTGCCAAATCTGGCTGGTTGGAATGAAAATCTGGTAATGGATGAGAGCAAATAACAGTAGACCATTTTCTCCCAAACACTTGAAAATGTACAAAACCTGACATTTAGACAAATTGGTTAAATTATGGATTTAACCACTTTGTATGAATGACCATTTTTCTCTGTTTTCCAGTGTTTGGGAGAAAATGGACTATTGTTATTTGCTCTCATCCATTACCAGATTTTTATTCCAACCAGTTAGATTTGGCAGATTATATAATTGTATAGTGTATGCCGACCTTTAGAGTATAAATATCTACTCCTTGACACTCACAAGTCACCTTTGACAAAGCTGTTGGTGACACAGCAAAATGTGTTAGGTGTGTCTACGCCCCGAATTCCTCTGATCCATTTGGAGGTGCAGCAGAACTACCCAAGCCTGAACCAGACTTCAATATTCTTACCATTATCAGGAAAAGTGGATTACTGCAGTTATTGTGACATCCAGGCGTTTCCAGCCAATTTACACCGACTCCAAGGGATCCAATATGTGTGCGTGATATCATTCTATTAAAATCAAGGACCATATCTATTGTGAGTTTGGTAAATATAACCTTGTTGGACATTATTATCTTCTAAAGTAACATTCCATCCAAAAACGTGGAGGTTGTTATAGGAACAGGACTATAGACTTTATGCTGCTACCCCATTAGCCGCAAAAATTGAGTTTATTGAAGAAAAGGGGTTCAGGAATTGGTTTTATCATTTTTATCATATAGTTATTTAATGTTATGCAGTTGCTTTTAAACTATGAATTTAAATCTATTTCATCTAGTGTACAGTATGTGAACAATCATTCTTTCCACAAAAGCGCTTTTCTTGTGTATTCATTTTGGTTTATGTGTCTTTGGGGATTGCCTACCCCTTGTAATATGTGGGAGGGTGGGGTACATGTGTATACTTGAAGGTGGAGACTCCTTTATCTTGGATTAGCACCCCTTCCACCTACCACAGGGAGTTTTAAATTAGCATGGATCTCTGGCATTTACAGACTGCATATTGGGAAAGGCACTATGATTGTAAGGATTGTAAGTCCTTAATAAATGTATACAAATTGTCAGTTTTAGAGATGAGTTTGGGGTGCGGGGCCCCCTGGGTTGGTGTGGACTGGCAGCTTTGGGGTTTCACATTGTAATACCTAACCAAGCACTATTTTTAGCACCTAATTATTTTTCTATCTATGTAACTCCTTTTAATATTCTAATTATTACCTTTCACCAATGTAACACTCCTAACACAAACAGTAGCTCCTGCTTCTTATTTATGTAACACTTACTAACACTTTAACCTCTCACTAATGTGATGCCTTGGGGCGATTGGCCTTTGCAAGCTTGTGGGGTCTCATGCCCTGGACTTAAACTTTAGTGTTAGGGACCCACCTGATGAGATCACCTTGTCGCAGTTGGTGGGTCCTTATATTTTTGGCCAAAAATTATGCTAAGCACCTCAATTTTGCACTATGTTAGATTACAGAGTTTATTATAATTATTATAATTAGCAGTGCTTAGTACCACGGCCATTCGCACAGCATTTTCTGGTCGTGCATATAATAGCAGCTGCGATCACATTTGCTACTGGAGAGGCTTGTGCGTACTGGAAGAGCAGCTCAGCCTGCGCATCTTCAAAGGCACTCAGGTTCTGCGTGGCAACCCGATGTGTGATGATATTACCGATGTTTCTGCAATCATGTGGCGCCATACGCAAAAAATGCGATCACAGTGGGTGTCCTTTTGCATGGGTTAGATTCTGCCCATATGACCATACAATCGCAACTGCATATGGCAAATCATTGCAACAGGAGTTGGAACAACCGCACCTGAATGACCCCATAAGATCCTGCATTGCCATAGATGGCAGTAAGCAGGAGTCTTTTTGCCATGGTTATGGTCAGGCCACTGTTATATGTTATTTACATACTATGCAATATATCGTTTGTGCAGCTGACAAACAACATTACAAAGTGCATCTGTCAGTGTGTACAGACAATGTCTGTGAACGACATCGTTCACAGACATTTAGCTTTGGCCCTGCAGCACAACTGATGCCAATATATCTTGCATGTATAGCGGTATATCTTGCTGTCGTCACCCGCCATTCAATACATATACTGGCCCAGGAACCACTGACATTGACGCAGCTACCAGTTTCTGCGGCCAGAGTGTGTATGAACAATATTGTTTGTGCATAGTACTTTCCAAATCATTGGATCGGTTAGCGCATTGGGGTGGTGGCCTAACCATCTCTAAGGTGTGTACCCAGCTTAAGAAATAGAGGTAACTCAAGCGCTGCTAATATTATTTGGTGTCCTGTCAATAAGTTACAGCAGGCATTTCCAACATTGATCCTCAAAGCACACTAACAGTCTAGGGCAGGCTTTTTCAACCAGTGTGCCGTGGCAGACCATTTGCAAGGTGTGCCGCGGAGCCAGAGCAGCTTCCTGCACCTTCAGAGTGAACTGTTGGCCCGGGCTCTTCTTAGAGGATCATTCATGCTCCGGCTGTGACCTATGCCTTGATGACGCGGCGGTGTGATATCATAGGTCACGACCGCCACATCTCACCACCCAGCCAGCACACCCGTCTGTGTACACATCTTCCAGTTCCCGCGTGCATCCACAGCTTTCCTTGCCCACACACTACCACACCTGCCCGACCGCCCGCTGCTCAATATTCGCAGCAATCCACTATGAACAACCCCCGCCACTGAGGGACAGGGAGGAGGTCAGCTGACCGGTAGGGGCTAATATTTGTTATGTTATTTTTCCTGTGGGGAGCAATAGGATTTATGGACTTATGGGGGGAACAATGTGAATAATTCATGTGGGGAGCAATAGGATTTATGTGGGGAGAAATGTGCTTGATTTTGGTGTGAGCAACATGATTTATGTGGGGAGCAATGTGATTGACTTTTGTGGGGAGCGATAGGATTTATGTAAGGAGCAACATGATTTATGTGGGCAGCAATGTGATTGTTTTTTTGTGTAGGCCAATGTATGTGTGGATTTTTTATTACTGTGAGGGCCAAAGTGTGTTTTGTTTTGTTTTTCTGTGGGGAACGGATGGTGTGTCTTGGCAATTTTAAAATATTGTTCGGTGTGCCACGAGTAAAAAAAGGTTGAAAATCACTGCCCTACTATATGAGGAAAACTCACCTCAAATAGACAAATACAGAACAAAAACCAAGACACCTTATAAAAAACTCACAACAATTAGCAATCACTTTATATACTTCTCCACTTGACTTCTCATTCACCCCCTGTCTTAACCAGCTGTCTGTTTCTGTGATGTCAGGTGAGTGTTTTTTTTCTGTAAAAGCACTATTAAATGAATGTGAATAGAAAGTTTTTCAATTCACTGCTGTCTGGGTGTATGAAATCAATTGAGTGGCACTTTCTATAACAAACAGAGTAGCACAAGTAAATTAATATTAATAGAATAGCTTCTATTTAACACTAGTCTGTTACTGTATGGCAATTGAATGTTGTTTCTATAAAAGCACCATTGAATGAATACAAATAGAATAGCTTCTAATCTTCAGTGGTTTTGAATAGATACTGCCACCAAATAGAACACACCCTGACGGATTTTCATTTAGAAACCGCTGAGGATCAATTGGCGTTGATTTACACCGATTAAAACCGATACTTAGTAAATTTAGCCATAGGATTTATTAAGGTTCCAGAAAGCTGAAAGTTGACCTGTGTGAATAAAAGACAACTAATTAATTTATAATGCAGGGCTCATATCTATTGATCTTAATATAGATATGTATATTGTTTATAGCTGAAAGCATTATGATGTATTGTTTTTTTAATAAGTATTAAATTGCCTATTTAAAGCGCACCTATTAATTCTACACATTTGAGACAGCCAATGAGTTCAGGTCACAAAATGACTGACTTCACTGTGTGTAGACAATACTTTACAGTCCGGATTCTTGTAATCAAAATAGAGATGGATAACACACTAACCAGTAAGGGGCACTATAAAGAATTCTGTGCTTCCTACCCACTGTGGTACCACTGAAGTAGATAAAAATAGGCTTAAACTTTTGGGTTTTCTTTATTGTTCTCTTGCTACAGATGGAGCAACGCTAATCGTGGATCCATCTGTACCGGGGCGCGCCTGCCTAGGAGTGCCTATCGCAGCGTCTGGGATACGCGTGCGTGTGAGATGCGCACGTGCCCCATTCACTGCAATGGGAGTGTCTCTGTGCACTCCTGTAGCGTGGCTAGGCGCCGGATCACCAAGCCGAGCCGCAAGTGCATGTTTGCGATGGAGCCGCATCAAATGAGCGCAGCTCCATCTGTAATCCTAGGTTTCAATAGAGTGAGAATTTGGCTTTTCACCTGCAAAAGGCATTTGGCCAATTGCTAGATTTCTCTGTATAAAGCTATGGAAACAGTGACACCTTCAGCTTAAATCAAGAAATATTTTAACAATGTGTTGAGACATAATAACAAAGGTATCGTACACTTGCAGAACCTTATTGTGGTGAATTTACACATAAGCAATCGTTGGAAGCATAAGGTACACTAAACTCAAGACATGGATGCAAGTTGTGCTAATGAGTAAGTAGATCACATTTTTATGTGGTGCAAATGGACTTATGACCATCTCATACCTCCCAACATATGTCTCCTCTGATGTGGGACTCCCTCGCGTGGCACAGCCATGCGCTACCAAAAAGGGGGCATGGCTTCGTGGGACTACCGCTATCACGAGCCACGCCCCCATTTTCCTTTACTGTAGGGGCATGCCCAGCGCTCTATGTCTCCCGTGAACAGACGCTGTGCATCTATTCACCGCTGCTGCAGCTAGTGACTGGAGACCCCCAACTGCTCTCCTCTACCACCACCACTGCGGTACACTGTGGCCCATGGGTGGAATAGCAGGACAGTCCCAAAAAAATGGTACTGTCCCGTTAAAATCAGAACACTTGGGTGGTATGTCATCTCCAAATCAGGCCCATAATGTTAGTGTTCTAGCCAGGGTTCCTCTGCCATGATGTTCACCCATATTAAGGATAACAAGGGAAATGTAATAGCGTCAAGAGTTCGTGGAGGTACAAGATTTCAGTCAAGATTGCCCATATTTTTAAAGCAGCAATCATTTACAAAGCAAAAGCAACTTGGTTTTGCCTTGTAAATGATTGCTGCTTTAAAAATACGGGCAAACTCAGCTGAAATCCAGGACCTCTGCACACTCGGACCCTATTACATTTCCCTGAATATATGTCCTAAATCTACAGCTGAGCTTTAATCCTTCAATACAGCAAACTGATTAACAGATTTCAAATATCATACATAATAAATATGCACTAATCATGAATAATCTGGAATAACAAGGTACTCATTGGGTTTAGGTTTAAATAGGCTTGGCAAGTGACCACACGCTTTGAAATCACAAAGAACTGGCAATGTAATACAAACCTAACTCTGCTGGCAGACGCCGAAAAAGAATGTATCTGCAGAATAGACTAATAATAGTGCATTATGCCACACAATGCTTTATTGTGGATTTTAAGCGTGTGCTTGCAGTAATCACAGAGACTCTTTTTATATTGGAATCTCAGTGTGTTATACTATAAAGCACAGTGTTCCCTGCATAGTCTTATTTAAGAACAGGGACTGCAGAAAATATTGAGCAAAAACAAAACAGCGCATGGAGGGACCTTTGTTTCACAATCCTTGGCAAACTCCAATAGTTATGTTACCAGTAATGTTGATTCTACATTTTCCTATCATTCTACTGTAGATACTACAGAATCTGAAGAAAACAACAGATTGGGCACATATTTTGGGCATGTTCATGCTTTAGTAAACAGTGCTTTCATGTTACATTTTAATCTTCCTCTCGCTTCTGGTTTATTCAGAAAAAAAAACTCTCCCAAAAACCTATTAATTCATTAATGTATTTAAAAACACTGCTCCATGTCTGAATATGGGTTTCTATTTCATTATTTTTCCATAAAGGTTCACCAGAAGAATCTGCCTTGTGCAGGAAATAAGAAAAATATTATAAGCAGGGAATCCACCATACTTGACGACTTTTTGGCTGCTCTCTCCGGGAGAGAGCAGCCAGGTCGGCTCAGCAGGAGGGTGGGCTGCGACGTGCCATGCAGAGGGGGGTGGACTAGAGGCAGAACGGGGGCGTGGCGGCGGCCGGAACAGGGGCGCGGTGTGAGGATCATGTCATGTAAGCCACGCCCCCACTGTGTAATGCCGCTATTACTGCCATTATACAGCAGGGGGCGTGGCTATGATGACACGATTGAACAAGAATCGCGTCATCGCCTGCCTTGACCGCCCACTTTACTCGCTAAGTGGGCGGCCGGGCAGGGTGGGACCCCTGAAATCGGGAGACTTGCCTGCTCTTCCTGGGGGCCAGGAGGGTCCCATGATTTTCGGGAGCCTCCCGGCCATTCCGGGAGAGTAGGCAAGTATGGAATCCACTAATATTCAGAGCCATGTATGACAGAAAGCCCAGCTCAGCGGCAAACGCAGGATTTCTGGAGGGGGGTTTCCAAATGTTTGATTTTAGAATGATTGTCAGCAATCCATGAATGATGCATAATTAGCATGTAACAAGCTATAGTCTGTTCCAAAGTGCAGTGTATGTAATACAGTACATCAGACATATGATGACCCAATGACTACGGTAAGCCACTTACCAGAATCTCTCTTTTGTGGGATGATTGAGCACTCAGATCCACAGACACAGCAGACTTGGCAGGAAAAGGAGGCGCTGTGCTCATATTACAGTTCTGACATGGCAGAAAACTCTGCACCAAGACACACATATCAATATAATAAAAAACTGATTTATTTATTAATATACAGTGCATCCAGAAAGTATTCACAGGCCTTCACTTTTTCAACATTATGTTATGTTAAAGCCTTATTCCAAAATGGAATAAATAAATTTTTCCCCTCAAAATTTTACACACAATACCCCATAATGAGAGTTTTTTTAAGGTTTTTGCAAATGTATTAAAAAATTTAAAAAAACGAAGAAATCATACGTATATAAGTATTCACAGCCTTTGCTGAATACTTTGTTGATGCACCTTTGGCAGCAATTACAGACTTAAGTCTTTTTGAATATGATGCCACAAATTTGGCACACCTATCTTTGGGCAGTTTTGCCCATTCCTCTTTGCAGCACCTCTCAAGCTCCATCAGGTTGGATGGGAAGCGTCTATGTACAGTCACTTTCAGATCTCTCCAGAGATGTTCAATCGGATTCAAGTCTGGGCTCTGGTTGGGCCACTCAAGGACATTCGCAGAGTTGTCCTGAAGCCACTCCTTTGATATCTTGGCTGTGTGCTTAGGGACGTTGATCTGCTGAAAGATGAACCGCGGCCCCAGTCTGAGGTCAAGAGCCCTCTGGAGCAGGTTTTCATCCAGGATATCTCTGTACATTGCTGCATTCATCTTTTCCTCTATCCTGACTAGTCTCCCAGTTCCTGCCACTGAAAACCATCCCTACAGTATGATGCTGCCACCACCATACTTCACTGTAGGGATGATATTGGCCTGGTGATGAGCGGTACATGGTTTCCTCCAAACATGACGCCTGGCATTCGCCCCAAAGAGTTCAATCTTTGTCTCATCAAAATAGATAATTAAATTTCTCATGGTCTGAGAGTCCTTCAGGTGCATTTTGGTAAACTCCAGGCAGGCTGCCATGTGCTTTTTACTAAGGAGTGGCTTCCGTCTGGCCACTCTACCATACAGGCCTGATTGGTGGATTGCTGCAGAGATGGTTGCCCTTCTGGAAGATTCTCCTCTCTCCATAGAGGAATGCTGTAGCTCTGACAGAGTGATCATCAGGTTCTTGGTCACCTCCCTGACTAGGGCCCTTCTCCTCCGATCGCTCAGTTTAGACGGCTGGCCAGCTCTAGGCAGAGTCCTGGTGGTTCCAAACTTCTTCCATTTATGGATGATGGATGCCACTGTGCTCATTGGGACCTTCAAAGCAGCAGATATTTTTCTGTACCCTTACACAGATTTGTGCCTCGAGACAATCCTGTCTCGAAGGTCTACAGACAATTCCTTTGATTTCATGCTTGGTTTGTGCTCAGACATGCACTGTCAAGTGTGGGACCTTATATGGTGTGTGCCTTTCCAAATCATATCCAAATCAAGTCCTTGTAAGGAGCAGACACAGAAGAAAAAGACAATCCCACCGCCGCCAACGTCTGCCATCACCAGAAGCAGATGCCCGAACTTCCGGTCTGAACTTATCAGAGCCGCGAGCGGCAATCAGACCACATTCGGACTACATCTGTAGATAGGGTAAGCTAGGGACAGTCTCTGCCCTCTACTCATCCAGATCTTTTCACCTAGTGTCTGAAAGCTCCAAAAAGTATTGAAAAGGAGCTGTAAACATTTATTTGTTTATTCTGCATTGCACTTCTCTCTTTACTTTCTTATTACCTATCTTTTCAATTTATTTTTATTTATTTTTTATTTCTCTGACGTCCTAGTGGATGCTGGGGACTCCATAAGGACCATGGGGAATAGCGGCTCCGCAGGAGACTGGGCACAAAAGTAAAGCTTTAGGACTACCTGGTGTGCACTGGCTCCTCCCCCTATGACCCTCCTCCAAGCCTCAGTTAGTTAGATTTTTGTGCCCGAACGAGAAGGGTGCACACTAGGTGGCTCTCCTGAGCTGCTTAGTGAAAAGTTTAGTTTTAGGTTTTTTATGTTCAGTGAGACCTGCTGGCAACAGGCTCACTGCATCGAGGGACTAAGGGGAGAAGAAGCGAACTCACCTGCGTGCAGAGTGGATTGGGCTTCTTAGGCTACTGGACATTAGCTCCAGAGGGACCGATCACAGGCCCAGCCATGGATAGGTCCCAGAGCCGCGCCGCCGGCCCCCTTACAGAGCCAGAAGACAGAAGAGGTCCGGAAAATCGGCGGCAGAAGACGTCCTGTCTTCAACAAGGTAGCGCACAGCACTGCAGCTGTGCGCCATTGCTCTCAGCACACTTCACACTCCGGTCACTGAGGGTGCAGGGCGCTGGGGGAGGGCGCCCTGAGACGCAATAAAAACACCTTGGATGGCAAAAAAATGCATCACATATAGCTCCTGGGCTATATGGATGAATTTAACCCCTGCCAGAATACACAGAAAAACGGGAGATAAGGCCGCCGAAAAGGGGGCGGAGCCTATCTCCTCAGCACACTGGCGCCATTTTCCCTCACAGCTCCGTTGGAGGGAAGCTCCCTGGCTCTCCCCTGCAGTCACTACACTACAGAAAGGGTTAAAAAAGAGAGGGGGGCACTAATTACGCGCAGTATTAAAAATACAGCAGCTATAAGGGGAAAAACACTTATATAAGGTTATCCCTGTATATATATAGCGCTCTGGTGTGTGCTGGCAAACTCTCCCTCTGTCTCCCCAAAGGGCTAGTGGGGTCCTGTCCTCTATCAGAGCATTCCCTGTGTGTGTGCTGTGTGTCGGTACGTTTGTGTCGACATGTATGAGGAGAAAAATGATGTGGAGACGGAGCAGATTGCCTGTAATAGTGATGTCACCCCCTAGGGGGTCGACACCTGAGTGGATGAACTGTTGGAAGGAATTACGTGACAGTGTCAGCTCTGTATAAAAGACAGTGGTTGACATGAGACAGCCGGCTACTCAGCTTGTGCCTGTCCAGACGTCTCATAGGCCGTCAGGGGCACTAAAGCGCCCGTTACCTCAGATGGCAGATATAGACGCCGACACGGATACTGACTCCAGTGTCGACGGTGAAGAGACAAATGTGACTTCCAGTAGGGCCACACGTTACATGATTGAGGCAATGAAAAATGTTTTACACATTTCTGATAATATGAGTACCACCAAAAAGGGGTATTATGTTCGGTGAGGAAAAACTACCTGTAGTTTTCCTGAATCTGAGAAATTAAATGAGGTGTGTGATGATGCGTGGGTTTCCCCCGATAACAACTGATAATTTCTAAAATGTTATTGGCATTATATCCTTTCCCGCCAGAGGTTAGGGTGCGTTGGAAACACCCCCTAGGGTGGGTAAAGCGCTCACACGCTTGTAAGAACACGGGCTCTACCCTCTCCTGAGATGGCCGCCCTTAAGGATCCTGCTGATAGAAAGCAGGAGGGTATCCTAAAATGTATTTACACACATATTGGTGTTATACTGCGACCAGCAATCGCCTCAGCCTGGATGTGCAGTGCTGGGTTGGCGTGGTCGGATTCCCTGACTGAAAATATTGATACCCTAGATAGGGACAGTATATTATTGCCTATAGAGCATTTAAAAGATGCATTTCTATATATGCGTGATGCACAGCGGAATATTTGCCGACTGGCATCAAGTGTAAGTGCGTTGTCCATTTCTGCCAGAAGAGGGTTATGGACACGACAGTGGTCAGGTGATGCGGATTCCAAACAGCATTTAGAAGTATTGCCTTATAAAGGGGAGGAGTTATTTGGGGTCGGTCTTTCAGACCTGGTGGCCACGGCAACAGCTGGGAAATCCACGTTTGTACCCCAGGTCGCCTCTCAACATAAGAAGACGCCGTATTATCAGGCGCAGTCCTTTCGTTCCCAGAAGGGCAAGCGGGCAAAAGGTTCCTCATTTCTGCCCCGTGACAGAGGGAGAGGAAAAAGGCTGCAGAAATCAGCCAGTTCCCAGGAACAGAAGCCCTCTCCCGCCTCTGCCAAGCCCTCAGCATGACGCTGGGGCTTTACAAGCAGACTCAGGCACGGTGGGGGCCCGTCTCGATGAATTTCAGCGCGCAGTGGGCTCACTCGCAAGTAGACACCTGGATCCTTCAGGTGATATCTCAGGGGTACAAATTGGAATTTGAGACTTCTCCCCCTCGCCGTTTTCCTAAAGTCGGCTTTACCGACGTCTCCCTCTGACAGGGAGGCAGTTTTGGAAGCCATTCACAAGCTGTATTCCCAGCAGGTGATAATCAAGGTACCCCTCCTGCAACAGGGAACGGGGTATTATTCCACACTGTTGTGGTACCGAAGCCGGACGGCTCGGTGAGACCGATTCTAAATCTAAAATCTTTGAACACTTACATACGGAGGTTCAAATTCAAGATGGAGTCACTCAGAGCAGTGAGTGCGAACCTGGAAGAAGGGGACTACATGATGTCTCGGGACATCAAGGATGCTTACCTTCATGTCCCAATTTACCCTTCTCACCAAGGGTACCTCAGGTTTGTGGTACAGAACTGTCACTATCAGTTTCAGACGCTGCCGTTTGGATGGTCCACGGCACCCCGGGTCTTTACCAAGGTAACGGCCGAAATGATGATACTCCTTCGAAGGAAGGGAGTTTTAGTTATCCCTTACTTGGACCATCTCCTGATAAGGGTAAGATCCAGAGAACAGTTAGAGGTCGGTGTAGCACTATCTCAGGTAGTGTTGCGGCAGCACGGTTGGATTCTCAATATTCCAAAATCGCAGCTGGTTCCGACGACTCGTCTTCTGTTCCTAGGGATGATCCTGGACACAGTCCAGAAAAAGGTGTTTCTCCCGGAGGAGAAAGCCAGGGAGTTATCCGAGCTAGTCAGGAACCTCCTAAAACCGAGCCAAGTCTCAGTGCATCAATGCACAAGGGTTCTGGGAAAATGGTGGCTTCCTACGAAGCAATCCCATTCGGCAGATTCCACGCAAGAACTTTCCAGTGGGACCTGCTGGACAAATGGTCCGGGTCGCATCTTCAGATGCATCAGCGGATAACCCTGTCACCAAGGACAAGGGTGTCCCTCCTGTGGTGGTTGCAGAGTGCTCATCTTCTAGAGGGCCGCAGATTCGGCATTCAGGACTGGGTCCTGGTGACCACGGATGCCAGCCTGCGAGGCTGGGGAGCAGTCACACAGGGAAGGAATTTCCAGGGCTTATGGTCAAGCCTGGAGACATCACTTCACATAAATATCCTGAAGCTAAGGGCCATTTACAATGCTCTAAGCTTAGCAAGACCTCTGCTTCAAGGTCAGCCGGTGTTGATCCAGTCGGACAACATCACGGCAGTCACCCACGTAAACAGACAGGGTGGCACAAGAAGCAGGAGGTCAATGGCAGAAGCTGCAAGGATTCTTCGCTGGGTGGAAAATCATGTAATAGCACTGTCAGCAGTGTTCATTCCGGGAATGGACAACTGGGAAGCAGACTTCCTCAGCAGACAGTAGACGCTCTGGTAACACCGTGGGTGTACCGGTCAGTGTATGTGTTCCATCTTCTGCCTCTCATACACAAGGTACTGAGAATTATAAGATGGAGAGGAGTAAGCACTATATTCGTGGCTCCGGATTGGCCAAGAAGGACTTGGTAACCGGAACTTCAAGAGATGCTCACGGAGGATCCGTGGCCTCTACCTCTAAGAAGGGACCTGCTCCAGCAAGGACCCTGTCTGTTCCAAGACTTACCGCGGCTGCGTTTGACGGCATGGCGGTTGAACGCCGGATCCTGAAGGAAAAAGGCATTCCGGATGAAGTCATCCCTATCCTGATCAAAGCCAGGAAGGATGTAACCGCAAAACATTATCACCGCATTTGTCAAAAATATGTTGCGTGGTGCGAGGCCAGTAAGGCCCGACGGAGGAATTTCAACTGGGTCGATTCCTACATTTCCTGCAAACAGGAGTGTCTATGGGCCTGAAATTGGGGTCCATTAAGGTTCAAGTTTCGGCCCTGTCAATTTTCTTCCAAAAAGAACTAGCTTCAGTCCCTGAAGTTCAGACGTTTGTAAAAGGGGTACTGTATATACAGCCTCCTTTTGTGCCTCCAGTGGCACCTTGGGATCTCAATGTAGTTTTTGGGTTCCAAAAGTCACATTGGTTTGAACCACTTAAATCTGTGGAGTTAAAATATCTCACATGGAAGGTGGTCATGCTGTTGGCCCTGGCCTGGGCCAGGCGCGTGTCAGAATTGGCGGCTTTATCCTGTAAAAGCCCTTATCTGATTTTCCATTCGGACAGGGCGGAATTGAGGACTCGTCCTCAGTTTCTCCCTAAGGTGGTTTCAGCGTTTCACCTGAACCAACCCATGGTGGTGCCTGCGGCTACTAGGGACTTGGAGGACTCCAAGTTGCTAGACGTTGTCAGGGCCCTGAAAATATATGTTTCCAGGACGGCTGGAGTCAGAAAATCTGACTCGCTGTTTATCCTGTATGCACCCAACAAGCTGGGTGCTCCTGCTTCTAAGCAGACTATTGCTCGTTGGATTTGTAGTACAATTCAGCTTGCACATTCTGTGGCAGGCCTGCCACAGCCAAAAATCTGTAAATGCCCACTCCACAAGGAAGGTGGGCTCATCTTGGGCGGCTGCCCGAGTGGTCTCGGCTTTACAACTTTGCCGAGCAGCTACTTGGTCAGGGGCAAACACGTTTGCTAAATTCTACAAATTTGATACCCTGGCTGAGGAGGACCTGGAGTTCTCTCATTCGGTGCTGCAGAGTCATCCGCACTCTCCCGCCCGTTTGGGAGCTTTGGTATAATCCCCATGGTCCTTACGGAGTCCCCAGCATCCACTAGGACGTCAGAGAAAATAAGAATTTACTTACCGATAATTCTATTTCTCATAGTCCGTAGTGGATGCTGGGCGCCCATCCCAAGTGCGGATTGTCTGCAATACTTGTACATAGTTATTGTTACCAAAAATCGGGTTATTATTGTTGTGAGCCATCTTTTCAGAGGCTCCTTCTGTTATCATGCTGTTAACTGGGTTTAGATCACAAGTTGTACGGTGTGATTGGTGTGGCTGGTATGAGTCTTACCCGGGATTCAATATCCTTCCTTATTATGTACGCTCGTCCGGGCACAGTATCCTAACTGAGGCTTGGAGGAGGGTCATAGGGGGAGGAGCCAGTGCACACCAGGTAGTCCTAAAGCTTTACTTTTGTGCCCAGTCTCCTGCAGAGCCGCTATTCCCCATGGTCCTTACGGAGTCCCCAGCATCCACTACGGACTACGAGAAATAGAATTATCGGTAAGTAAATTCTTATTTTTTATTTTACTTTTATTTGTATTCATTTTTATATTCATTTACATTATTATTATTTTTTATTATTTTTATATCATTATATATTTTTAATTATTATTTTATTACATTACCTACATATTAACACTATACTTGCTACACATAGCGCTTGGTTATATTCACCATTCAGTTGATCCCTGGATCCAAAAACCTGAGCAGCTCATTAGAAGCGCAGCAAGCTATTTAACTTCCCCTTTTTGTAAATGAGGATCAGTAACAGTACTGATGCCACAAGTGCAGTCTTTAGCCCGTCTCAACACTGGAAAGTCAAGCCCCATACAGAGCCATCAGACAACTTAGTTGGTCAGCGGCTTCAGCTGAAAACTGTCTTTGAACACAATGTCCGAGTGGAATCAGTATTACTGCTCCTGTTTTTTCTCCCTATGGTGGAGAATTTTGTGTGTTTCCACAGGCACACTTAGGAACTGCTGCCATTTGCACTTAATTGATTGATTTATTTATTTTAGCACCCGGTCAATTCAACAAACACTTTTCCATGTTCCCCTTTGCCACTAACAGGATTCTCACTGACAGATAGAGAAAGAGGGCACTCTTAGCACTAGCAGGAGACTGAGGGGTCTGTGAACTAAGGCCCTCATTCCGAGTTGTTCGCTCGGAGTTTTTCATCGCATCGCAGTGAGAATTCTCTTAGTGCGCATGCGCAATGTTCGCACTGCGACTGCGCCAAGTAACTTTACTATGAAGAAAGTAAGTTTACTCACGGCATTTTCATCGCTCCGACGTTCGCATTGTGATTGACAGGAAATGGGTGTTACTGGGCGGATGCACAGCGTTTTAGGGGCGTGTGGCTGGAAACGCTACCGTTTCCGGAAAAAACGCAGGAGTGGCCGGAGAAACGGTGGGAGTGCCTGGGCGAACGCTGGGTGTGTTTATGACGTCAGCCAGGAACGAAAAGCACTGAACTGATCGCACAGGCAGAGTAAGTCTGAAGCTACTCAGAAACTGCTAACTCGTTTGTAATCGCAATATTGCGCGTACGTCGGTCGCAATTTTAGGAAGCTAAGATTCACTCCCAGTAGGCGGCGGCTTAGCGTGTGTAACTCTGCTACATTCGCCTTGCGAGCGAACAACTCGGAATGAGGGCCTAAGTCGTAGATGGAGATATCCAATTTATGGAGATAAAGTACCAGCCAATCAGTATCTAACTGCCATGTCACAGGCTGGATTTGAAACATAAGTTAGGAGCTGGCTGGTTGGTTGGTAATTTATCTCCATCCACTTTATCTCTCACAAGGCTTAGTACATAGACGCCTGAAACCACAGATCATTAAATAAATAGCAATTATGGCTCCTGAATAGACAGGAGATGTGGTAGAATGTCATGAGTCATCATATTTCCTAAAAAAAAACCATAGGTGGTACTGTAATGGTGTGTACACACGGTGCGATGCGCCATAAGCCCGACACAGACTATCGGCTCCGGCCCCGCAGATATAGTCAATGTTGGGCTGCCTGCAAAGTCTATTTTTCCTTGCGATGCCGATCCCGCGGGACCACACATCGGCATCACATGGACTATACACACGGTGCAATGTGCACTAACTTCACCTTTAGTTGAATCGTGTCTAGCACTTCTGTCGTATGCAGTAAGTGCTCCACTCTGGAAACATCAAGCTCTAGCTGTATATCCCCAGGTGATGTCATGCAGGCACAGGTTAAAGTGAAGGTGAGCTCCTCTCATCACACAAGAGCAATTAGGCTCTGCAAACATTCGTATTAGCTCCTTGGGAGCTCAAATGCTCTCATCACTGGGACAGATCATTTCCCCTGTACTGCATCTTAGCACCACAGTGCATAAAATTCAGCTGACACAACCTGAACGAGATGGGCTATGCAACAGATTACAGCTCCATTAATGTACTTCATAAAATGAAAAGCTGTGTGTACAAGAAAAATACAGTAGAAGACTGGGAGAGATTTCTACAATGGACTAAAGGTATCAGAGGTTAATTTGAGGGCCAACAATTAGAGCAGGGGTGGGGCACCTCCGGCCCATGGGCCATATAAGGCTCGCAAAGCCATTTGTTTTGGCTCACCCGCTTGTGTCAGCGAGACACGCCGCCGCTCAGTCCGACGGCGGAGTGTCTCAGCTGTCAGGGCAGGGAGGAGAGCGCAGCTACATGTCCGGCAGCAGCGCCAGGTAGGATCTCAAACCAGCCTGCCGCCGGTTCATGAGCCAATCAGAGCTCGCGGACCGGTAGCCAATCAGGAGCCGCCGCTGTCGTTCCACGAGCTCTGATTGGCTCACAAACTGGAGGCTGGTTTGAGATCCTACACGCTGCCACCGTCCGACATAGCCGCGCTCTCCTCCCTGCCCTGACCCGCTGACAGCTGAGACACGCCACCGGACGGAGCAGCAGCAGCGAGCAGCACAGTGGGGTTGGGGGGCACTGTGGGGGCATTTGTGGATCTGGCACTGTGGGGGCATTTGTGGATCTGGCGCTGTGGGGGCATTTGTGGATCTGGCGCTGTGGGGGCATTTGTGGATCTGGCACTGTGGAGGCATTTGTGGATCTGGCACTGTGGGGGCATTTGTATACCATGCACTGTGGGGGCATATGTATATCTGGCACTGTGGGGGCATTTGTGGAACTGGCACTGCACTGGCATGTGTATCTGGCACTGTACTATTGGGGGCATATGTGTATCACATCCCATTTTTTGCCATGCGCACTCAGTACCTTTAAGGGGCAGAACTAATGGGGGGCAGGGTAATTTTTAAGTTGATATTTCTCTGACGTCCTAGTGGATGCTGGGCAATCCGTAAGGACCATGGGGAATAGCGGCTCCGCAGGAGACTGGGCACAAAAGTAAAAGCTTTAGGACTACCTGGTGTGCACTGGCTCCTCCCCCTATGACCCTCCTCCAAGCCTCAGTTAGATTTTTGTGCCCGGCCGAGAAGGGTGCACACTAGGGGCTCTCCTGAGCTTCTTAGTGAATAGTTTAGTTTTAGGTTTTTTATTTTCAGTGAGACCTGCTGGCAACAGGCTCACTGCATCGAGGGACTAAGGGGAGAAGAAGCGAACTCTCCTGCGTGCAGAGTGGATTGGGCTTCTTAGGCTACTGGACACCATTAGCTCCAGAGGGACCGAACACAGGCCCAGCCTCGGAGCTCGGTCCCGGAGCCGCGCCGCCGGCCCCCTTACAGAGCCAGAAGCAAGAAAAGGTCCGGAACAATCGGCGGCAGAAGACATCAGTCTTCAACAAGGTAGCGCACAGCACTGCAGCTGTGCGCCATTGTTACTCAGGCACACTTCACACTCCGGTCACTGAGGGTGCAGGGCGCTAGGGGGGGGCGCCCTGAGCAGCAATGTAAAACACCTTGGCTGGCATAAATACACCACATATAACCCCCAGGGCTATATGGGTGTATTTTAACCCCTGCCAGAACTCACCTAAAAAGCGTGAGAAAAGGCCGCAGAGAAGGGGGCGGAGCCTATCTCCTCAGCACACGGGCGCCATTTTCCATCACAGCTCCGCTGGATGGACGTCTCCCTGACTCTCCCCTGCAGTCCTGCACTACAGAAAAGGGTAAAAAAGAGAGGGGGGCTCTAATTGGCGCAGTTTTAAAGGGAAAAGCACATTTTATAGTGGTATTCCTGTATATATATAGCGCTCTGGTGTGTGCTGGCATACTCTCCCTCTGTCTCCCCAAAGGGCTAGTGGGGTCCTGTCCTCTATCAGAGCATTCCCTGTGTGTGTGCGGTGTGTCGGTACGATTGTGTCGACATGTTTGAGGAGGAAAATGAGATGGAGGCGGAGCAATTGCCTATTATACAGTTGTCACCCCCTAGGGAGTCGACACCTGAGTGGATGAGCTTGTGGAAGGAATTGCGTGACAGTGTCAGCTCCTTACGACAGACAGTTGACGACATGAGACAGCTGGCTACTCAGCTTGTGCCTGTCCAGGGGCCTCAAACGCCATCAGGGGCTTTAAAACGCCCGTTACCTCAAATGGCAGACACAGACACGGATTCTGACTCCAGTGTCGATGATGAGGAGACAAACGTGACTTCCACTAGGGCCACACGTTACATGATTGAAGCAATAAAAAATGTATTGCATATATCTGATAATACAAGTACCACTAAAAAGGGTATTATGTTTGGTGAGAAAAAACTGCCTGTAGTTTTTCCTGTATCCGAGGAATTAAATGAAGTGTGTGATGAGGCGTGGGTTTCCCCCGATAAAAAACTAATAATTCCTAAAAGGTTATTGGCATCGTACCCTTTCCCGCCAGAGGATAGGGCACGTTGGGAAACACCCCCTAGGGTGGATAAAGCGCTCACACGCTTGTCTAAACAGGTAGCACTACCCTCTCCTGATACGGCCGCCCTAAAGGAACCTGCCGATAGAAAACTGGAGAATATCCTAAAATGTATATACTCTCACACGGGTGTTATACTGCGACCAGCTATCGCCTCAGCCTGGATGTGCAGTGCGGGCCTGGCGTGGTCGGATTCCCTGACTGAAAATATTGATACCCTAGATAGGGACAGTATATTACTGACTATAGAGCATTTGAAGGATGCATTTCTATATATGCGTGATGCACAGAGGGATATTTGCCGACTGGCATCAAGAGTTAGCGCGCTGTCCATTTCTGCAAGAAGAGGTTTATGGACGCGGCAGTGGTCAGGTGATGCGGATTCTAAAAGGCACATGGAAGTATTGCCTTATAAGGGGGAGGAGTTATTTGGGGTAGGTCTATCTGACCTGGTAGCCACGGCAACTGCTGGAAAATCCACATTTTTACCCCAGGTAGCTTCTCAACCTAAGAAGACGCCATATTATCAGGCGCAGTCCTTTCGGCCCCATAAAGGCAAGCGGGCAAAAGGCGCCTCATTTCTGCCCCGTGGCAGAGGGAGAGGAAAAAGGCTGCAACAAACAGCCAGTTCCCAGGAACAAAAGCCCTCTCCCGCCTCCGCAAAGTCCTCAGCATGACGCTGGGGCTTTACAAGCGGACTCAGGCACGGTGGGGGCCCGTCTCAAGAAGTTCAGTGCGCAGTGGGCTCACTCGCAAGTGGACCCCTGGATCCTTCAGGTGGTATCTCAGGGGTACAAATTGGAATTCGAGACGTCTCCCCCTCGCCGTTTTCTAAAGTCTGCTTTACCGACGTCTCCCTCAGACAGGGAGGCAGTATTGGAAGCCATTCACAAGCTGTATTCCCAGCAGGTGATAATCAAGGTACCCCTCCTACAACAGGGAAAGGGGTACTATTCCACACTATTTGTGGTACCGAAGCCGGACGGCTCGGTGAGACCAATTTTAAACCTAAAATCCTTGAACACTTACATACAAAGGTTCAAATTCAAGATGGAGTCACTCAGAGCAGTTATTGCAAACCTGGAAGAAGGGGACTATATGGTGTCTCTGGACATCAAGGATGCTTACCTACATGTCCCAATTTACCCTTCTCACCAAGGGTACCTCAGGTTTGTGGTACAGAACTGTCACTATCAGTTTCAGACGCTGCCGTTTGGATTGTCCACGGCACCCCGGGTCTTTACCAAGGTAATGGCCGAAATGATGATACTCCTTCGAAGGAAGGGAGTTTTAGTTATCCCTTACTTGGACGATCTCCTGATAAGGGCAATATCCAGGGAACAGTTGGAAGTCGGAGTAGCACTATCTCAGATAGTGCTGCGCCAGCACGGTTGGATTCTCAATATTCCAAAATCGCAGCTGATCCCGACGACACGACTTCTATTCCTAGGGATGATCCTGGACACAGTCCAGAAAAAGGTGTTTCTCCCGGAGGAGAAAGCCAGGGAGTTATCCGAACTAGTCAGAAATCTCCTAAAGCCAGGCCAAGTCTCAGTGCATCAATGCACAAGGGTCCTGGGAAAGATGGTGGCTTCTTACGAAGCAATCCCATTCGGCAGATTCCACGCAAGAACCTTCCAGAGGGATCTGCTAGACAAATGGTCCGGGTCGCATCTTCAGATGCATCAGCGGATAATCTTGTCACCAAGGACAAGGGTGTCTCTCCTGTGGTGGTTGCAGAGTGCTCATCTTCTAGAGGGCCGCAGATTCGGCATTCAGGACTGGGTCCTGGTGACCACGGATGCCAGCCTGAGAGGCTGGGGAGCAGTCACACAGGGAAGAAATTTCCAGGGTTTGTGGTCAAGCCTGGAGACATCACTTCACATAAATATCCTGGAGCTAAGGGCCATCTACAATGCTCTAAGCCTAGCAAAACCTCTGCTTCAAGGTCAGCCGGTGCTGATCCAGTCGGACAACATCACGGCAGTCGCCCACGTAAACAGACAGGGCGGCACAAGAAGCAGGAGGGCAATGACAGAAGTTGCAAGGATTCTTCGCTGGGCGGAAAATCATGTGATAGCACTGTCAGCAGTGTTCATTCCGGGAGTGGACAACTGGGAAGCAGACTTCCTCAGCAGACACGACCTCCACCCGGGGGAGTGGGGACTTCACCCAGAAGTCTTCCACATGATTGTGAACCGTTAGGAAAAACCAAAGGTGGACATGATGGCGTCCCGCCTCAACAAAAAACTAGACAGGTATTGCGCCAGGTCAAGGGACCCTCAGGCAATAGCTGTGGACGCTCTGGTAACACCGTGGGTGTACCAGTCAGTGTATGTGTTCCCTCCTCTGCCTCTCATACCCAAGGTACTGAGAATCATAAGGAGGAGAGGAGTAAGGACTATACTCGTGGCTCCGGATTGGCCAAGAAGGACTTGGTACCCGGAACTTCAAGAGATGCTCACAGAGGACCCGTGGCCTCTACCTCTAAGAAAGGACCTGCTCCAGCAGGGACCCTGTCTGTTCCAAGACTTACCGCGGCAGCGCTTGACGGCATGGCGGTTGAACGCCGGATCCTGAAGGAAAAAGGCATTCCGGATGAAGTCATCCCTACCCTGATCAAAGCCAGGAAGGATGTAACCGTACAACATTATCACCGTATTTGGTGTAAATATGTTGCGTGGTGCGAGGCCAGGAAAGCCCCTACAGAGGAATTTCAACTGGGTCGTTTCCTGCATTTCCTGCAAACAGGACTGTCTATGGGCCTAAAATTAGGGTCCATTAAGGTTCAAATTTCGGCCCTGTCGATTTTCTTCCAAAAAGAACTGGCTTCAGTTCCTGAAGTTCAGACGTTTGTCAAGGGGGTACTGCATATACAGCCTCCTTTTGTGCCTCCAGTGGCACCTTGGGATCTCAATGTAGTTTTGGGGTTCCTAAAATCACATCGGTTTGAACCACTCTCCACTGTGGACTTAAAATATCTCACATGGAAAGTGGTAATGCTGTTAGCCCTGGCTTCAGCCAGGCGTGTCTCAGAATTGGCGGCTTTATCCTATAAAAGCCCTTACCTAATTTTTCATGCGGACAGGGCAGAATTGAGGACTCGTCCTCAATTTCTCTCTAAGGGGTTTCAGCGTTTCACTTGAACTAGCCTATTGTGGTACCTGCGGCTACTAGGGACTTGGAGGAATCCAAGTTGCTGGACGTAGTCAGGGCCCTGAAAATATATGTTTCCAGGACGGCTGGAGTCAGAAAATCTGACTCGCTGTTTATCCTGTATGCACCCAACAAGCTGGGTGCTCCTGCTTCTAAGCAGACTATTGCTCGTTGGATTTATAGTACAATTCAGCTTGAATTCTGTGGCAGGCCTGCCACAGCCAAAATCTGTAAAAGCCCATTCCACAAGGAAGGTGGGCTCATCTTGGGCGGCTGCCCGAGGGGTCTCGGCTTTACAACTTTGCCGAGCAGCTACTTGGTCAGGGGCAAACACGTTTGCTAAATTCTACAAATTTGATACCCTGGCTGAGGAGGACCTGGAGTTCTCTCATTCGGTGCTGCAGAGTCATCCGCACTCTCCCGCCCGTTTGGGAGCTTTGGTATAATCCCCATGGTCCTTACGGAGTTCCCAGCATCCACTAGGACGTCAGAGAAAATAAGAATTTACTTACCGATAATTCTATTTCTCGTAGTCCGTAGTGGATGCTGGGCGCCCATCCCAAGTGCGGATTGTCTGCAATACTTGTACATAGTTATTGTTACAAAAATCGGGTTATTATTGTTGTGAGCCATCTTTTCAGAGGCTCCTCTGTTATCATGCTGTTAACTGGGTTCAGATCACAGGTTGTACAGTGTGATTGGTGTGGCTGGTATGAGTCTTACCCGGGATTCAAAATCCTTCCTTATTGTGTACGCTCGTCCGGGCACAGTATCCTAACTGAGGCTTGGAGGAGGGTCATAGGGGGAGGAGCCAGTGCACACCAGGTAGTCCTAAAGCTTTTACTTTTGTGCCCAGTCTCCTGCGGAGCCGCTATTCCCCATGGTCCTTACGGAGTGCCCAGCATCCACTACGGACTACGAGAAATAGAATTATCGGTAAGTAAATTCTTATTTTTTGTATGGCCCCCAAAGGATTTTACAACTATCGAAATGGCCCTTGGTAGAAAAAAGGTTCCCCACCCCTGAATTATAGTATAGCTACTACTATTTTACTTAGTTTCCTGCGCTCCCCAAGGTGTGCATTTATTAAAAGTCGATTTTGGGTCTTTTTAAAATAACCAGAATAGAACCAACAAAATCAACTACAGTGTTTCTATTCCAAATAGCTCTTTTACTAAAAGTCCATTTGAGTTCCATTTTAAAATCACAGGGTGATGGGAGTATTACATTATTTGAAGCTCTAAGGGGCCCTACTCATTTGACGATGCGCCGCCGAGGTGCCCGACGGCCGAAACGGCCGACGAGCGACCCGGCGGCGGGGGCGCAGTGACGGGGGGAGTGAAGTTTCTTCACTCCCCCCGTCACGCGGCTGCATTGAAGTGCAGGCAAATATGGACGAGATCGTCCATATTGGCCTGCATGCACAGCCGACGGGAGACCAGCGATGAACGAGCGCGGGGCCGCGCATCGTTCATCGCTGGAGTCTCCACACTGAAAGATATGAACGAGTTCTCGTTCATTTATGAAAGAGATCGTTCATATCTTTCAGAAAATCGGCCAGTGTGTAGGGCCTATAAAAGTGTTCTATCCACCAAAAATCGTTAAAAAGAAATCAGCTGCCAGAGTGCCCCACATGCTTCTATCCCATGTTTTTTCCATCATATTCATGTTTCAGACAATTCTACATAATATAAAATCAAATACAACTATTTCTGACAGTTCTATTGAAACTGATGATTTTGGGTCATTTTTTGGTTCTACTGAGGTTATATTTTCAAACAGACTGTTAGTAAATGAGCTTTTCCTATTGATGCCTTTGGGGAAGTACAGATGGTTAATTTGAAGTTCTATTTGTGTGTGAAGTCGAATTTCTGGTGATTTTGAGTCTGTTTTGCCTTTAGTAAATACCTGATTTGTCAACGGCAGCACTAAATCACCTAAAAATGGACTGAAACTCAATCTTTAGTAAATATACCCCCCGAGAGACTTTTTCCAAAAGGGAGAACTATTTGGTGCATACGTCAATGAATAATTGTTTATTATTAACATAAAAAAACAACAGCTTTATTTACTATTGTTTTAAAATATAAAACAATAGTAAATAGTACCTGTACATGTCATATTAGTAAATTACGATTGTGGCTCCTGAATGGACAGGAGATGTGGTTGAACATCATAAGTCATCATATTTACTTAAAAAAACAAAAAACGTAGGCGATAGGATGAGTCGTGTTAGAGGAATAGGTAGGCCAAACTGCCACATAACTTGCCTGTGTAAACCTGTCAATCTGTCTATACATATTATACAGTTCTGAAAATGATAGTTTGCTATTAAGCAAATTTCTATATTGTGCCCTGCTATTTTCCTCCATTCGTTACCAATCCCTAATAGTGACACTATTTAGTGGTAATTCATAGGATTGGGCTAGAATTACAAATCATCTGTGCAGTTAATCTAATTTCTGACCTGGCTAGGAGAATTTGTCTTGACATTAATGCAAAAGGATCAAACTTTTTTTTTTTTTTTTTATGAGAATTCTGTTTTGTGCTGCTACATTTTTCTTTTAAAAACGCTAGTAAAAACCTAGTCAGTGTCAAGGTGCTTAATTAATCTTTAAAAATAAACAGTAAAAACAGCAACATTGTATGTGCTTTATATTTAAAATGAAGCATTGTTTTTGACAAAAATCCAATTTTTTTAATTCCTAAAAGTCGCTGCTGCCACCATCGAAATCCAATTTTTTTAATTCCTAAAAGTCGCTGCTGCCATCATCGCTGTTTTTTCATCAAAGGACTCAATCATTTTGTTATCATTTATCACAAATCTATGTAGCACTGTCCCTGGCCCAGTGACGTATACTACACACACACACACACACACACACACACACACACACACACACACACACACACACACACACGTTAATTTTGTCAATCCATTTAACCTAACAGTATGTTCTTGTAGTGTGAGAGGACACTTACTTAAATATGGGGAAAACATATAAACTCCACTCCAGTGGTCCATGGTCAGGGAACTGAACTCATGACCTCCGTGTTGTAAGGCAATAATGCTAAACAGTACAGTACACCACTGTAATTCAGATCACACATTATCGCACTCTGAATTTATGCAATGTGTTAAGTCTTGTTGTCTGATGCAAAAGGGAACTTTTGTGCTTGTTGACTGTGCTACGGAACATCATCTGAGGAGGTGAACAAATTTTGTAACATACATTACAGAACATTAGCCTCTTTTAAAATTACAGAACATATAGTGAATGGTATTAATTATAGTCCTGTCATTGGTTAGAACGTTATAGTTTGTGCTACTTTACGGGACTCTTGCCGACTGCTCAGTGGCGTAACTAGAAGTTTTTCTCCCCCAAGCCAAAAAATCCTTCGGCGACCCCCTCATACCCACCATAATTGGCACTAGTAAAGGGACAAATATGTGCGCGCCACAGGCGCGCGCCGCCAGAAAGGGTGTGGCTTCGATGACATGGGCGTGGCTTCGCGTAAAGGGGCGTGGCATTGCAGGAAAAGACTACCTTATACCCCAGTTTTGCAACCTGCACGCCCAGACGTTAGCCACCACAGGAAAGAAAAATAATCCTGATTCATGCCCCTTACATTATTTGTCATTTTTCCTCCTTATAGTAATGCCCAGTATACATTATGCCACATACTGCAATGGCCCTTAGACATTATGCCACACACAATAATGCCCATGAAACAATATGCACACACCATAATGCCCCCAACACATTATGCCACACACCGTAATGCCTGTTACACATTATGACAGGAATCGCAACGCCCGTTATACATTATGCTACACACTGCAATGCCCCTGATACATTATAGCACATACAATGTCTGTGACACATTATGACACACACCACAATGATCCTGAGACATTATACCACATACCACAATGCCCGTGATATAGTATACAACACACCGTAATGCCTGACACATTATGACACATACCGCAATGTCCGTGATACATTATGCCAAACACTGCAGTGACCCTGAGACATTATACCACATACCACACAATGCCCGTGATATAGTATACCACACCGTAATGCCCATTACACATTAAGTTCTACAGTAAGGCTTCCAATTACTTTTAAATTACCTGCTCGTTGCCAGGGGTTTCATGCTCTTGGTTCCATGCACGGTGCCAGGGGTTTTCATGCTCAGGGTGTCATGCTCGTTGCCAGGGGTTTCATGCACTGGGTGTCATGCTCATTGCTAGGGGGTAGTGCTTGTTGCTAGGGCCGTGCTTCCAGTGCCACATATGCTCCCAGTGCCAGATATTCCCCCACAGTGCCAGGTATATGCACCCAGTGCCAGATATTCCCCCACGGTGCCAGGTATATGCCCCCAGTGCCAGATATTCCCCCACAGTGCCACATATGCCCCCTCAGTGCCTGCTCCCCCCAGTGCCAAATATTCCCCCACAGTGCCAGGTATATGCCCCCAGTGCCAGATCTTCCCCCACAGTGCCAGGTATATGCCCCCAGTGCCAGATCTTCCCCCACAGTGCCAGGTATATGCCCCCAGTGCCAGATCTTCCCCCACAGTGCCAGGTATATGCCCCCCCCCAGTGCCAGATATTCCCCCACAGTGCCTGCTTCCCCCCCAGTGCCAGATATTCCCCCCCAGTGCCAGGTATATGCCCCCAGTGCCAGATATTCCCCCCCAGTGCCAGGTATATGCCCCCAGTGCCAGGTATATGCCCCCCCAGTGCCAGGTATATGCCCCCAGTGCCATATATTCCCCCACAGTGCCAGGTATATGCCCCCAGTGCCAGGTATATGCCCCCCAGTGCCAGATATTCCCCCACAGTGCCTGCTTCCCCCCCAGTGCCAGGTATATGCCCCCAGTGCCAGGTATATGCCCCCCAGTGCCAGATATTCCCCCACAGTGCCTGCTTCCCCCCCAGTGCCAGGTATATGCCCCCCCAGTGCCAGGTATATGCCCCCAGTGCCAGGTATATGCCCCCCCAGTGCCTGCTTCCCCTCCCCCTCCTTTGTGTTGGAGGGACACGGAGCGCATAGCGCGCCTCTCCAATGTCCCTCCTGGCTCTCCCCCGGCCGGTCTAATAAAGGAAGTGCCGGTTCGTGAGCCAATCAGAGCTCACGAACGGCACTTCTTTTATTAGACAGGCCGGGGGAGAGCCAGGAGGGACACAGGAGAGGCGCGCGATGTGCCCCTCCGTACACAGTAGGCAGCAAAGGAGGGAGAGGAGACCGCAGATTGACCGCATGTCAATCTGTTCTGTCAGTGGCGCCCCCGCAGCCCCTCGCCCCCAAGCCACCGCGAGGGCTGCGGGGGCAGTAGTTACGCCACTGCGACTGCTGTAATTCACTGAAACAAGTGTAGCATTACATCAATGTCAGAAGCACAATATTAGCAGCTCCGACTACAGGGGAGCAGGGAGTAATGCAAGTCATACAGTGCAGTTTAACATGCTTGTCATAGACAGTAAAAATAGGATTTTGGTTACCTACCGGTAAATCCTATTCTCGTAGTCTGTAGAGGATACTGAGGTCTATATTAGTATCATGGGGTATAGACGGGTCCACTAGGAGCAATTGGCACTCTAAGAATTTAACAGTGTAGGCTGGCTCCTCCCTCTATGCCCCTCCTACCACACTCAGTCTAGAAACTATGCCAGAGGAGACGACATACTTTGAGAGAAGGAAATACACAGATAGTGGCGAGATTCATACCAGCTCACACAACAAGGCAAATCCGACCAACATGCCGGAAAACTCAGCAACAGCTAAAACAGTAATGAAACAGTAAAGAACGCAGAACTTACCTAGGAACCAGGCATTTACCAATAGGTAACCAAAATCCTATTTTCTCTTTTACGTCCTATAGGATGCTAGGGTCCATATTAGTACCATGGGGATGTACCAAAGCTCCCAGAACGGGAGGGAGAGCGCACAGGCTACTGCAGAACTGCTTGACTAAACTTGAGGTCATCAGAGACCAAAGTATCGAACTTGTAAAACTTAGCAAACGTGTTCGATCCAGACCAAGTAGCTGCTCGGCAAAGCTGTACAGCCAAGACACCCCGGGCAGCCGCCCAGGAAGAACCCACCTTACGAGTAGAGTAGGCCTTAACAGATTTTGGACACGGCAATCCTGCCGTAGAATATGCATGCTGGATGGTGAACCTGATCCAGTGGGAAATCGACTGCTTAGAAGCAGGACACCCAATTTTCTTGGGATCATAGAGGACAAACAGAGAGTCAGATTTTCTGTGACATGACGTGCCGTCCTCTTCACATAAATCTTCAAAGCCCTCACAACATCCAAGGCCTTTAAAGCAATTGAGGAGTCAGTCGCAACTGGCACCACAATATGTTGGTTGATATGAAATGCCGACACAACCTTAGGAAGGAACTGTTGACGAGTCCTGAGTTCCACCCTATCTTCATGGAAGACCAGATAGGGACTTTTACAGGACAAAGCCCCCAATTCCGACACACGTCGAGCCGAAGCTAAGGCCAACAAAGTTACCGCCTTCCATGTGAGAAACTTGATTTCAGCCTCCTGTAGAGGCTCAAACCAATCTGATTGCAGGAACTGTAACACCACATCAAGATCCCAGGGTGCCGTTGGCGCCACAAAGGGAGGCTGGATGTGCAGAACCCCTTTCAAAAAGGTCTGAACCTCAGGGAGAGCGCACAGGCTACTGCAGAACTGCTTGACTAAACTTGAGGTCATCAGAGACCAAAGTATCGAACTTGTAAAACTTAGCAAACGTGTTCGATCCAGACCAAGTAGCTGCTCGGCAAAGCTGTACAGCCAAGACACCCCGGGCAGCCGCCCAGGAAGAACCCACCTTACGAGTAGAGTAGGCCTTAACAGATTTTGGACACGGCAATCCTGCCGTAGAATATGCATGCTGGATGGTGAACCTGATCCAGTGGGAAATCGACTGCTTAGAAGCAGGACACCCAATTTTCTTGGGATCATAGAGGACAAACAGAGAGTCAGATTTTCTGTGACATGACGTGCCGTCCTCTTCACATAAATCTTCAAAGCCCTCACAACATCCAAGGCCTTTAAAGCAATTGAGGAGTCAGTCGCAACTGGCACCACAATATGTTGGTTGATATGAAATGCCGACACAACCTTAGGAAGGAACTGTTGACGAGTCCTGAGTTCCACCCTATCTTCATGGAAGACCAGATAGGGACTTTTACAGGACAAAGCCCCCAATTCCGACACACGTCGAGCCGAAGCTAAGGCCAACAAAGTTACCGCCTTCCATGTGAGAAACTTGATTTCAGCCTCCTGTAGAGGCTCAAACCAATCTGATTGCAGGAACTGTAACACCACATCAAGATCCCAGGGTGCCGTTGGCGTCACAAAGGGAGGCTGGATGTGCAGAACCCCTTTCAAAAAGGTCTGAACCTCAGGGAGGACAGCCAATTGTTTCTGGAAGAAAATGGACAAAGCTGAGATCTGGACCTTGATGGAACCCAAGCTCAGGCCTATATCCACACCTGCTTGCAGGAAAAGGAGAAAACGTCCAAGTTGAAACTCCATCGCAGGAAATTTCTTGGATTTACACCAAGACACATATTTTTTCCAAAGTTAATGGTAATGTTTAGACGTTACCCCCTTACTAGCCTGTATCAGGGTTGGAATAACCTCGCTCGGAATACCCTTCTGAGCTAAGAACTGGCGCTCAACCGCCATGCCGTCAAACATAGCCGTGGTAAGTCTTGATAAGCGAACGGCCCCTGCAGTAGAAGATCCTCCCGAAGAGGCAGAGGCCTTGGATCTTCCAGCAATAGATCCAGCAGATCCGCGTACCAAGCCCTCCTTGGCCAGTCTGGAGCAATGAGGACTGCCAGAACCTTTGTTCTTTTTACAAGTTGTAGAACTCTTTGAATTAGAGGAAGTGGAGGGAATACATACACTGACGTGAACACCCACGGCGTTACTAGTGCGTCCACCGCCACTGCCTGTAGGTCCCTCGACCTGGAACAGTACCTCCGCAGCTTCTTGTTGAGGCGGGAGGCCATCATGGCTATGTAAGGAACCCCCCACCAACCGGTTACCTCCTCGAACACTTCCGGGTGGAGGCCCCACTCTCCGGGATTGAGATCGTGTCTGCTGAGGAAGTCTGCTTCCCAGTTGTCTACTCCCGGAATGAAGATTGCTGACATCGCTACAGCGTGCCTTTCTGCCCAGAGGAGGATTTTTGTCAACTCTGACATTGCAGCTTTACTCTTTGTTCCGCCTTGTCGGTTTATGTAGGCCACTGTGGTCACGTTGTCCGACTGCACCTGAACAGCCCGACCCTGTAGAAGGTATGTTGCTTGAAGAAGGCCGTTGTACACGGCTTAGTTCCAGGATGTTTATCGGAAGAAGGGACTCCTGACTCGACCATCTTCCTTGGAAGGTCTCCCCTTGAGCCACTGCTCCCCAACCACTTAGACTTGCATCCGTGGTTAGAATGATCCAGTCCTGAACTCCGAACCTTCGGCCCTCCAGAAGTTGTGGTAGTTGTAGCCATCAGAGTAGCGAAATCCTGGCTTTCGGAGACAGATGTATCCTCTGGTGCATGTGTAGGTGAGATCCCGACCACTGGTCCAAGAGATCCAGTTGAAAGGATCGAGCATGAAACCTCACGTACTGCAGAGCCTCATAGGAGGCAACCATCTTCCCCAGAAGGCGGATGCACTGATGAACCGACACCCTGGCAGGCTCCAAGACATCCCGAACCATGGTTTGAATCACCAACGCTTTCTCCACCGGTAGAAACACCCTCTGCACCTCCGTGTCGAGGATCATCCCCAGGAAAGACAGCCTCCTTGTCGGCTCCAGATGAGACTTTGGAAGGTTCAGAATCCAACAGTGCTCCTTGAGCAGATGCGTCGTGAGAGAAATGGATCTTAAAAACTTCTCCTTGGACAACGCCTTGATCAGCAGATCGTCCAGATATGGAATTATGTTCACCCCCTGCCTGCGGAGGAGGACCATCATCTCTGCCATCACCTTGGGGAAGACCCTTGGTGCAGTGGAGAGATCGAATGGCAGCGCCTGAAACTGATAGTGATCGTCTAACAGTGCAAACCCGAGATAAGCCTGATGCGGCGACTAATTGGGAATGTGAAGGTACGCATCCTTGATGTCCAGGGACACCAGGAACTCCCTCTCTGTCATTCCTGCGATAACTGCCCTCAGAGAATCCATCTTGAATTTGAAGTCCCTGAGATAAGGGTTCAAAGATTTCAAGTTCAGAATTGGCCTTACTGAACCATCCGGCTTCGGTACCACAAAAAGGTTTGAATAGTAACCCTTGTTCAACTGCTGAGGTGGAACTGGAACAATGACCTTGGACACTATCAATTTTCGGATAGCGTCCAGTAGAATAGCTCTGTCTGCCAGCAAGCCTGATTTGAAGAATCGGTGAGGTGGGATAGATTGAAACTCCAGCCTGTACCCCAGGGACACAATATCCTGTATCCAGGGGTCCAGGCCAGACGACACCCAGACATGGCTGAAATGCCGGAGTCTTGCTCCCACCTGACCTTCCTCAAGGCTTCCTCCAGTCCACCGTCATGCTTTGAGGTCCTGGGAACCTGCGGAAGCAGGCTTTTTGGATTTGGCACAACCACCTCTAAAGGAGGTGTGAGAGGGCTTGTTCTTTCTAGGCCTAGTGGCCCGAAAGGACTGTGACGTGTTGGGAGTAAAAGGCTTCTTCGTAGCCGGTGCAGCTGAGGGGAGAAAAGGAGACTTACCCGCGGTAGCCGTGGCAATCCACACATCCAGCGCCTACCCAAACAGAGCCTGACCTGTATAGGGTAGGCTCTCCACACTTTTCCTGGAATCCGCATCCGCAGACCATTGGCACAGCCAGAGACCCGTGCGAGCCGAGACGGACATGGAGGAGATCCTCTCAGCCATGGAACCCAGATCCTTCATGGATTCTACCAGGAACCCTGCAGAATCCTGTATGTTACGTAAAAATAAATCAACGTCACCTTTATCCAACGTAATCAAGTCCTCCTGCAGAGTGATTGACCACTTTGCTATAGCTTTTGAAATCCATGTACAGGCAATAGTAGACTGCAGTATAGCCCCTGAAGCCGTGTATATGGATTTGAGCGTAGCATCCACTTTGCGATCTGCCGTGTCTTACAACGCGGTAGATTCCGGGACTGGTAAAACAACCTGATTTGAAAGCCTAGAGACAGATGCGTCAACTATAGGCGGGGACTCCCATTTTTTCTATCATCTTCCGGGAAGAGAAAAGCAACAAGAACCCTTTTAGGGATCTGGAATTTTTTCTCCTGGTTTTCCCAGGCTTTTTCAAATATAGCATTTAACTTCTTAGATGCCGGGAAGGTGAGAGGGGCTTTCTTACTGTCTGTGAAAAAGGCCTTCTCAATCTGCTCAGGAGGTGTGTCAGAAATATGCAACACATCCCGCATGGCCTCAATTATCAACTGCACCCCCTTAGCAAGTGATGCGGTCCCCCTCGACACATCCCCATCACCGTTTGCTGTGTCAGAATCGGTATCCGTGTCATCCTGCATAATTTGGGCAAGAGCACGTTTGTGAGAATGTACCGCAGGGGGCCCCGAGGGAGCAGTATCGGACCATACTGCCATAGAGGATTGCAATACCTGAGCAGCATGCTCAGTCTTTGCAACCCTTTCAGAAATCTGAGAAAATAAGATTTTAAACCTACCGGTAAATCTATTTCTCCTAGTCCGTAGAGGATGCTGGGGACTCCATAAGGACAATGGGGTATAGACGGGCTCCGCAGGAGATAGGGCACCTAAAAAGAACTTTGACTATGGGTGTGCACTGGCTCCTCCCTCTATGCCCCTCCTCCAGACCTCAGTTAGAGAACTGTGCACAGAGGAGATGGACAATACAAGGAAGGATTTAGCAATCCAAGGGCAAGATTCATACCAGCCCACACCAATCATACCATGTAACCTGGAACATACATAACCAGTTAACAGTATGAACAAACGACAGTAACGGTCCAAGACCGATGTCAACTGTAACATAACCCTTATGTAAGCAACAACTATATACAAGTCTTGCAGAGTTTCCGCACTGGGACGGGCACCCAGCATCCCCTACGGACTAGGAGAAATAGATTTACCGGTAGGTTTAAAATCTTATTTTCTCTTACGTCCTAGAGGATGCTGGGGACTCCGTAAGGACCATGGGGTTTATACCAAAGCATCCAATCGGGCGGGAGAGTGCATATGACTCTGCAGCACCGACTGAGCAAACGCTAGGTCCTCATCAGCCAGGGTATCAAACTTGTAGAATTTAGCAAAAGTTTTTGACCCCGACCAAGTCGCCGCTCGGTAAAGTTGTAATGCCGAGACGCCTCGGGCAGCCGCCCAAGAAGAGCCCACCTTCCTAGTGGAATGGGCCTTAACCGAATTTGGTAACGGCAATCCAGCCGTAGAGTGAGCCTGCTGAATTGTATTACAGATCCAGCGAGCAATAGTCTGCTTCGAAGCAGGAGCGCCAATCTTATTGGCCGCATACAGGACAAACAGAGCCTCTGTTTTCCTAATTCTAGCCGTCCTGGCTACATAAATTTTTAAGGCCCTGACTACGTCCAGGGATCTGGAATCCTCCAGGTCACCTGTAGCCACAGGCACCACAATAGGTTGATTCATATGGAACGAAGAAACCACTTTAGGCAAAAATTGCGGACGTGTCCTCAATTCAGCTCGATCCACATGAAAAATCAAGTAGGGGCTCTTGTGTGACAAAGCAGCCAATTCTGACACTCGCCTTGCTGATGCTAAGGCCAACAACATGACCACCTTCCAGGTAAGAAATTTCAACTCAACCTTGTTAAGCGGTTCAAACCAGTGTGATTTTAGTAACTGCAACACCACGTTCAGGTCCCATGGTGCCACTGGAGGCACAAAAGGGGGCTGGATGTGCAGCACTCCCTTTACAAACGTCTGGACTTCTGGAAGAGAAGCCAATTCCTTCTGAAAGAAAATCGAGAGGGCCGAAATCTGTACCTTAACCGAGCCTAATTTCAGGCCCATATCCACTCCTGTCTGTAGGAAGTGGAGAAGACGACCCAGATGAAAATCTTCCGTAGGTGCATTCTTGGTCTCACACCAAGACACATACTTTCGCCAGATACGGTGATAATGTTTTACCGTCACCTCCTTCCTAGCCTTTATCAAAGTAGGGATGACCTCTTCCGGAATCCCCTTATTCGCTAGGATTCGGCGTTCAACTGCCATGCCATCAAATGTAACCGCGGTAAGTCTTGAAATACACAGGGCCCCTGCTGCAACAGGTCTTCCCTCAGAGGAAGAGGCCAGGGATCTCCTGTGAGCATCTCTTGTAGATCCGAGTACCAGGCCCTTCGAGGCCAGTCTGGGACAACGAGTATCGTCTGTACTCCTCTTCGTTTTATGATCCTCAACATTTTCGTGATGAGAGGAAGAGGAGGAAACACGTAGACCGATTCGAACACCCACGGTGTTACCAGTGCGTCTACTGCTACTGCCTGAGGGTACCGAGACCTGGCGCAATACCTCCGAAGTTTTTTGTTGAGGCGTGACGCCATCATGTCTATTTGAGGAGTTCCCCAAAGACGTGTTACGTCTGCAAAGCCTTCTTGATGAAGTCAACACTCTCCTGGATGGAGATCGTGTCTGCTGAGGAAGTCTGCTTCCCAGTTGTCCACTCCTGGAATGAAGACCGCTGCCAGAGCGCTGGCATGTCTTTCCGCCCAGCGAAGAATCTTTGTGGTCTCGGCCATCGCCGCTCTGCTCTTTGTTTCGCCTTGGCGGTTTATGTACGCCACTGCTGTCACGTTGTCTGACTGAATCAAGACTGGCAGACCTCGAAAATGTCCTGCTTGCAGTATGCCGTTGTGGATGGCTCTTAATTCCAGAATGTTTATGTGTAGACAAGCTTCCTGACTTGACCACTTTCCCTGAAAGTTTCTTCCCTGTGTGACTGCTCCCCAGCCTCGGAGGCTTGCATCCGTGGTCACCAGTGTCACAACTGAGGGCCTGAGCTGACGGAAGGCAGCCTCAGTTGTAGGGGCTGAGATGTACCGGAACCTGGGAGGTTGTATCAGACCCCTGGACATGTAAGTAACATGAAGAGAAACCGCCCGAAGGCGTGACCACGACAACTTGAGTAAAAGTCAATGATATTTATTTATGACAAACTCCATGCATCACAGTAGCAGTAAAAAGAAACATAAAAATCAGCAGAGAAATAATAATACAGTTCCTGGGTACTACAGGGTGGCACAGAGCTCTGGTGGTATGAGACAGTTCTTATTATCTGCAAGTTGGAAAGTCCTTACCAGGCTCAACTGTAGCAATGAGGAAAGCCCAGGGTCGTACCAGCTGGTGTTCCAGGGAAAGCTGGACTGCTGTAGATAAAATGCTGCTGTGGGTACTGGTTAGAACCAGACAGGTGTTGGCACGGAGTGGATACTGGCTGGAACCAGTTAAATAATAGATAAAGCTTGAGAGCGATGCAATATAGATGAAATGTAGAATTTGAGAGCGGAGAAATAATAATACCGGTGGAGAGTGGTAAACTGCAGAAAGGACACCGGCCCTTTAAGAGAAGCTGTACACTGCTGGAAGCTGAGCTGGAAGCAGGTGATGTTGTAGCTGGAAACAGGTGAGTCCAGAATGGATCGGAGAGTCAGGCTACACCGCAGATGGAATGCTGGTGCGGGTCTCTATAGCAGAAGTCTGGAGACTGGAGCTGGAACCTGGAAGACATTCACAGGAGAGAGACAAACTGGAACTAGGTTTGACAACCAAAGCACTGACGCCCTCCTTGCTCAGGCACAACCTATTTATACCTGCAGCAAGGAAGGCATTGGCTAGGCAATTATGCAAATTAATAATACAGACAGCAGATTGGTGAATATGATCAGATGACAGAATCCAAGATGGCTGCGCCCATGCAGACACTTGGAGGGAAGTTTGGTTTGTAATCCATGTGGTCTGGAAAACAGTAATGGCGGCGCCGGCCACAGGAGACGCCAGGCTGACAGGTGCACATCCAACCACGCGGACACAGCGGAGGCCGCGGCTGACGTAATCGCCACTCTGAATGCAGAAGCTCAGGAACGGCGGCGGAGGCCGCGGGAGACGCCATGCCAGATGTATAAGGCGTTACTGTGACAGCGTCCAGAGAGACAGGAGAGGATGCGGGAATATGCACATCAGGATAACAGATGGGATCCGGTCCTGGAGCGCTGAGCCAGCCTTAGGAGGCATCTGATGGGTAAGAAATGGCGTCCAGATACCCGGATCGTGACAGCACCCCCCCCCCTTTAGGAGTGGCCCCAGGACACTTCTTTGGCTTTTGAGGAAACTTGGAATGGAATCTCCGGACCAAGGCAGGAGCATGGACATCAGAAGCATTGGTCCATGAACGTTCCTCAGGGCCATAACCCTTCCAGTCAATAAGATACTGAAGTTGACCGTAACGGTGACGTGAGTCCAGGATCTTGGCCACTTCATACTCAACGCCTCGTTGAGTTTGGACTTTCGGAGTTGGAGGAAGTGAGGAATGAAACCGATTCAAGATTAACGGTTTCAACAGGGAAACATGGAATGTCCTGGGTATTTTTAAGAAAGGAGGTAACTGGAGTCTGTAAGCAACAGGATTGATGACTTGATCAATTTTAAAAGGACCGATGAAGCGAGGTGCAAACTTCATACTGGGAACTCTCAACCTCAAATTCTTCGTGGATAACCATACCCGATCACCCACCTTGAGAGCAGGAACTGCTCGACGCTTCTTATCCGCAAACTTCTTGTACCTGAACGATGCCTTGAGCAGAGCTGATCGTACGCTCTTCCAGATATTGGCAAACTGATGCAAGGTGATATCCACTGCGGGAACAGAAGTTGCTGGAAGCGGTTGGAACTCAGGGACTTTAGGGTGGAATCCAAAGTTGGTGAAGAATGGTGTTGAAGAAGATGAAGAATGATACTGGTTGTTATGACAGAACTCGGCCCAGGGAAGTAATTGAACCCAGTCATCTTGAGAGGAGGACACATAGATGCGGAGGAAGGACTCCAAGTCCTGATTCACCCTCTCAGTTTGACCATTGGTCTGAGGATGGTAAGCCGTGGAAAACTTTAGCTTGACTTGAAGGACTTGACATAAACTTCGCCAGAATTTGGCTGTGAATTGAACTCCTCGATCTGAGATAATTTCTTCTGGAAGACCGTGGAGTCGGAAGATCTCTTGTATGAATACTTGAGCCAACTTGGAAGCTGACGGAAGACCGGTGAGAGGAATGAAGTGTGCCATCTTGGTGAACCGGTCAACTACCACCCAGATGGTATTGAACTTGTTGCACATGGGCAAATCAGTAATAAAATCCATCGACAAATGGGTCCATGGTCGACGGGGAACAGATAGTGGAACCAGTTGCCCCGCAGGCGACTGGCGGGATACTTTATGTTGAGCACACTTTGGGCAAGATGCAATAAACTCCAAAACGTCCTTTTTCAGAGTTGGCCACCAATAGGACCTAGAGATAAACTCCAGGGTTTTTTGGATACCTGTATGTCCGGCAAAGCGGGAAGCATGGGCCCAATGCATGAGCTCCTTCCTTAGTGTCGGCTTCACAAAACTTTTCCCTGATGGGGGCGTAGAGTCCATCCCTACCGTGGAGAATGCCAACGGATTTATAATAGGATGCTTGTCTGAAGACTCTGACTCATTTTCTTGCTCCCATGAGCGGGAAAGGGCATCGGCCTTGCGATTCTGAGAGCCCGGACAGAACTGGAGTTTAAAGTCGAACCTGGAAAAGAAAAGTGCCCATCTGGCCTGACGAGGGTTGAGACATTGTGCGCCTTTCAGATATAGAAGGTTCTTGTGGTCTGTAAGGATGGTGATTGAATGAGAGGCTCCCTCCAACAGATATCTCCACTCCTCTAGAGCGAGCTTGATGGCTAGCAACTCCTGGTCGCCAATGGCATAGTTGCGTTCCGCTGGGGAGAACTTCCGTGAGAAGAAACTGCAAGGATGTAAATGGCCATCTTTAGCCCTCTGAGATAACACCGCTCCTACTCCAACGGAGGAGGCATCCACCTCTAAGATGAAAGGAGAGTCGATGTCAGGCTGTTTCAGGACAGGCGCAGAGATGAACCTCTGTTTTAAAAGATGAAAAGCTAGCATGGCTTCT